>NC_068445.1:33587849-33899099 GCF_023373465.1 Oncorhynchus keta | reverse complement strand
GTAGCTAGAGCAACATGAGTAGCTAGAGCAACATGAGTAGAGTGGCTAGAGCAACATGTACATGTTTGAGAGAGACTCACCTTTCCATAGAAGGGTCATATTAGTGTGTAGCCCAAACTGTGCAACACTACAGACAGAGGTTGGCAGATCTGCAGTACCGATCTCAGACGAGTCCTGTGACGCTTTTGGAAGTCGTAGAACAAAACGGAGAATAATATTTTTTAGGCCAAACCGATCAGACGTTTCGTGAGAAGACCGATTTTCGGGATTAGTCTCATGGTCTGACAAACACCACTGTGGATCTGCCAGCATTCAAGGCAGATGCGGAAGGATGCGGTGGGTTGAGACCCATCCAATGCCACGGACATCAACTCTAGGGGGTTAACCATTAGGGGGGTAAAGCCTATAACGGACTTTAGATCAGCAGGGCATCCCCCATGATCCCACGCAGGGCATCTTTACGAGAAACAGTTTAAAATGTTTGATACTATCATAGTTGGAGGCCTGTAATTTAAAACAGATTCTAACTAGCATTAGGAAACACAGGCATTTTCTTAACAGCAGTAAACGAGGGTCGAGATGGAAATTCAATCCATGGTTTTGGGTTACACACAGGCACCTGTATATAGACTATTTTTTTCTACTGTGTTATTGACTTGTTAATTGTTTACTCCATGTGTAACTCTGTGTTGTCTGTTCACATTGCTATGTTTTATCTTGGCCAGGTCGCAGTTGCAAATGAGAACTTGTTCTCAACTAGTCTACCTGGTTAAATAAAGGTGAAATAAATCAAATAAAAACCTGCATGTGTGTGCAAACACACACACACAGAGAGACAGACAGACGCACACGCACTTACCCAGCATTGTTGCTGACGGCTGTAAGGCTCTTCACGCCAGTCTTTAATAAACTGTTGATAAGGTTCTCTGGAATACCACACAAACCAAACCCTGGAGAGAGAAACGTAAATGTTTGCAGTCATTTCTATTAATGACTTATTTACCTTGGAAAATGACCCTGTACAGTTAGGCCTTCCTTACAGAGTGGAAACAAGCACAAGCCCAATTCTATTATTATGACATATGGAATCTGTCATAGCAGCCCAGTCTGTCGGGCCTTCCTTAACAATGACGCAGAATGATTCAGACAGAGCAGCTAAAATTGAGAGCATGGTCCATTATCTAAGAACAGCAAACAAGGCAATATGTGAATGAACATTTCTCCCACTGAGAAACAGTTTTTACAGAAAAACTACACTTGGATCATATAACACAAGTGTCTCCCTAGCCTAATTGTAGGAGATACACTACATTGCCAGGTCGCAATTGTAAATGTGAACTTGTTCTCAACTTGCCTACCTGGTTAAATAAAGGTGAAATAAAAAATGTAAAATGACCAACCGTATGTGGAAACCTGCTCGTCGAACATCTCATTCCAAAATCATGGGCCTTAATATGGAGTTGTCTCCCCTTTGCTGCTGTAACAGCCTTCACTCTTCTGGAAAGGCTTTCCATTACATGTTAGAACATTGCTGAGAGGACTTGCTTCCATTCAGCCACAAGAATATTAGTGAGGTCGGGCACTGATGTTGGGCCATTAGGCCTGGCTCACTGTCGGTGTTCCAAATGAATCCCAAAGGTGTTCGATGGGGTTGAGGTCAGGGCTCTGTGCAGGCCAGTCAAGTTCTTCTAAACCGATCTCGACAAACCATTTCTGTATGGACCTCGCTTTGTGCACGGGGCCATTGTCATGTTGAAACAGGAAAGGGCCTTCCCCAAACTGTTGCCGCAAAGTTGGAAGCACATAATCGTCTAGAATGTAATTTTACGCTGTAGAACTAAGAAGCCTAGCCCGAACCATGAAAAACAGCCCCAGACCATTATTCCTCCTCCACCAAACTTTACCGTTGGTACTATGTATTGGGGCAGGTAGCGTTCTCCTGGCATCTGCCGAACCCAGATTCATCCGTTAGACTGCCAGATGGTGAAGCATGATTCATCACTCAAGCATGTCCACTGCTCCAGAGTCCAAAGGCAGCGAGCTTTACACCACTCCAGCCGATGCTTAGCAATGTGCATGCTGATCTTAGGCTTGTGAGCGGCTGCTTGATCATGGACACCTATTTCATGAAGGTCCCGATGAACAGTTCTTGTGCTGACGTTGCTTCCAGGCGCAGTTTGGAACTCGGTAGTGAGTGTTGCAACCGAGAACAGACAATTTTTACACGCTACGCACTTCAGCACTAGGGGGTCCCATTCTGTGAGCTTGCGTGGCCTACCACTTTGCGGCTGAGCCGCTGTTGCACCGAGTCATTTCCACTTCACAATAACAGCACTTACAGTTGATGGGCAGCTTCAGCAGGGCAGAAATTTGACGAACTGACTTGTTGGAAAGATGGCATCCTATGACGGTGCCACGTTAAAGTCACTGAGCTCTTCAGTAATGCCATTCCACTACCAATGTTTGTCTATGGAGATTGCATGCCTGTGTGCTCGATTGTATACATCTGTCAGCAACGGGTGTGGCTGAAATAGCCAAATCCACTAATTTAAAAGGATGTCCACATATTTAGGTGTGGACACACCTACTCATTCAAGGGTTTTTCTTTATTTGTACTATTTTCTTTATTGTAGAATAATAGTAAAGTCATCAAAACTATACATATGGAACACATATGGAATCATGTAATAAGAAAAAAAGTGCTAAATCAAAAATATGTTTTAGATTCTTCAAAGTAACCACCCTTTGCCTTGATGACAGCTTTGCACACTCTAGGCATTCTCTCAACCAGCTTCATGAGGTAGTCATCTGGAATATATTTCAATGAACAGGTGTTCTTTGTTAAAAGTTCATTTATGGAATGTCTTAATGCGTTTGAGCCAATCAGTTGTGTTGTGACAAGGTACGGTTGGGTATACAGAAGATAGCCTTACTTGGTAAAAGACCAAGTCCATATTATGGCAAGAACAGCTCAAATAAGCAAAGAGAAATGACAGTCCATCATTACTTTAAGACACGTAAGTCAGTCAATACGGAACATTCCAAGAACTTTTGCAGTAGCAAAAACCTTGAAGCACTACAAGGAAACAGGCTCTCATGAGGACCACCATGGGAAAGGAAGACCCAAAGTGACCTGTTGCAAAGGATAAGTTCATTAGAGTTACAAGACTCAGATATTGCAGCCCAAATAAATGCTTGACAGAGTTCAAGTAACAGACACATCTCAACATCAACTGTTCAGAGGATACTGTGTGAGTCAGGCCTTCATGGTCGAATTGCTGCAAAGAAACCACTACTAAAGGACAACAAAAAGAAGAAGAGACTTGCTTGGGCCAAGAAACACGAGCAATGGACATTAGACCGTTGGAAATATGTCCTCTGTGTCTTTGTGAGACACTGTATATGTGGTTCCCACTGTGAAGCATGGAGGAGGAGGTGTGATGGTGCTTTGCTGGTGACACTGTCTGTGATTTATTTAGAATTCAAGGCACACTTAACCAGCATGGCTACCACAGCATTCTGCAGCGATACGACCTCATCTGGTTTGCGCTTAGTGGGACTATCATTTGTTTTTAAACAGGACAATGACCCAACACACATCCAGGCTGTGTAAGGGCTATTTGACCAAGAAGGAGATGGGGCTGTATCAGATGACCTGGCCTCCATAATCACCTGACCTCAACTCAATTGAGATGGTTTGGAATGAGTTGGACCGCAGAGTGAAGGAAAAGAAGCCAACAAGCGCTCAGCATATGTGGAAACTACTTCAAGACTGTTGAAAACGCATTCCAGGTGAAGCTAGTTGAGAGAATGCCAAGCGTGTGCAAAGCTGTCATCAAGGCAAAGGGTGGCTACTTTGAAGAATCTAAAATATATTTTGATTTATATAACACTTCTTTGGTTACTAGATGATTCCATATGTGTTATTTCATAGTTTTGATATCTTCACTATTATTCTACAATAAAGAAAATAGTGCAAATAAAGAAAAATGCTTGAATGAGTAGGTGTGTCCAACCTTTTGACTGGTACTGTATATGTGTGTGTGTTGATTGTGACCAGGTAGGTGTGTCCAACCTTTTGACTGGTACTGTATATGTGTGTGTTGAGTGTGATCAGGTAGGTGTCCTAACTTTTGACTGGTACAGTACTGTATCGTGCACGTATTAGAAATAACATAATATCCCCACTTTGCTCTCTGATAGGAGAGGTGAAATGTCCATCATTTTGCTTACACTCCTATCCAATTCTTATAAATCTTAGCCTAGCGGTTGAGAGGGTTTGTCCAGGATCGGAAGGTCACTGGTTCGAATCCCTGAGCCGACTAGGTGAAAAATCTGTTGACAAGCCCTTGGCATAGACACTTAACCCTAATTGCTTCTGTAAGTCGCTATAGATAAGAGAATCTGCTAAATGACTAAAATGTACATGTAAATGTCCAGGCGTAAACAGTCTTCAGTGGTGCATTTGCAAGGCATCCCAGGGAAAAGCCCTTTCAGAGCCCACAGTGAAGTCTTCACTGTCTCCTGATCTTACCTCCCACTAGGATGGTGGCTCCACTGGGGATGTCCTTCACAGCCTCTGTGGGGTCTGTGTAGAACTGTGACTTTCTCTGACTGGAGGTGGAGAAGGAGCAGCCACACATCTGGGGGACACAGAGGAACAGTCCCACAGTTAGACAAACTCTGGCAGCATTCAATAATACTTTACCATATTCAGTACTCTTCTCACAGGTGGATTCACCTCCTCTCAGAATAAGATGTGTGCTGGGGAGTAATGAAAAACAAAAGATCCTGGAAATTCCACTCCGATCTTTCCACGGTAACGGAATGCCAAATAAAGTTTAACAAATCATACAACTCAGTGTATAAGCACTACTTTTTACAATTTACACAAAAACACATTTACTTGAAGAACAGTGCAGATGCTAAGTTTGGTAACAGACGGACGGCAAAAACAGCACAATCCGATATTCTGTTACTAAACTTTGCATCTGCACTGTTCTTCAAGTAAATGTGTTTTAGTTAAATGCTGTGTAAATTGTTAAAACTAGTCCTTGTGCATAGAGTTCTATGGTTTGTTTAACTTTGCGATCATTGGATTTTGTTTGGCATACATTTAATTTTATAACGTTTTTTAATCTTAGTTTCAGCATCACTCTGTTAATGTGGAATTTCCCCAGTGCTAGCATTCCATCACAGATAAGGCTGGGTCAAAATCAGCACTTCACATTATGTGCAGTGAGATAAAAACCAACACCAAGAGTATAGAATGTATTCAGTTACAACACAGAAAAGATGGACCAGGCAGGCAAAGTACAACAAACAAAAGAGATATGTCCAGTTCACAACACTTTCTCAGCTAGAGTAAGAGTGGCAAGCAGACAGTCTTGAACTGCTTGGATTGGAACTCTGCCAGGAAGCATATTCCTCCAGCTGAGACGTGGAGAGCAGACGGAGACCCTTTAACCTCATCAAGCCTTTCATTTTCTGCCATTAACCCACCATTCGCTCATCCTTTAACTCCTCTGCTGTAGCTAATTATATCCACCGTACTGCACTAGTGTAGATGGAAGGTTCACTGGGGGAATGAGGCAGTCTGGTGGATCTGAGAATGTCCCTGACAAAACAACACAGTCCATTATAGGCTAGTTCTTCTAAGCTCTGATATTAGTGACGTGTAATCAACCTCTTGTTATAAATCAAATGAATAGGTCTGCAATCCCCCCTGATGTAGTTAACGCATTAGTCTGTATTAACCTATGACCAGTTTTAGTTTTCACCCATTATCACACCTTTCGCTCTATTATGATCCACCAAACTTTTGGGGAGGAACTATATTCTGGGTGGATTTGTGACCAAATAGAAGATATGTCAAATAACTATTATGAACTAAGTGGCTTGATTTTGACCTCAGCTCATGTAAAAATGAATTGTCAATAGCGAATCAGCAATTATGACCAATCAAGCGCGAGGAAAATGCTCCCAGAAGGAAAACATTTCACAAAATAGGCTTGACTGTTAACCTAGGACCAGCATCTTGTATTTAGGCTGTAGTCTTGACCTAGACAGAACCTTTCAGGGCGATTAACGACCATTAGCTCTGTTTACTGTTATAACCTACAACAACTTATCTGAGGTCTAACTACAAACTGTACTGTGGCAACAAAGCCAAACAAAAGCAACTGCATAACATGTGACACAAGGAGGCGAAAACATAAGAATATAAAAGGATTCCTGCACACTGAGGCCAACTTCTATAGGTGAAGCGATGCACAATAAAATGGATTGAACAACACTAGCATGGCGTCAGACTGTAATTATCGAAACATTGGGGTGTGTACTGTGTATACCCTCCAATTCACTACTTCCAAAACCGAAATGCAAACACATGATTAAACAACACCCTTATCGGAGAACTGTGTACATTATTTTCTATTATACTACCTGTAGACTATACTTTACAGAGACTGTTCTGCACTGCATTTTTACATGTCTCTACTTCTGGCTGTCCTTAGTGCGTGTGACACGCAAAGGGTCCGGGGGAACTGGGTTGCAACCTGCAGCGCGATGTCAATTACCAACATTCTTAGGCTTATGTGTGTTGCTATGTTGGTAGGGTGAATTCTTTACGATTTAGAGGACCATTACGGAGAGAGAAAAAAATATCGGTAGTCAACATCAATAACTTCCAAATATATTCACTAGATATGTTCCCCAATCGATCGTAATATAGTTGGACCTTGGGGGTGAGCGAGTGTCTTAAATGGGAACTATCTACTGTAAACATAAAACGCATGATACTGGCAAAACAAACAAATGGACACATTAAATTGAAATCCAAGGTCCCTTTCTCAGCCAAGGTCATGTGAGTTTTTAATGGGTGACAGAGTAGTGTCTACTGCTAGCCACCATATGGGCTACTAAGATACCAGGACGGGAAATAGCAAACATGGATCATGGAATGGAAGCATCAGACATCACGAACATTTATGAAAGGGGTCGGTAGTGTTGAGGTATAACATAACGGATCAGTAGCCAAGTATACGCTGATCGTAGCCAACAGTAAATGCAAATTATGAATTTTGATTTCAATTGCATTTCAGAGAACAATTTAGGGGTTAAAATAGAAGGTGCCATATGACACATTCGCACTAACCTGACGTAGCAGGCTTAAAATAAACAATCGCACAAAAAAAAGCAACGCTTCCCAATGTGTCTATCTAACTGGATGCATGTTTGTATTTGGTCTATTTCATTGACGCATGTCGATACTAACCTTGTTCAAGGAATGGGTGAAGTTCAAATTGGGTATGCAGGTGGCAGATAGGTTTTTGAAGAATACAGTATCCGCTCGTGATAATATTTTAAGGGCCGCCATGTTTTTGAAGCTAACCAACAGGCTTTCCTAAATGATGAGCAATGTGAGGCGGTTGAGTTATGGCGTGCATGTGTGATCAGACTTTGCTGGAACTCACAGTCCCAGCTGGTAAAATGACACTAAAGCAAGAAGGAGAGGGGCGGGGCGGGGCTAGCGGAGCACGATCAACGCGAGCAAAAGAGGCTCGGCTCGCTCATTATAATTTAACTGATTCGCGGCTAGAGACGAGTCCGTAATATAAATACATATGTCCCCCTTTATATATATATATATATATGCCTCTCTCTTCCTCTCTAGATTTACCTGTTAATAGTTGTTTTTCGGCTGGACCTCGTTGACTAAAACTCACTCCATGGTGAAGGAAGTTTCTGATGAACTCCACCAACAGAGTGGAGCAGAGACCAGGCTTTGTGGAATTCAGCTCCAACGACATAGATTCGCCCAAGATCAATACCTTAAAATAAACTTAAAAAGTCATCTCATTGTCAACTGCGTTTATTTTCAAAAAACTTAACATGTGTAAATATTTGTATTAACATAAGATTAATAACTTCTTGCTGACAGGGTGACAGTATTGAGTAGCTTGGATGAATAAGGTGCCCAGAGTAAACTGCCTGCTACTCTGTCCCAGATGCTAATATATGCATATTAGTATTGTTGGATAGAAAACACTGTGAAATTTCTAAAACTGTTTGAATGATGTCTGTAAGTATAACAGAACTCATATGGCAGGCGAAAATCTGAGAAAAATTCAACCAGGAATTGGGAAATCTGAGGTTTGTAGTTTTTCAACTCTTTGCCATTCCAATATAGTGTAAATGGGGTCATATTGCACTTCCCAAGGCTTCCACTAGATGTCAACAGTCTTTAGAACTTTGAGGCTTCTACTGTGAAGTGGGGGCGAAAGAGAGGGGATTGAGCCAGGTGTCTGGCAGAGTGCCACAGGCTCTGACGCGCAGTCACGAGAAAGTTAGCTCTCGTTCCATTGCTTTTCTACAGACATATGAATTCTCCAGTTGGAACATTATTGAAGATTTATGTTAAAAACATCTTAAAGATTGATTCTATACTTAGTTTGACAAGTTTCTACGGGCTGTAACGGAACTTTTTGAACTTTTCGTCAGACGTTCGGCTGGACCTGGACGCACGTTTGGATTTGTTTACCAAACGCCCTAACAAAAGAAGCTATTTGGACAAAAATGATGAACTTTATCGAACAAATCAAACATTTATTGTGGAACTGGGATTCCTGGGAGTGCATTCGGATGTAGATCATCAAAGGTAAGTGAATATTTATAATACTATTTCTGACTAGTGTTTGCTACACAATATGGCAAATATCTTATTTGCTGCTTTGTTGTCTGAAAGCTGTACTCAGATTATTGCATCGTTTGCTTTTTCCGTAAAGCTCTTTTGAAATCTGATACAGCGGTTGCATTAAGGAGAAGTATATCTCTAATTCCATGTATAACACTTGTATTTTTATCACCATGTATGGTGACTATTTCTGTAAATTGATGTGGCTCTCTACACTTTCACCGGATGTTTTATAACTACTGAACGTAACACGTCAATGTAAAATAAAGATTTCTTGATATAAATATGCACTTTATCGAACAAAATATACATGTATTGTGTAACATGAAGTCCTATGAGTGTCATCTGATGAAGATCATCAAATGTTAGTGATTAATTTTATCTCTATTTGTGCTTTTTGTGACTCCTCTCCTTGGCTGGAAAAATGGCTGTGTTTTTCTGTGAGTTGGTGGTGACCTAACATAATTGTTTGTGGTGCATTTGCTGTAAAGCCTTTTTGAAATCATACACTGTGGCTGGATTAACGAAAATGTTATCTTTAAAATTGTGTAAAATACATGTATGCTTGAGGAATTTTAATTATGAGATTTTTGTTGTTTTGAATTTGGCAGCCTGCACTTTCACTGGCTGTTGGCGAGGTGGGACGCTACCCTCCCACATATTCCAGAGAGGTTTAAACAACATACATACACTGAACAAGTTCCACAGACATGTGACTAACAGAAATGGAATAATGTGACCCTGAACAAAGGGGGGAGGGGGGTCAAAATCCAAAGTATCAGTCCGTATCTGGTGTGACTACCAGCTGCATTAGGTACTGCAGTGCATCTCCTCCTCATGGTCTGCACCAAAATTGCTGAGATGTTACCCCACTCTTCCACCACGGTACCTGCAATTTCACAGACATTTCTGGGGGGAATGGCCCTAGCCCTCACCCTCCAATCCAACAGGTCCCAGACATGCTAAATGGGATCGTTGCTGGCCATGGCAGAACACTGACATTCCGGTCTTGCAGGAAATCACGCGCAGAACGAGCAGTATGGCTGGTGGCATTGTCATGCTGGAGGGTCATGTCAGGATGAGCCTGCAGGAAGGGTACCACATGAGGGAGGAGGATGTCTTCTCTGTAACGCACAGCGTTGAGAAAGCCTGCAATGATAAAAAGCTCAGTCCGATGTTGCTGTGACACACCGCCCCAGACCATGACTGACTCTCCACCTCCAAAATCGATCCCGCTCCAGAGTACAGAACTCAGTGTAACGCTCATTTCTTCTAAGATAAACATTAATCCGACCATCAACCCTGGTGAGGCATAGGCGATGTTGTTGCCCGTGATATCTGGTGAGGACCTGCCTTACAACAGGCCTATAAGCCCTCAGTCCAGCCGCTCTCAGCCTATTGCAGACAGTCTGATCACTGATGGAGGGATTGTGCGTTTCTGGTGTAACTCGGGTAGTTCTTGTTGCCTTCCTGTACCTGTCCTGCAGGTGTGATGTTCAGATGTACTGATCCTGTGTGGGTTTTTTACACGTGGTCTTCCACTGCTAGAACGACCCGCTGTCCATCCTGTCTCCCTGTAGTAGCACTGTTTTAGGCCTCTCACAGTACGGACATTGCAATGTATTGCCCTGGCCACATCTGCAGTCCTCATGCCGCCTTGCAGCATGCCTAAGGCACATCCACACAGATGAGCAGGGACCCTGGGCATCTTTCTTTTTGTGTTTTTCAGAATCAGTTGAAAGGCTTCTTTAGGTCATAAGTTATCAAAAATGTGACCTTAATTGCCTACCATCTGTAAGCTGTTAGTGTCTTAACGACCGTTAGGTGTATGTTCATTAATTGTTCATGAATTGTTCATTGTATGTTCAGGTGTATGTTCATTAATTGTTTATGGTTAATTGGGAAACAGTGTTTAAACTCTTTACAATGAAGATATGTGAAGTTATTTAGATGTTTACTAATTATCTTTGAAAGACAGGGTCCTGAAAAAGGACGTTTCTTTTTATGCTGAGTTTATATGAAAAGCTAACCTTGTACCTATGTTTCTTCTCTGTCGTTGCGTGCCTTTATTTGCTGAAATCCAATCAAATACAGTTTGTTTCCTTGTTGAGATTCAATTGGCACACGCGAAACAGTCGGCGGGTGTATTTCATTCGGGTTTATTGAAAAAATATGGATTTGCAATTGACAGAGGGCACAAATAAATTGATATATTTGGAGCAAACATGTATTGGATCACTAACCAGGTTTCCATCAAACCTTTTTATGCGATTAAAGTACATTTCGGTGATCTTTCCAAATGTCGTCAAAATAAAAAATTATACGAGATATGGAGGTGGAAACGCAATTATGCTCAAATATTTATATAATAACCATCATATATCGAAGTAAATTTGGAGACCCACGATGATAGTTCTCGCATTACAATTTGGGTAACCATACAGTTTATTAGGCAACAGGTTACATAAATTATGATGAACGTGTGTTCGCAGACAACCATAATATTATAGAAGAATACCTTATGATTAACTTCACATGGTGGTGAAAGTGCATGGTGATGAGTTTGATGCTCCTTTACAATACATATCGATGGTTTTATTCTGGTAACATGATGATCGATGTTTGACGAATACAAATATTCTCGCTCTTATCCATAATAATCTCATCATGTAGAGGAGCCTACCCACACATCCTAGCCGCACTGTAGTCTATCTGCAAACTGTTGGCAAGAGCACATGTAGGCACCTTTGCTATTTAACGCAACAGTGTATGTACCAAAACCATAGGTAGAGTCGAAAATGCAATGGAAGCACAACTAATTTTAGATTTTTATTCGGTTCATGAAAACATAATTGAAAAAGTACATTTCGTGTTTATACGTCACAACGCACAAATCCGTTTGATGGGAAAACGCTCATATTTTCTTAATGCAGATTTTAGAATAGTGGCATGAAACCTGCCCCAGATAATAAAATAAACACGTTCACCATGTGAATGGATCATCATAGCGTCACGTGACAGTGTTTTAGTCATGGCGGACGACTGCAGAAGACAGGCGTTCGAACTGGAGAGAAGGATTTTTGAGTTGGACAATAAGTGCGCCAGCCTCAGAACCGAGAAACAAGGTAAGGTGTACACTGTTAAAACAATAATTTGTAATGAAAGGTAGCTAATGTCGATGCACCTTCAGTTTGTTCAGTTGAAAGTTCTTCACATCTGGCTTAGTTAGTTAGCTACGTTAGCTAACGTTACCATATCACCAGAAATATTTTATGATAAAACACAGACCAAGGTAGATAAACTAGCTAGTCAGAGTTGAAACAACAACAGTAAACAATATGACTCATTGCATACATTCGCTAGCTAGCTGTGTTTGCTGGATAACGTAGCTAAAGTTAATGTGATTAGCCACGTTAGCTAGTTAGCGAGCTAACATGGTCCCTAACTAGTTAGCTAATTGTTTTACATTTTGTTTGTTTACTTCACTTCCTTTGGCAATGTAAACATGTTTACCATGCCCAAAAAACCGTTTTGAATTTAACTGAATTCATTATGTGGTACAGTAACGTTAGCTAGGTAACGTTAGCGATAGCTGGCTAACTGGTGTTAATGTGTCGACAAAGATGCTGAGCTAGGGTATTGAGCCGTTACTTTTCAAACATTCAATGCATAATGTTATTGCAGATTGCTTGACCAATGTATCTAGGCTATTCTGGGTTCTTGGATGTAGGTACCTAAAAGTGTTCCACTTTGTATGTTCTTGGCTTACTGGCCAACTATTATTTTCCAATGAACTTGATTTTGTCAACTAGTCTAGACTGTCATAATACTGTATACAATGGTGGCCGGATGGACATGGCTAGATCATCTTCTTTATTGACTATCTCAAAGGGCAGCTACTTACATTTTATGCCATTATCATGCCACTGTAAAACACATTATCAACAAGTCCATAGAAATGATCAGTGTGTTTTAAACTAACACGTTAAATGATACATTAAACTCTGTAAGCATGAGATGTAATGTTTGGACATAGTTAGACCTGTAATACATATTAAACAACTTTATTTTCTCCTAGATGATGACTATTTACAGAATGCTTCTTCGATACTAGACAAGTTGAAAAGCTTTTACAGACAAGGGGGGGAGAGTAACAGTCTGCCTAAACTGCTTCAGGATTACACTCAGGTATTGCAGTTCATTGAATGTTAATGTAGTAGCTAGATTCTAGACAAAATGTTTTAGGCTTGGTGTGAATTCAAATGTGTTACCATACCATCCAAGTTCCCTTCATCTCTGATAATCCTGTTCAGTCAGGTAGGTAGGTAGGCAGGCAAGTGGCCTGAATGTAAATGGTAGACTTCATGTGTTCAGGCCTTGTTAGTTGCAAATAGGTAGCCTCGTAGAACCAAACAGATTGTTGTTTTGGTGATATATGGCAGGCCCAGCATGGTTCACGAGGCAAGCAAAGTGTAATTTTGTGTTCAAGTAGTTATTCCACCTGCTGTTTTGAAATAGGATAACAGTATTCTATTTTGTTAAGTCATCCAATGACGCGAGCCTGAAGGTGTGAAAGAGCCGACACACTTGTTGTCCTTCCTTGACGCGGGAACTTTCAACTGACCACTATCCTCTGTGACAGACTCGGTTCACAAATTAAATGCACCCTTCCTCATGTCCTTGAAGTAGCCCAATCACTGCTCTGGTAGTGAATGGAATGTTTCTTTCATCCTTTCACCTGTCAGAGCGTAGAAAATCAGTCATTACTTTCAAATGAAGAAATGATGCGAAGATGCACTTTAAAAAGTGGGATTATTCCACAAATGTGGAAATCTAGAAGAGTTCAAAATATTAGAATTCCAACTTCAAAGTGCAGTGCTGATGATGAACCAAGTGACTTGTCCTGTTGATGACATTGACATAACGCCCAACCCACGGTCTGTCTGAGTTATCCGCATCATCCACACCCATCATAGCAGAGTTGCAGACAGCCTATTGGAGACACAGAGACATTTGTCTTATTCAAGGTTGTTGGCCCACAGTCTGCAATTCACCTGCATTAGAGTTGAAGGCCGGCCGACCATGTTACTCTTGTCATAAATGTTAGCGAAAGAGCATGGCTGAATAGATTAATTGCAAAACTATTACTGTTTAATTATATTTGTGTAAAATGTTGCCATTTCTTTTATCTCAGTATCAATTAATTTATCGGTAACATTAAAGTACCTTACTGTGAATTTTGTAAAAAAAAAAATATATATATGGTTTTTAAAAATTAACAGCTTCTTAGCCAAGAATAATTTCTCAAGCAAGAATTGTCCTAAGATGGTCTGAGTGGTAAGGGGAAAACTAACTGTTGGTAGAGGTTTGGAACTTTTATTTATTTTTTATTTATTGGTCTATTAACTAATTTACTGCATGGTGATGTCACCAGAGTTCTTACACTTAAAGGGAATTATCATCATTTTCACAATGTATTATTCCAATCTCATAGTGTGGAAATGTATATAAAACACAGGAAATCACATTTGACTGCACTGGGCCTTTTAAAAGTAAAGAATGACACTAGTGTGTGTGTAGGTGATCCTGGACATCACATTCTATGAGGAAAACAAGCTGGTGGACCAGGAGTTCCCAGAGGACTGCTCACCCTTTAAGATCCAACAGCTGCTGCAGGACCTCACAGAGCCAGAGGTGTTGGCCGGTAGACTGGTCCCGGCCCAAGAGGTGTGTGTGCCTTTGTGCAAAAGATATTCAGCCTGCTCCTCAAGGGCAATGCATGTGCATAGGGCCTTATACCCTATGCATTGAGTATTTTGTTCACTACATGAAAATAACAGTAGATTTACACACCATACACACACCAGTGGAGGCTGCTGAGGGGAGGATGGCTCATAATGGCTGGAACGGAGTGGATGGAATGGTATCAAACACATGGAAACCATGTGTATGATGTATTTGATACCATTCTACTTATTTAGCTCCAACCATTACCACGAGCCCATCCTCCCCAATTAAGGTGTCACCATCCTCCGGTGACACACACAGACTGTTTAGTGACAGCTGTCCTTGTTCCAGGTGCAGTCAGTGCTGGGGCTAGAGGTGTTAGAGTGCCTCTACTGGAGACGTGGAGCACTGCTTTACATGTACTGCCACACACTCCACCAACGTAAGCAGTGGATCAAGAAGAACAAAGCCACTTTCCTGAAGGTATGGCCATTTAACTTTACATATAAGTCCAAACTTGAATTGTAGTGCAACTGCTACTATTAGAGTTGGATTCCTTATGCCTGTTGTTCATGCAGTGTTGTCTGTCTGGTTGCAGTGTCTTCAGGAGGGTGTACGTTACCTAATGAGGATGCTGCAGGTGAGGAACTCCGTGAAGCTCAACGATGGGGTGGTGTTTCACGACTCTGCTACTGCCAACTTCCTGGCTGAAGGTAAACATAGAACCACTATATGTTATACATGTGTTGTGGCCTGTTTATTTTGTTAATGTTACATGTTTGTTTTGACATTATGCAGACAAACGTTTTCTTAATTTCTCATAAAAGGATGAAAAAACATGGTTATTTATGTTTTTATTTATTTTCCAATAGGCATCTTCTCAGACACCCACCTGCTGACGATGATGTACATAGGGGAGATGTGTTTCTGGGCAGTGAAGTACGAGGACTGCAGCGTGGATTCCACGGAACGCAAAGAGGACCGGCTTCACTTCCGGGACATTGGGACGCAGATCCTGCACAAATACGTGCTTGTCTGTGACGGCCCTCTTCAGGGCCAGGGCTGGAACACAGAGAATGCCAAGGAAATCTTAAGTATCTTACAGTGAACCGGGGAGGGCTATGGGTACAAGTTTCCTTTAGGCACTGATCTGGGATCAGATTATCAAACCCCACATTGTAATGCTAAGCATTACGGGAGGAGGAATTTGATGGATCAGTTTCTAGGGTGAACTTCTTTCTGTTCTGAAAGGCTCTGGCTGACTGATGGGATGAAGTTTGGGTCAAGGGTAGGTAAAGAATGAAGGGCTAGGGTAGGGAGGGATGTTAATGAAATGAAATGTGAGTCTCCCCATCTCCTGCAAGAAGCACTTATCTTCCAGATTTCAGACTGTTGGTTGGGCATGTGTTTTGCTCTGAGAATGTGGTAGAATAATAATTATATTAAAATAAGATTATTAACTAATTAAATTGTAAAAAAAAAAAAAAAAAAGGTATTGTTTGAAGATGAATCATAATCTAGCTTGTAATGAAACATTGCACAGCAACTTTTATTTATTGTTTTAATTATTTTTGTTATGTTTTAAATTTAATTGCATTTATATATATATATATTGAGCAGAGTTGGTGACTGAATTATTCATGACCATTTTCGAGTATGTACAGTTTTTTTTTTTTGTTGAAACATCTGCTTTGTAATATGCAACTCTTTTTTTTTTTTCTTAAAGAAAATTGACCTCACTTGGACAAATAGTAATGCCCCAGTGACAGGAACTTTGATATTTTGATAGTATGCATGTAAATGCAGATTCTGTGTTTCTTTTTGGAAGAAAAAAAAACATTTCATATTTTTTTTGTCGTCATTGAAAATAAATATGTTGGATTAAAATGTGTAGTAAAAAAAAAACAACTACAATAACCACAATGCACCTCTCCAAGGTAGTGGGGAATTTTTGTAAACTCGGAGAATGATCGAGGCCTCTAGTGATCAAAAGGCAGATTTAGCATGGGCAGCGCCATTGAGGGCTTCCGCCGTTTTAAAGTAGTCAACTGAGTGGGGATTCCTGTGGGCTGTAGCCATAATGGTGCTGCCCATTCTATCACAGACATAAAAATTACTATTCTCTATGGCGGCAACAAGAAATGTCAGATTTGCTTTCAACTTCTATTTCACAGTACCGATTTGAGCTTTGATAAGTAATGTTTAGCACATTGAGGATAGCTAAGACGCCTTGTTGTCACATCGAAAGCAGGTAGAAGGAGTCTAGTTAGTTCAGAGACGGGTGCTTCAGTGGAAGGAAATACATCAATGATCAAGAGCATGCATACACCAGTGAAAATGCACCGGCAGGCTTTTGGGTCTGTTTACCCGGTTACGTTCTTAACAAATAGTAATTACTCAAATGGACGACGACAAAAGGTTCAAGCCAAGTTTATTTATCCCATTGGGTCATACAGCTGCAGAGACAAAATACAAGTTACATAAGCGTATATACTGAACAAAAAACAATTATTTTAATGAGTTACAGTTTATATAAGGAAGTCAGTCAATTGAAGTAAATTAATGAATCCCTAATCTATTGATTTCACATGACTAAGAATACAGATATGATCTTTGTCACAAATACCTTAAAAAAGGAGTGGTGTGGATCAGAAACCAGTCAGTATCTGGTGTGACCACCATTTGCCTCATGCAGCGCAATCTCCTTTGCATAGAGTTGGTCAGGTTGTTGATTGTGGAATGTGCCACTCCTCTTTAATGGCTGTGCGAAGTTACTGTATATTGTTGGGAACTGGAACACACTGTCGTACACGTCAATTCAGTGCATCCCGAACATGGGTGACATGTCTGGTGAGTATGCAGGCCATGGATGAACTGGGAAATGTTCAGCTTCAAATAATTATTTACAGACCCTTGCGACATGGGGCCATGCATTATCAAGCTGAAACATGAGGTGATGGTGAGTGATGAACGGCACGACAATTGGCCTCAGGTTCTCATCACGGTACCTCTGCATTCAAATTACCATCGATAAAATGCAATTGTGTTTGTGTTCGTTATGCCTGCCCATATCATAACCCAACTGCCACTATGGGGCACTCTGTTCTCAACGTTGACAACACTTTACATGTTGCTTTGATGTTTTTGTTCGGTATATTTACACTTTCCGAATAGGCGGAGTCACCTCCTTATATGACTCAAATAAACAATCCATCTATGTTGCTTGGCAAGAATTCAGTATTCCTCTTATTGGTATTATCATAGCCCTGCCTACGTCTAGAACCTTCATGGGTGTGTATGTGAGACAGAACTGTAGTTCGAGGTTCGATGTGGCGGCCCCTCTGAGCTCCCTCCCAAGAGGTTTCTTCTCTCTTTAAACTGTTGACCTTATCTCGACTTGACTTCCACAATCCCTTCTGGTACCCACTTCACCGAAACTCGCCTGCTTTATCAGGAATTTACTAGATTGTTGCTGTTTACCTCCTTCCGGATAATGCTCAATGGTTACTGCAGTTTAAATAATGCCCTGCCCAGAAAGCTAATTTCCATAGAGCTCGTCTTCAAGGAGTGAATGTGAGTCAATTAGGCGCCAGCTCAAAAAACAAACAAGCATGAATTTCGTCAACAAGAAATACAAGGTTACAAATATTTTCCGAGATGTGAGACAATTAACTTTTTATCTGTATAGTTTTGGAATCGTGAGATTACGTACTTTCGATGGAAATACGCAGGTTTCTTGACTCATACCCTGACTCTGATTGCTTGACAACTAGCTTAGCAACCGCGTGATGCAGCATGACAACATGAAGCGATTGGTCGACAGTCTGCTGGGCGAGGCGTTATTACGTTCCTCCTTTCAGTGCCCAATGGTAATTCATATCAATTCAATTCAATTCAAGGGCTTTATTGGCATGGGAAACATGTGTTAACATTGCCAAAGCAAGTGAGGTAGACAACATACAAAGTGAATATATAAAGTGAAAAACAACAAAAATTAACAGTAAACATTACACATACAACAGTTTCAAAACAGTAAAGACACTACAAATGTCATATTATATATATATATATATATACATATATATATATATATATACATATATATATATATATATACACACATACACATATATATATATACACATACACATATATATATATATATATATATATATATATATACATATACACAATGTACAAATAATTAAAGGACACAAGATAAAATAAATAAGCATAAATATGGGTTGTATTTACAATGGTGTTTGTTCTTCACTGGTTGCCCTTTTCTCGTGGCAACAGGTCACAAATCTTGCTGCTGTGATGGCACACTGTGGAATTTCACCCAGTAGGTATGGGAGTTTTTCAAAATTGGATATGTTTTTGAATTCTTTGTGGATCTGTGTGATCTGGGGGAAATATGTCTCTCTAATATGGTCATACATTGGGCAGGAGGTTAGGAAGTGCAGCTCAGTTTCCACCTCATTTTGTGGGCAGTGAGCACATAGCCTGTCTTCTCTTGAGAGCCATGTCTGCCTACGGCGGCCTTTCTCAATAGCAAGGCTATGCTCACTGAGTCTGTACATAGTCAAAGCTTTCCTTAATTTTGGGTCAGTCACAGTGGTCAGGTATTCTGCCGCTGTGTACTCTCTGTGTAGGGCCAAATAGCATTCTAGTTTGCTCTGTTTTTTTGTTAATTCTTTCCAATGTGTTAAGTAATTATCTTTTTGTTTTCTCATGATTTGGTTGGGTCTAATTGTGCTGTTGTCCTGGGGCTCTGTAGGGTGTGTTTGTGTTTGTGAACAGAGCCCCAGGACCAGTTTGCTTAGGGACTCTTCTCCAGGTTCATCTCTCTGTTTGTGATGGCTTTGTTATGGAAGGTTTGTGAATCGCTTCCTTTTAGGTGGTTGTAGAATTTAATGGCTCTTTTCTGGATTTTGATAATTAGTGGGTATCGGCCTAATTCTGCTCTGCATGCATTATTTGGTGTTTTACGTTGTACACGGAGGATATTTTTGCAGAATTCTGCGTGCAGAGTCTCAATTTGGTGTTTGTCCCATTTTGTGAAGTCTTGGTTGGTGAGCGGACCCCAGACCTCACAACCATAAAGGGCAATGGGCTCTATGACTGATTCAAGTATTTTTAGCCAAATCCTAATTGGTATGTTGAAATTTATGTTTCTTTTGATGGCATAGAATGCCCTTCTTGCCTTGTCTCTCAGATCGTTCACACCTTTGTGGAAGTTACCTGTGGCGCTGATGTTTAGGCCAAGGTATGTATAGTTTTTGTGTGCTCTAGGGCAACAGTGTCGAGATGGAATTTGTATTTGTGGTCCTGGTGACTCGACCTTTTTTGGAACACCATTATTTTGGTCTTACTGAGATTTACTGTCAGGGCCCAGGTCTGACAGAATCTGTGCATAAGATCTAGGTGCTGCTGTAGGCCCTCCTTGGTTGGTGACAGAAGCACCAGATCATCAGCAAACAGCAGACATTTGACTTCGGATTCTAGCAGGGGAGGCCGGGTGCTGCAGACTTTTCTAGTGCCCGCGCCAGTTCGTTGATATATATGTTGAAGAGGGTGGGGCTTAAGCTGCATCCCTGTCTAACCCCACGACCCTGTGTGAAGAAATGTGTGTGTTTTTTGCCAATTTTAACCGCACACTTGTTGTTTGTGTACATGGATTTTATAATGTCATATGTTTTACCCCCAACACCACTTTCCATCAGTTTGTATAGCAGACCCTCATGCCAAATTGAGTCGAAGGCTTTTTGAAATCAACAAAGCATGAGAAGACTTTGCCTTTGTTTTGGTTTGTTTGGTTGTCAATTAAGGTGTGCAGGGTGAATACATGGTCTGTTGTACGGTAATTTGGTAAAAGCCAATTTGACATTTGCTCAGTACATTGTTTTCATTGAGGAAATGTACGAGTCTGCTGTTAATAATAATGCAGAGGATTTTCCCAAGGTTACTGTTGACACATATTCCACGGTAGTTATTGGGGTCAAATTTGTCTCCACTTTTGTGGATTGGGGTGATCAGTCCTTGGTTCCAAATATTGGGGAAGATGCCAGAGCTAAGTATGATGTTAAAGAGTTTTAGTATAGCCAGTTGGAATTTGTTGTCTGTATATTTGATCATTTCATTGAGGATACCATCGACACCACAGGCCTTTTTGGGTTGGAGGGTTTTTATTTTGTCCTGTAACTCATTCAATGTAATTGGAGAATCCAGTGGGTTCTGGTAGTCTTTAATAGTTGATTCTAAGATCTGTAGTTGATCATGTATATGTTTTTGTTCTTTGTTATAGAACCAAAAAGATTGGAGAAGTGGTTTACCCAGACATCTCCATTTTGGATAGATAATTCTTCGTGTTGTTGTTTGTTTAGTGTTTTCCAATTTTCCCAGAAGTGGTTAGAGTCTATGGATTCTTCAATTGCATTGAGCTGATTTCTGACATGCTGTTCCTTCTTTTCCGTAGTGTGTTTCTGTATTGTTTTAGTGATTCACCATAGTGAAGGCGTAGACTCAGGTTTTCCGGGTCTCTATGTTTTTGGTTGGACAGGTTTCTCAATTTCTTTCTTAGATTTTTGCATTCCTCATCAAACCATTTGTCATTATTGTTAATTTTCTTCGGTTTTCTATTTGAGATTTTTAGATTTGATAGGGAAGCTGAGAGGTCAAATATACTGTTAAGATTTTCTACTGCCAAGTTTACACCTTCACTATTACAGTGGAACGTTTTACCCAGGAAATTGTCTAAAAGGGATTGAATTTGTTGTTGCCTAATTGTTTTTGGTAGGTTTCCAAACTGCATTCCTTCCACCTATAGCATTTCTTAATGTTACTCAGTTCCTTTGGCTTTGATGCCTCGTGGTTGAGTATTGCTCTGTTTAAGTAGACTGTGATTTTGCTGTGGTCTGATAGGGGTGTTAGTGGACTGACTGTGAACGCTCTGAGAGATTCTGGGTTGAGGTCAGTGATAAAGTAGTCTACAGTACTACTGCCATATCTCCTCCTTTCTCTAATATATCTGTATGAACCGGATGCAAACCGGATATAGAATGTCCATGAATCTGCGTATGCGAACAAGTAGCGGTTCGTGAGTAAAATCACTGGTGAAGCCGGGGGGGGGGCCTTATTACAACCTATTTGTTGAGATAAGTGTTGTTTGCTCTTCATTATTCTGTTAGTTAACATGCCTTGCCACCGTCACATATTAGGCCGTCATTGTAAATAATAATTTGTTCTTTAACTGATGACTAGTTAAATAAAATTAAAATAAGCAACGTTACCGGGAGCGCGGCACAGAGGAAATATCAACCTGCACAAAGGACGAGATTGAACTTCATAGAATTTTCCCCCTTAAGCCATATTCTGAAGTATTGCTATAGAACGTCGGTTATGTAATTATTACCCCAGCATGTCTGTTTTTCCAGAAGGCGATTCCGACGGGATTCGTTTTACGGAACTGCCCGTCATGATTTTTTTCCCGCATTCACAATTTACCATTATGACGGAAGCCTGGAGGCTCTTCTAGGTGTGAAGATATTTAATGTCTAGGGACATCCTAATATTGGCCTAATGGCCTTCAGTTCGGAGAAAGTCCAAATAATAATGCATATCAATAAGAACCGTAAACCGAATCTACGCAGATATTTAATTAACTGACATGTGTCAATGTATCAATTCATTGACACGATATCGTCCACCTCATATTTTAAAAGAGAAGAATGGCACTGGGACGGTTGATATATTACAGAACAGATCGTTCATCTATAGGCTATGTGCATAGCACTTTGTTTTAAGCATCAATTTGTTCTTAACCAAACTGAGTGCAGCACCTGTTCAACTGTAATATCCCTCAAAACACGGGGATGGCGATTTGCACGGGATAAGTATTATCAGAGGACCTTGGAGTTTGTCGGAAAAAAAATGTTTTTTAGGGCTGAGATGATAACCTTCCGGCCAAGTAAAAATTACTGACGTGGCAGATTCTGACGGTACTAAAATGACAAATGCGGTGATTTATGCTCGTGCACATAATTATATTACCTGAGCTCCCCCAGTAAAACTCTTCCAGTTAACACTATCAATGTTTGCCTTTACTGTGGGAATTGTGGTCGAATCAATGCAAAATTTTCAATTTCCACTTTCAATGCAACATACCCGAAAACAAAACAAGCTATGAAAGTTATTTTGTTGTAGGCAGAACGCATCGGAATATGATTCTATTGCATCTATATTAAAAAAAAAACGGTGTGGTAGAACCAATCAGAGCTGCATTAGGCCTATATGCAAATAGACCATTGCCATATGGATCTGTGCCATTTTCTTTGAACTGGACTGTGTAAACAGCATGATAGGTCATGAGTAAATGCGCTTGTATTGAGATCAAAGCGAGAGCTGCACATTTGTTCATATCCTTTGCTAGTTAGTGAGTTATTAGTCCAGTTATAGATCATTTGTAGTCAGCAACGGGCACGACACATGTGCATTTCTAGACATCTTTGAAAAGGGAGTCAGGTAAAGAGCTTTTTTTTTGTCTTGAAGGGACGTTGTATTTTGAGACATCTTGAATAAGCTAAGTAGCCAATAGGCAGAGGGTAGCATGTGTCTGATTCTCTGTAATAATGGTATGGGAATAATTAATGCATTTTATTTTGTAAAGTGGTTTCTTGCATCAAACAACACAATATTTTGAGTCACCTTATCTGAAGGACAAGTGGATAAACAGTTTAATGTTGAGCCTTGCATGTTTTTTTTTAAAAGACTCATGGAACGTAGAACCTACATTGAACACCACACATTGGCTGCTACTGTAGGCTGAATGATAGAACCGCTATTTCCATATTAAAATGTTATGTTTTTTTTTTTTATGGGAGGCCACTCTGGTAGGCCTACATTATTATTAAATAGCCATAGTAGCCGACTTGACCACTGTCAGAAACTGTAAATTAAAGTGGCTACAGCCTCATAGTTCACAGTAAACGGGCGCTGGAAGTTGCACAGAATTTTCACAATATTCAAGTTTGAGCTCAGCAGACTTGAAATTTGCTCAGTGCCGGGAACACTATTAAGGGAATGTTGCATTTATGCCTAAGGCTGAGACAATAAGAAGACACAGTGGCAGAATAAATTCAACCAGACCTTTGTTTCATTACAAAACTGGAGAGAAACATCTGTCCGGTGGAGTCCACAAAGCACATTGCATGTAACAAACAGTTACATGACCTACATCATGGTCAATCAAGTTAATGTTGCCGACACGTAACACTTTTGGTTACTACATGATACCATATATGTTATTTCGTAGTTTTGATTTCTTCACTTCTATTCTACAATGTAGAAAATAGTTCGTTTTTTTAAGTTAAAAAAAACCTTGAATGAGTAGGTGTGTCCAAACGTTTGACTGGTATTGTATGTGATAAGCAAAATTGACACAGTTACAATAGACATCCACCATATTGGTGTTACCTGAATTTTGTTAGCTCACAATAAACACAACAGCTCAATGCTGAGTAAAGAAGGTTAGTACTGTACAGGGACGGTGAAAAGTATTTAAACCATCCTGCAGAAGTAATTAGCAACCAGAAGAGGGCTCTCTTGCGTCACACTAGTGGTTGCCAAACACTTCCATGCTGTGGTTACGCACCTAAAGACTTTGAATATATCTTTCTGCAGCTTACTAACTAAACAAAAGCAATGTTGTTCAGCAAAAATACAACATTCTCACTCTACTCCACCAAACAGGTTAGTGCAGTGTTCATCCTGATCCTGGGGAATCAAAGGGGTAGACTTTGTATTTTTCCCCTAGCTCTACACACCTGATTCCACTAATCAAAGGGGTAGACTTTGTATTTTTCCCCTAGCTCTACACACCTGATTCCACTAATCAAAGGTTTGATGATGAGTTGATTAAGACACATTAGGTTACTATTTTCACTATCGTCCTCCTTTGATTGATTTGAAATGTACTGTCTGTTACGTGTGTATATGTCTATCATAACCTGTTGTGTGTGTGTGTGTGTATATATACGTATATATATATATATATATATATATATATATATATATATATACATACATACATACATACATACATACATACATACATACATACATACATACATACATACATACATACATACATACATACATACATATAGGTAATGTACACCTTGCATTCATATGGTTACGTGTGTGTGTATATGTCTATCATAACCTGTTGTATGTGTGTGTGTAGGGCGGGGAGGAAGAGAGCCAGTGTGAAGCAGCAGAGTCTCAGCAGCAACCTCTTAATCCTGGAAAGAACGGCCCAATCAGGACAGCCATATTTCAGTCCCGCCCCTCAGGTCCAGGAAGTATGTCAGGAGGTGGATGAGTTCATCTATGTGGCCAATGCAGAGACAAGAAGAGGAAGACTCCAACACATTCCTCATACTTGCTCCTATTCCTAGGCCCTTGTTGCCAGCCAGATAATCTTGTCAAGCTATCGCAACATCAGGCTGGTTCCACCAGGCTACCTTCCAGGACCAGATCCAGGGAAAGATCAGGCTCGTTCCACCAGGCTACCTTCCAGGACCAGATCCAGGGAAAGATCAGGCTCCTTCCACCAGGCTACCTTCCAGGACCAAATCCAGTGAAAGGTGAGAACCAAGGCCCACCGTTTCCATAATATAGCCTGCATCTGCAACCCTAGAGCCTCATTGCCTCTTTCCTGCAGGAGTTTTGGTTATTTAGCAGATGCTCACTTTGCATTTGTGACACACGATGTAATAATGATATGCTTGTATTCCAATCTAGTTTTGTATTACTGGATGTGTCTGTATGTGTCAAGCCACAAATGAAAAGTGATGCAGTTGTTTATGGCAACATCTCTACAAATCTACCCTGTTACCCTATTCTGTCTCTATTAGGTGGTGAGGGGGAGGCGTCTCAGATCCAGGCATTGGTGGACCCTGCCTAGTGTTCATCCTCCAGAACCCTCCTTGTCCTGACTTTTGTGTCCAGAGAGGAACCAGACCCAATCAGAACCACTAGTCCCAGTAATGCTAGATTAAAGACCAGGACCCCCAGTGTGGATATTGCACAGAGGCTCTGCCTGTGCCTGCTGCCCAACCCCTGGATTGTCTGTCTGTCTGTATAGTGTCTGTCTGTCTGTCTGTGTAGTGTCTGTCTTTCTATGTAGTGTCTGTCTGTATGTAGTGTCTGTCTGTCTATGTCTCTCTGTTTGTCTGTCTGTCTGTTTATGTAGTCACTCTGTCTGTCTGTGTAGTCTCTCTGTTTGTCTGTCTGTCTGTTTATGTAGTCTGTCTGTCTGTTTATGTAGTCTCTCTGTCTGTCTGTGTAGTGTCTCTGTTTATGTAGTCTCTCTGTTTGTCTGTCTGTCTGTTTATGTAGTGTCTGTCTGTTTATGTAGTCTGTCTGTCTGTTTATGTAGTCTGTCTGTCTGTCGGTTTATGTTGTCTGTCTGTCTGTCTGTCTGTTTGTCTGTCTGTCTGTCTGTCTGTCTGTCTGTCTGTCTGTTTATGTAGTCTGTCTGTCTGTCTGTTTATGTAGTCTGTCTGTCTGTCTGTTTATGTAGTCTGTCTGTCTGTTTATGTAGTCTGTCTGTTTATGTAGTCTGTCTGTCTCTGTCTGTCTGTTTATGTAGTCTGTCTGTCTCTGTCTGTCGGTTTATGTAGTCTGTCTGTCTGTCGGTTTATGTAGTCTGTCTGTCTGTCGGTTTATGTAGTCTGTCTGTCGGTTTATGTAGTCTGTCTGTCTGTCGGTTTGTGTAGTCTGTCTGTCTGTCGGTTTGTGTAGTCTGTCTGTCTGTCGGTTTGTGTAGTCTGTCTGTCTGTCGGTTTGTGTAGTCTGTCTGTCTGTCTGTTTATGTAGTCTGTCTGTCTGTCTGTTTATGTAGTCTGTCTGTCTGTCTGTCTGTCTGTCTGTCTGTCTGTTTATGTAGTCTGTCTGTCTGTTTATGTAGTCTGTCTGTCTGTCTGTCTGTCTGTCTGTCGGTTTATGTAGTCTGTCTGTCGGTTTATGTAGTCTGTCTGTCTGTCGGTTTATGTAGTCTGTCTGTCGGTTTATGTAGTCACTCTGTCTGTCTGTCTGTGTAGTCTGTCTGTCTGTCTGTCTGTCTGTCTGTCTGTCTGTCTGTCTGTCTGTCGGTCTGTCGGTTTATGTAGTCTGTCTGTCGGTTTATGTAGTCTGTCTGTCTGTTTATGTAGTCTCTCTGTTTGTCTGTCTGTCTGTTTATGTAGTCTCTCTGTTTGTCTGTCTGTCTGTTTATGTAGTCTGTCTGTCTGTCTGTCTGTCGGTTTATGTAGTCTGTCTGTCTGTCTGTTTATGTAGTCTGTCTGTCTGTCTGTTTATGTAGTCTGTCTGTCTGTCGGTTTATGTAGTCTGTCTGTCTGTCGGTTTATGTAGTCTGTCTGTCTGTCGGTTTATGTAGTCTGTCTGTCTGTCGGTTTATGTAGTCTGTCTGTCTGTCGGTTTATGTAGTCTGTCTGTCTGTCGGTTTATGTAGTCTGTCTGTCTGTCGGTTTATGTAGTCTGTCTGTTTATGTAGTCTGTCTGTTTATGTAGTCTGTCTGTCTGTTTATGTAGTCTGTCTGTCTGTCTGTTTATGTAGTCTGTCTGTCTGTCTGTTTATGTAGTCTGTCTGTCTGTCTGTTTATGTAGTCTGTCTGTCTGTCTGTTTATGTAGTCTGTCTGTCTGTCTGTCTGTCTGTCTGTCTGTCTGTCTGTCTGTCTGTCTGTCTGTTTATGTAGTCTGTCTGTCTGTTTATGTAGTCTGTCTGTCTGTTTATGTAGTCTGTCTGTCTGTTTATGTAGTCTGTCTGTCTGTTTATGTAGTCTGTCTGTCTGTCGGTCTGTCGGTTTATGTAGTCTGTCTGTCTGTTTATGTAGTCTGTCTGTCTGTCGGTTTATGTAGTCTGTCTGTCTGTCGGTTTATGTAGTCTGTCTGTCGGTTTATGTAGTCTGTCTGTCGGTTTATGTAGTCTGTCTGTCTGTCATTTTATGTAGTCTGTCTGTCTGTCTGTGTAGTCTCTCTGTTTGTCTGTCTGTTTATGTAGTCTCTGTCTGTCTGTCTGTCTGTCTGTTTATGTAGTCTCTCTGTTTGTCTGTTTATGTAGTCTCTGTCTGTCTGTCTGTCTGTTTATGTAGTCTGTCTGTCTGTCTCTGTCTGTCTGTCTGTTTATGTAGGCTGTCTGTCTGTCTGTCGGTTTATGTAGTCTGTCTGTCTGTCTGTTTATGTAGTCTGTCTGTCTGTTTATGTAGTCTGTCTGTTTATGTAGTCTGTCTGTCTGTCGGTTTATGTAGTCTGTCTGTCTGTCGGTTTATGTAGTCTGTCTGTCTGTCGGTTTATGTAGTCTGTCTGTCTGTTTATGTAGTCTGTCTGTCTGTCTGTCTGTTTATGTAGTCTGTCTGTCTGTCTGTCTGTTTATGTAGTCTGTCTGTCTGTCTGTCTGTCTGTCTGTCTGTCTGTCTGTCTGTCTGTTTTTATGTAGTCTGTCTGTCTGTTTATGTAGTCTGTCTGTCTGTTTATGTAGTCTGTCTGTCTGTTTATGTAGTCTGTCTGTCTGTCTGTCGGTTTATGTAGTCTGTCTGTCTGTCGGTCTGTCGGTTTATGTAGTCTGTCTGTCTGTTTATGTAGTCTGTCTGTCTGTCGGTTTATGTAGTCTGTCTGTTTGTCTGTCTGTCTGTTTATGTAGTCTGTCTGTTTATGTAGTCTCTCTGTTTGTCTGTCTGTCTGTTTGTGTAGTGTCTGTCTGTTTATGTAGTCTGTCTGTCTGTTTATGTAGTCTGTCTGTCTGTCTGTCTGTCTGTCTGTCTGTTTATGTAGTCTGTCTGTCTGTCGGTTTATGTAGTCTGTCTGTCGGTTTATGTAGTCTGTCTGTCTGTCTGTTTATGTAGTCTGTCTGTCGGTTTATGTAGTCTGTCTGTCGGTTTATGTAGTCTGTCTGTCGGTTTATGTAGTCTGTCTGTCTGTCTGTCGGTTTATGTAGTCTGTCTGTCTGTCGGTTTATGTAGTCTGTCTGTCGGTTTATGTAGTCTGTCTGTCTGTCTGTTTATGTAGTCTGTCTGTTTATGTAGTCTGTCTGTTTATGTAGTCTGTCTGTCGGTTTATGTAGTCTGTCTGTCGGTTTATGTAGTCTGTCTGTCTGTCTGTTTGTGTAGTCTGTCTGTCTGTCTGTTTATGTAGTCTGTCTGTCTGTCTGTCTGTCTGTCTGTCTGTCTGTCTGTCTGTTTATGTAGTCTGTCTGTCTGTCGGTTTATGTAGTCTGTCTGTCTGTCTGTCTGTTTATGTAGTCTGTCTGTCTGTTTATGTAGTCTGTCTGTCTGTCTGTCTGGCTGTCTGTCTGTCTGTCTGTTTATGTAGTCTGTCTGTCTGTCGATCTGTCGGTTTATGTAGTCTGTCTGTCGGTTTATGTAGTCTGTCTGTCTGTCGGTTTATGTAGTCTGTCTGTCTGTCGGTTTATGTAGTCTGTCTGTTGGTTTATGTTGTCTGTCTGTCGTTTTATGTAGTCACTCTGTCTGTCTGTGTAGTCTCTCTGTTTGTCTGTCTGTCTGTTTATGTAGTCACTCTGTCTGTCTGTCTGTGTAGTCTCTCTGTTTGTCTGTCTGTCTGTTTATGTAGTCTGTCTGTCTGTCGGTTTATGTAGTCTGTCTGTCTGTCTGTCTGTCTGTTTATGTAGTCTGTCTGTCTGTCTGTTTATGTAGTCTGTCTGTCTGTCTGTTTATGTAGTCTCTCTGTTTGTCTGTCTGTCTGTTTATGTAGTCTGTCTGTTTGTCTGTCTGTCTGTCTGTCTGTCGGTTTATGTAGTCTGTCTGTCTGTCTGTCTGTCTGTCTGTCTGTCTGTCTGTCGGTCTGTCGGTTTATGTAGTCTGTCTGTCGGTTTATGTAGTCTGTCTGTTTGTCTGTCTGTCTGTTTATGTAGTCTCTCTGTTTGTCTGTCTGTCTGTTTATGTAGTCTGTCTGTCTGTCTCTGTCTGTCGGTTTATGTAGTCTGTCTGTCTGTTTATGTAGTCTGTCTGTCTGTTTATGTAGTCTGTCTGTCTGTCTGTTTATGTAGTCTGTCTGTCTGTTTATGTAGTCTGTCTGTCTGTCGGTTTATGTAGTCTGTCTGTCTGTCGGTTTATGTAGTCTGTCTGTCTGTCGGTTTATGTAGTCTGTCTGTCTGTCGGTCTGTCGGTTTATGTAGTCTGTCTGTCGGTTTATGTAGTCTGTCTGTTTGTCTGTCTGTCTGTTTATGTAGTCTCTCTGTTTGTCTGTCTATCTGTTTATGTAGTCTGTCTGTCTGTCTCTGTCTGTCTGTTTATGTAGTCTGTCTGTCTGTCGGTTTATGTAGTCTGTCTGTCTGTTTATGTAGTCTGTCTGTCTGTTTATGTAGTCTGTCTGTCTGTCTGTTTATGTAGTCTGTCTGTCTGTTTATGTAGTCTGTCTGTCTGTCGGTTTATGTAGTCTGTCTGTCTGTCGGTTTATGTAGTCTGTCTGTCTGTCGGTTTATGTAGTCTGTCTGTCGGTTTATGTAGTCTGTCTGTCTGTCGGTTTATGTAGTCTGTCTGTCTGTCGGTTTATGTAGTCTGTCTGTCTGTCTGTCGGTTTATGTAGTCTGTCTGTCTGTCTGTCGGTTTATGTAGTCTGTCTGTCTGTCTGTCGGTTTATGTAGTCTGTCTGTCTGTCGTTTTATGTAGTCTGTCTGTCGGTTTATGTAGTCTGTCTGTCTGTCGGTTTATGTAGTCTGTCGGTTTATGTAGTCTGTCTGTCTATGTTGTCTGTCGGTTTATGTAGTCTGTCTGTCTGTCTGTCTGTCTGTCTGTCTGTCTGTCTGTCTGTCTGTCTGTCGGTTTATGTAGTCTGTCTGTCTGTCTGTCGGTTTATGTAGTCTGTCGGTTTATGTAGTCTGTCTGTCTATGTTGTCTGTCGGTTTATGTAGTCTGTCTGCCTGCCTGCCTGCCTGCCTGCCTGCCTGCCTGCCTGCTTGCTTGCTTGCTCTGGTCTCAGGCTGTTGCTATCTGTCTAAGGAACTACCTTCAGCACAAATGCTTCTGAAGGAATGTTCTACCTCTGATGTGCCTTGTTTCAATGAATCGAAAAAGTAATTATTGGGTAAATATTATTTAATAACCCTGTAGTAATTTTTTTGTGAATAAGTAGTGGGTTGTGAAACAAAACAGAAGTGAAGAGAACTACTGTTTAACTGTAGCTACGGTACTTTAGTGAAGATAATGAAGGGTTTTGGTTATCACATTATTTTCTTCTACTACTACTGTGTAGTTTAGAAGCATTTAGAATCATATTGATGTGACAAGGAATTATGGGTAAAAAAAAAACTATATACCTTTATTTCAGCAAATCATGCAATTTTCTTTCATTTCTTTCATATAAGTAATTATTTTTTTGTACTCCAAAGTATTATGCTTTTATTTTCTTTCATTGTTTAAATTCATGTTCTAAATTACCACTGCCCAAGTTGTTATTAAGCAACTGAAAGCCTTCGGTGGGTCACAGCACAGAAACGTTGGTGAGCTGTGCGTCTGGAACAGTGAAAGGCGTTTGCTTCGTAGTCAATCAGTAGTTCACAGGCCAACCCTTTAATTTCTTCCTTAATCTGCACCATGAAAAACAACATGAAAATAAGAAAAACTGGACAGGTGAAACATCTCTCCACTAGGCACCTGTATTCCTTCTACTGTGTTTTCAGATGAGCGAAGACTGGAAGGAGAGGAGACAGAGGAAGTCATTTTAAAGTATTGAGATGCACCCCTCTGGCTCAGGCAATGGTACAACATGCTACTCCAAGTTCTCTGTGGTTATTTTCCTCTGAGGTCAGCATTGGCACACTAAACTGAATTCACATCTGTCTGATGGGGGAGGACAATGTTCCTATTTATACCACAATGTGGCAGGTCTGCTCCTGCTTCTCAGGGCCAGGGGAAGCTGTAGAATGTAGACTAGTTGCAGCTTGGTTTACTACGTTTTGGGCATGGGGGTTGTGCTGTGACCCCCCTGAAAACAAATGAAAATGAAAACTCAAACCATACATTTCTAAACACAATCAAGAATGTACTGTAGCAACCCTGTGTTTATAAGCACCAATATCAACTCTGCCACATGAGCACTTTTGTGGCACAGCACGATGGGCTATGGCCGGAAGGTTGGCGGTTTGAATACCACCACGGACAAGCTCTCTTTCCCTGCTTGTTAACTGTTGAGAAAGTATGGAGGTTGTTGTCTGATACAATACATTAGAGCTGGAATCCTTAATAGTGAAACTGCCACATCCGTTTCGGATATTACAACAACAAAGAAGTTATTGCAAACAACTAACACTTTACCCCCCGCTTGGACAATATTGCAGAATTTGTGCTGCAGTTTTAGCATGCAAGCAAGTACACAAACGGTACAATAAACAAAACACACCCGGCGCAAACCAGCCTGATGCCAACCACACGTAACAAACAAACAATTCCACACACAGACATGTGGGGTAACAGAGGGTAATATACATTTAGTCAGATGAGGGAATGTGAACCAGGTGTGCGGAAAACCAAGACAAAACATATGGAAAATGAAAGGTGGAGCGGCGATGGCTAGAAGACCGGTAACGTCGAACGCCGCCCGAACAAGGAGAGGGACCGACTTCGATGGAAGTCGTGACAAAATGTCACCGCCAAAGTCAAGGATTGGTTGGATAGTCAGTTTTACGAGGGTATGTTTGGCAGCATGAGTGAAGGAGGCTTTGTTGGAAAGTAGGAAGACGACTCAATTCAGATTCAATGTTGGATTGGAGATGCTTAATATGAGTATGGAAGGAGAGTTTACAGTCTTGCCAGACACATAGGTATTTATAGTTGTCCACATTAGTCAGAACCATCCAGAGTAGTGATGCTGGTCGGGTCCGGGCAGCAATTTGTTGAAGAGCATGCATATCATTTTACTAGCATGTAAGAGCAGTTGGAGGCCACAGAAGGGGTGTTGTATGGCATTGAAGCTAGTTTTGAGGTTTGTTAACACAGTGTCCAAAGAAGGGCCAGATGTATACAGAATGGTGTCGTCTGTGTAGAGGTGGATCAAAGAATCACCCGCAGCAAGAGCGACATCATTGATGTATACAGAGAAAAGAGTCGGACCAAAATTGAACCCTGTAGCACCCCCATAGAGACTGCCAGAGGTCCAGACAACAGGCTCTCCGATTTGACACACTGAACTCTATCTGTTAAGTTGTTAGTGAACCAGACGAAGCAGTCATTAGAGAAACCAAGGCTGTTGAGTCTGCAAATAATAATACAGTGATTGACAGAGTTGAAAGCCTTGACCAGGTCGATGAAGACGGCTGCACAGTACTGTCTTTTATTGATGGCTGTTATGATATCGTTTAGGACCTTGAACGTGGCTGAGGTACATCCGTGACCAGCTCGGAAACCGGATTGCATAGCGGAGAAGGTGCGGTGGGATTCGAAATGGTCGGTGATCTCTTTGTTCCCTTGGCTTTCAAAGACTTTAGAAATTGATATAAATCTGTGACAGTTTGGGTCTAGAGTGTCTCTGCCTTTGAAGAGGGGGATGACCACAGCCGCATTCCAATCTTTAGGAATCTCAGACGATACGAAAGAGAGGTTGAACAGACTAGTAATAGGGGTTGCAACAATGGCGGCGGATAATTTTAGGAAGAGAGGGTCCAGATTGTCTAGCCTAGCTGATTTGTAGGGATCCTGATTTTGCAGCTCTTTCAGAACATCAGCTGTCTGGATTTGGGTGAAGGAGAAGGGGGGTGCAGAGCTGTTGGCCGGGGTTGGAGTGCTCTCGAAATTAGTGTTGCAGGATGCAAATTTCTGTTTGAAAAAGGTAGCCTTTGTTTTCCTAACTGACTGTGTACAGTGGGGCAAAAAAGTATTTAGTCAGCCACCAATTGTGCAAGTTCTCCCACTTAAAAAGATGAGAGAGGCCTGTAATTTTCATCATAGATACACTTCAACTATGACAGACAAAATGAGAAAAGAAATCCAGAAAATCACATTGTAGATTATTATTATTTGCTAATTTTGGTGTAAAGTAAGTATTTGGTTACCTACAAACAAGCAAGATTTCTGGCTCTCACATACCTGTAACTTATTCTTTAAGAGGCTCCTCTGTCCTCCACTCGTTACCTGTATTAATGGCACCTGTTTGAACTTGTTAACAGTATAAAAAAACACCTGTCTACAACCTCAAACAGTCACACTCCAAACTTCACCTTGGCCAAGACCAAAGAGCTGTCAAAGGACACCAGAAACAAAATTGTAGACCTGCACCAGGCTGGGAAGACTGAATCTGCAATAGGTAAGCAGCTTGGGTTGAAGAAATCAACTGTGGGAGCAATTATTAGGAAATGGAAGACATACAAGACCACTGATAATCTCCCTCGATCTGGGGCTCCATGCAAGATCTCACCCAGTGGGGTCAAAATGATCACAAGAATGGTGAGCAAAAATCCCAGAACCACACGGGGAGACCTAGTGAATGACCTGCAGAGAGCTGGGACCCAAGTAACAAAGCCTACCATCAGTAACACACTACGCTGACAGGTACTCAAGTCCTGCAGTGCCAGACGTATCCCCTGCTTAAGTCAGTACATGTCCAGGCCTGTCTGAAGTTTGCTAGAGAGCATTTGGATGATCCAGAAGAAGATTGGGAGAATGTCATATGGTCAGATGAAACCAAAATATAACTTTTTGGGAAAAACTCAACTCGTCGTATTTGGAGGACAAAGAATGCTGAGTTGCATCCAAAGAACACCATACCTACTGTGAAGCATGGGGGTGGAAACATCATGCTTTGGGGCTGTTTTTCTGCAAAGGGACCAGGACGACTGATCCGTGTAAAGGAAAGAATGAATTGGGCCATGTATCGTGAGATTTTGAGTGAAAACCTCCTTCCATCAGCAAGGGCATTGAAGATGAAACGTGGCTGGGTCTTTCAGCATGACAATGATCCCAAACACACCACCCAGGCAACGAAGGAGTGGCTTCGTAAGAAGCATTTCAAGGTCCTGGAGTGGCCTAGCCAGTCTCCAGATCTCAACCCCATAGAAAATCTTTGCAGGGAGTTGAAAGTCCGTGTTGCCCAGCAACAGCCTCAAAACATCACTGCTCTAGAGGAGATCTGCATGGAGGAATGGGCCAAAATACCAGCAACAGTGTGTGAAAACCTTGTGAAGACTTACAGAAAACGTTTGACCTCTGTCATTGCCAACAAAGGGTATTTAAATAACAAAGTATTGAGATAAACTTTTGTTATTGACCAAATATTATTTTCCACCATAATTTGCAAATAACTTCATTAAAAATCCTACAATGTGATTTTCTGGATTCTTTTGTCTCATTTGGTCTGTCATAGTTGAAGTGTACCTATGATGAAAATTACAGGCCTCTCTCATCTTATTAAGTGGGAGAACTTGCACAATTGGTGGCTGACTAAATACTTTTTTGCCCCACTGTATATTGGTTCCTGACTTCCCTGAAAAGTTGCATATCATGGGGACTATTCGATGCTAATGCAATACGCCACAGGATGTTTTTGTGCTGGTCAAGGGAAGTCAAGTCTGGAGTCAACCAAGGGCTATATCTGTTCTTAGTTCTACATTTTTTTGAATGTGGCGTGCTAATTTAAGATGGTGAGGAAAGCACTTTTTTAATGAACAACCAGGCATCCTCTACTGACGGGATGAGGTCAATATCCTTCCAGGATAACCGGGCCAGATCGATTAGAAAGGCCTGCTCGCAGAAGTGTTTTAGGGTGCATTTGACAGTGATGAGGGGTGGTCGTTTGACCATGGACCTATAGCGGATGCAGGCAATGATGAACAGTAGAGGTGTATTTAGAGGGCAAGTTGGTCAAGATGATATCTATGAGGGTGCCCATGTTTACAGATTTGGGGTTGTACTTTTTAGGTTCCTTGATAATTTGTGTGAGATTGATGGCATCTATTTTAGATTGTAGGACGGCTCGGGTGTTAAGCATATCCCCTTTAGGTCATCTAACAGTACGAACTCTGACAATAGATGGGGGGCAATCAATTCACATATGGTATCCAGGGCACAGCTGGGAGCCGAGAGGGCTCTATAACAAGCAGCAACAGTGAGGGACTTATTTCTGGAGAGATGGATTTTTTAAAGTAGAAGCTTGAACTGTTTGGGCACAGACCTGGATAGTATGACAGGCTATCTCTACAGTAGATTGCAACTCTGCCCACTTTAGCAGTTCTATCTTGACAGAAAATGTTGTAATTGGGGATGGACATTTCTGAATTTTTGGTGGCCATCCTAAGCCAGGATTCAGACACGGATAGGATATCAGGGTTGGCAGAGTGTGCTAAAGCAGTGAATAAAGCAAACTTAGGGAGGAGGCTTCTGATGCTAACGTCACATATTCACGTCACATATGTGCAGACAGTAAACTGAGGGCCTCGTATCCCATTTTCTATCCATGTCCATTGTGAAAATAAGCAACTGATCTGTGCTTTACTCAAAGTTGGTCCCTCCCTCACTCATACACTATATAAAATAGGATAACTGTAATAGGATAATGTGCTTTAATGCCTGTCTTTTCTTCTAGTCTCCTAGGCAACAAAATTGAGAATCTTCTCCCTAACCACCTATTTTCTGAAACCCCCACCTCAAAAGTTTCCTGAATGGAAATAATCATCGTCACGGAAATATATATTTAGAACGCAGTCATGATTGTTGCCATTTGGGTGCATTAAGTCCTGTGTGAAAAGTGGAGAGAGATGGAAGCAGTGTTCTCTTGTCTACATGGTGTTATCAGACTGGGCTGAATGGAGGAAGAGTGAGGGCTTTGCTGTGGCACAGCCGCCCCTTTCATCCAACAGGCTGCTCTAAACAGGATGTACCTCCCTGCTTCTCCCTCTACTCAGCCACACACCCACCCAGTCAGCTGGCTGTTTTTGGGATGTGGATGTTTCTGATTATTTGTTGATTAAGTTAAACCAAACGAACACAAAATACTACCATATTTGCATTCAAAATAATCTAGAACATTTTACTAATCGCCCACTCAGTCTTTTCAATCGTTTCAGGTCATCTCCAATTATATATTTACAACCTCTGTAGGAGGTTGATTTCACACTTGCAAACTCATTAGTGATCCCTGATGTGAAAGTGCGTGTGTGCCAACTCCTCCTGCGTGTGTGTTCCTTCTGGCGTGGGAACCTACCATCAGAGCAGGTATGCAGGGAATAACAATGACAAATCCCTTCCATGTATTACTGTCTGCCACGGCCCAGTAGGAGAGGGACGCCTGCTCTGCCTCTACCCACAGAGAGGGAACTGTAGATGGGGTGGGGCTGCATGGGGGATTTTTGCTGAAACTAGGGCTGGGCCTGTAGCAGCGTGAGACTGTACACTTGGGGGGTAGGGCTGGTTCAAGTGTCATGTTCTGGAGGGGGGATGGGTTCCAGATCATCTTATTCTGGTGTCCTTCCCAGTGGAAAAGTGCCTCAAGGATGTGTGACGTCTTGTGGAAGAGGTGTAGAGAGAATAGATTAGTGTCTGTGTGTGTGTGAGAGTGTATACATGAGTGTGCTGATATGCTGATTCATTGATTTATTATGTTTCTCTCCAGGGTTTGGTTTGTGTGGCATCCCAGAGAACCTTGTCAACTGTTTATTAAAGACTGGTGTGATGAGCCTCACAACCGTCAGCAACAATACATGAATTGTCCCTTCAAACAGACAACATGCTGAAGAAGGAGCAACAGCGCCTCTTCAACCTCAGGAGGATAAAGACATTTGTCTTGGCCCCTAAGACCCTCACAAACCTCTACAGATGCACCATTGAGAGCATCCTGTCGGGCTGTATCACAGCCTGGCACGGCAATTGTACCGTCCACAACCGCAGGTCTCTCCATTGTGTGGTGCAGTCAGCCCAACGCATCACCGGGGGCACACTGCCTGCCCTCCAGGATATCTACAGCACCCGGTGTCACAGGAATGTCAAGAAGCTCATCAAGGACCTCAGCCACCCGAGACATGGCCTGTTCACCCTGCTACATCTGAAGGTGTAGACAGTACAAGTGCATCACATCTGGGACCAAGAGACTATGAAACAGCTTCTATCTCCAGGCCATTAGACTGTTAAACTGTTACCACTAGCTGGCCTCCACCCAGTACCCTGTTACAAGGCAGCTACCACCTGGTACTCTACCCTGCACCAGAGAGACTGATGCCCCTATGTATCAGAGTCATTGAACACTGGTCACTTTAATCATGTTTACGTACTGTTTTACCTACTTTGTATGTATATACTGTGTTCTAGTCATGGCTGATCCTATATAACCGCGTTTTTAATTTTTCTGGATCGTGTGTGTATTTGTCTTATTTTTATTGCTGGGTGTTACTGCACTGTTGTAGCTATAAACACAAGCATTTTGATGCACCGGCAATAACATCTGAAAATCTGTGTACTTGACCAATAAACTTTGATTTGATTTTACTTGAGTTGAAGTTCCGTGCTAGGCCGGAATCACCGGGTGGGACATTTGGGCTGTATTTGGAGGTGACACAATCTGGGCAGTGTTGCACAGCTTAAACAAACACAGCCAGGGATCCCTCAGTCAGTTCCAGGAGAGTGGGATGAGTAAAATACAGAAACAAGTGTGAATGAAAGGGAGGGAACAGGGACCGTGAAAGAGCAAAGGACAATGAAGGAAAGGATGGAGAGACAGAAAGATGCCATTGAGACAGAAGGATGCCATTGAGACAGAAGGATGCCATTGAGACAGAAAAATGACATTGAGACAGAAAGATGCCGTTGAGACAAAGATGCCATTGAGACAGAAAGATGACATGGAGACAGAAAGATGCCATTGAGACAGAAAGATGCCATTGAGACAGAAAGATGCCATTGAGACAGAAAGGTGCCATTGAGACAGAAAGATGCCATTGAGACAGAAAAATGACATTGAGACAGAAAGATGCCATTGAGACAGAAAGGTGCCATTGAGACAGAAAGATGACATGGAGACAGAAAGATGCCATTGAGACAGAAAGATGCCATTGAGACAGAAAGATGCCAATTGAGACAGAAAGATGACATGGAGACAGAAAGATGCAATTGAGACAGAAAGATGCCAATTGAGACAGAAAGATGCCATGGAGACAGAAAGATGCCATTGAGACAGAAAGATGCCATTGGGACAGAAAGGTGCCATTGAGACAGAAAGATGCCATTTAAAGATGCCATTGAGACAGAAAGATGCTATTGAGACAGAAAGATGACATTGAGACAGAAAGATGACATTGAAAGGTGCCATTGAAACAGAAAGATGACATTGAGACAGAAAGATGAGATTGAGACAGAAAGATGACATTGAAACAGAAAGATGCTATTGAGACAGAAAGATGACATTGAGACAGAAAGATGACATTGAGACAGAAAGATGACATTGAGACAGAAGGAGGCCATTTAAAGATGCCATTGAGACAGAAAGATGCTATTGAGACAGAAAGATGACATTGAAAGGTGCCATTGAAACAGAAAGATGACATTGAGACAGAAAGATGACATTGAGACAGAAAGATGAGATTGAGACAGAAAGATGCCATTGAGACAGAAAGATGCCATTGAGACAGAAAGATGCCATTGAAAGATGCCACTGAAAGATGATATTTAGACAGAAAGATGCCATTGAAAGATGATATTGAGAGACTATACAGTATAAGACGTTAACCACTCTTGCCTCGTCTCTCTGTCTCTTTTCCCTGAGTCAATGGGACCAGACGAGGTGTGTTATGTCAAGTAGGAAGTGTATTGGACAGTGAAGTATTTCCTGTACATTCTCAATAGTCATATTGGACCCCTTGTCTATTTTAGCTGGCTTCCTCTGAGTATGTTTTCTCAATGTTGAATGAAGATACTGTAGTACATAATGAAATGTTAACAATGGTTTGATGATAGTTTGTTTAAAATAAAATGGAATAAATATAAATATAAGTACAAGTCAAACATTAGTGGTTTAAAATACAAAATTGGCAAAACACAGCATTTGAAGCTCAAGGTTGCGTTTGGCATGAGCTGCTTTTTAAATAAAAGTGTCTTTCACCTTGGCTAACACTCATACATACACAACTCATACATGCACATTCAGACACACACTCACGCACGCATGCGCACACACACATTTCCCAAAGGCACTTGTCTAAGCCTCTAGAGTAAGGCTCACTTTTCAACAGCTGACAAACAGAATAAATCATTCTAACCGTGGAAAATGTTTGAATATGTTGTTTGTTGTTGCGTCACTATTTATCCCACACAGACGGCAGACATAGTTTCATTGATTTTATTGAATCCAAAGGTAAAACATATTTACCTTACAAATAAGCACATTGAAAGTAGGAAATGCACTCCACAATTTAACATGATTATTATAATTGTTATTAAAATGTGATATGCACGTTGTCCAGTTTTGATTTAAAAGCACCAAAGTTTTCTTTTATACTATACATCTATTTTCTGATTTGACAGATCTAAAAACCACAATATGTGAAAAACATAAACAAATGCCCAATCTTCCCTCCCTCTTTCTCCCTTCCACATGCATTCAGTTCCCTCCAAATCCCATCTCTGCATCGATGACATGAAAACAGGCAGATTATGTCAAACTCTATTCAAGATTATAAACTGGATGGTTCAAGCCCTGAATGCTGATTGGCTGAAAGCCGAGGTATATCAGACCGTATACCACGGGTATGACAAAACATTTATTTTGACTCCTCTAATTACATTGGTAACCAGTTTATAATAGCAATAAGGCACCTCAGTGTGTGTAGTATATTGTCAATATCCAGGCACTTCACATTGTGTCGTGCAAACGAACAGCCCTTAGCCATGGTATATTGCCCCTACACCACACCCCCTCGAGCCTTATTGCTTAATAATAACAACGATGATGGTTATTCATGTAGTGATAGAATAGTATGAGTAACAAGAAAGTAAATGCAATTAGATTTTGTTTTCAGAATGTTTCACTCTTGAACCTGTTGACGTAGATTGTGGAGTTGCTCCTTCTTTGTTCTGTCTTTTTCTTTCTCTCTTTCTATCTGAGTGGGTTCCTTCCTACACTAACTTTCCACCCCATCCCCCCTCCCTCTTTTCATCAGTGTTAAGTCCCTGATTTGTATTCTGAGTATTAAGACACAAGCAGCCTCTTATAAAACAACATTTGCATGATGCATTCAGTGATTAGGGTGGGCGTCATTTTTAATTGTCTTGTTTTGCCCCTGACTGGGGCTCTCACGCTGCTTCTCTGTGGACCTTTCTCATCCAATCACAAGTAGCACCCATTCACTCCAATTTCCCCCTCCATCCCTCCAACGTCTGTTTTTTATGTGTTTGACTAGGTAAGGAGTCATGATGCTTTGAATGGTGCTTTGCGTAAATGAAGGGTGAGAGCCAGCGTCAGAACGGTGTGAGGCTATTAGTGGTTATCAGATATAGACATGTGTTCTCAGATCTTCTCTGTCCCAGTTGAGTAAATTAGATCACATTGACTTGTGTATAGGGGTCACTTCTTTATGATTTACTTCATTTCTAAAACCTATACAGTCAGTGCCCATTTTATTAGGTACACCACCCCGTTCACGAAAATGGTTCGCTCCTACAGATAGTGAGCCAACTTGTTTGCTATATAAAGCAGACAGAAAGGCAACTAAGCATTCAGTTACTGTTCGATTGAATGTTAGAATGGGCTAAATGAGTGACCTAAACAACTTTGAGCGTGGTATGATCCCTGGCGCCGGTTTCAGTATCTCGGAAACAGACTGCCTCCTGGGTTTTTCATTGCACAACAGTGTCTAGGGTTTACAGAGAATGATGTGACAAACAAAAAACATCCAGTCCACCTGTGGGCAAAAATAGCTAGTTGATGAGTGATCGAAGGAGAATGGCAAGAATCGTGCAAGCTACCAGGGGGGCCACAAACAGACAGGCAACGGCACAGTAGAACAGTGGTGTGCAGAACGGCATCTTGGAGCGCTCAACTCGTCGGTCCTTGTCACGGATGGGCTATTGCAGCAGATGACCACACCAGGTTCCACTCCTATCAGCTAAAAACTAGAAGAAGTGGCTCAAGGGGGCACACAATCACCAACACTGGACAATTGAGGAGTGGAAAAACACTACCACGTTTCTTATTGCATCATGCTGATGGCAGAGACAGGATTTGGTGTAAGCAGCATGAGTGTATCTGCTTGGTGCCAACGGTACAATGCAAATAGTCTGAGTAGCCATTTGATTATATGTTCAGGAGTCTTATGGCTTTAGGGTAGAAGCTGTTTAGAAGCCTATTGGATCTAGACTTGGCGCTCCAGTACCGCTTGCCATATGGTAGCAGAGAGAACAGTCTATGACTAGGTCTGCTGGAGTCTTTGACAATTTTTAGGGCCTTCCTCTGACACCGCCGTTCATAGAGGTCCAAGATGGCAGGAAGCTTGGCCCTAGTGATGTGCTGGGCCGATCGCACAATCCTCTTTAGTGCCTTGCGGTTGGAGGCCAAGCAGTTGTCATACCAGGAAGTGATGCAACCAGTCAGGATGCTCTCGAAGGTGCAGCTATAGAACCTTTTGAGGATCTGAGGACCCATGCCAAATCTTTTCAGTGTGCTATCACGACTGTCACTATCAGGTGTGCTTGGACCATGTTAGTTTGTTGGTGATGTGGACACCAAGGAGCTTGAAGTTCTCAACCTGCTCCACTACAGCCCAGTCAATGAGAATGGGGGCGTGCTCGGTCCTCTTTTTCCTGTAGTTCTTGATCTTGATCACGTAGAGGGAGAGGTTGTTTTCCTGGCACCATTTGACCAGTTCTCTGACCTCATCCCTATAGGCTGTCTCGTCATTGATCAGGCCTGTTGATCAGGCCTGTCATCGGAAAACTTAATGATGATGTTGGAGTCATACCTGGCCGTGCAGTCATGAGTGAACAGGGAATACAGGAGGGGACTGAGCACTCACCCCTGAGGGCCCCCTGTGTTGAGGATCAGCATGGTGGATGTGTTGTTACCTACCTTTACCACCTGGGGCAGCCCGTCAGGAAGTCCAGGATTCAGTTGCAGAGGGAGGTGTTTAGTCCCAGGGTCCTATGGTGTTGAATGCTGAGCTGTAGTCAATGAATAGCATTCTCACATAGCATTCTCACATTTCTCCAGGTGGGAAAAGGCAGTGTGGAGTGCAATAGAGATTGCATCATCTGTGGATCTGTTAGGGAAGTATGTAAATTAGAGTGGATCTAGGGTTTCTGGGATAATGTTGTTGATGTGAGCCATGACCAGCCTTTCAAAGCACTTCATGGCTACAGACGTGAGTGCTACTGGTCAGTAGTCATTGAGGCAGGTCACCTTAGTGTTATTGGGCACAGGGACTATGGGGGTCTGCTTAAAACATGTTGGTATTACAGACTCGGGCAGGGAGAGGTTGAAAATGTCAGTGAAGACACTTGCTAGTTGGTCAGCGCATGCTGGCAGTACACGTCCTCGTAATCTATCTGACCCTGCGTCCTTGTGAATGTTGACCTGTTTAAAGGTCTTTCTCACATCGGCTGCAGAGAGCGTGATCACACAGTCTTCTGGAACAGCTGGTGCTCTCATGGATGTTTCAGTGTTATTTGCCTCGGAGCGAGCCTAGAAGTAGTTTAGCTCGTCTAGTATGCTAGTGTCACAGAGCAGCTCTCGGCTGTGCATCCCTTTGTAGTCTGTAATGGTTTGCAAGCCCTGCCACATCCGTCAAGCGTCAGAGCTGGTGTAGTACGATTTGATCTTAGTCCTGTTTTGAAGCTTTGCCTGTTTGGCTGTTCGATTTTTTTATAAGCTTCTGGGTTAGAGTCCCGTTCCATGAAAGCGGCAGCTCTAGCCTTTAGCTCAATGTAGATGTTGCCTGTAATCCATGGCTTCTGGTTGGCGTATGTACATATGGTCACTGTGGGGATGACGTCATCGATGTATTTATTGCATTTATTGATGTGGTGTACTCCTCAATGCCATCGGAGGAACATATTCCAGTCTGTGCTAGCAAAACAGTCCTGTAGCTTAGCATCTGCTTCATCTGACCACTTTTTTATTGATTAAGTCACAGGTGCGTACTGCTTTCATTTTTGCTTGTAAGCAGGAATCAGGAGGATAGTATTATGGTCAGATTTGCCAAATGGAGGGCATGGGAGAACTTTGTATGTGTGTCTGTGTGTGGCATAAAGGTGGTCTAGAGTTCTTTTTCCCTCTGGTTGCACATTTAACATGCTGATAGAAATCTGGTAAAACGGATTTAAGTATCCCTAGATTAAAGTCCCTGGCCACCAGGCGGAATACAGCTCATTGAGTGCGGTCTTAGTGCCAGCATTAGTCTGTGGTGGTATGTAGACAGCTACAAAATATACAGATGAAAACTCTCTAGGTAGATAGTGGGGTCTACAGTTTATCATGAGATACTCTAACTCAGGTGATCAAAACCTTGAGACTTCCTTAGATATCGTGCACCAGCTGTTATTTACTAAAATGCATAGTCTGCGACCCATTGTCTTACCAGACGCCGCTGTTCTATCCTGCCGATACAGCATATAACCAGCCAGCTGTATGTTGATAATGTCATCGTTCAGCCACAACTCTGTGAAGCATAAGATATTACAGTTTTGAATGTCCCGTTGGTAGTTTAATCTACTGCGTAGGTCATCGATTTTATTTTCCAAAGATTGCTCGTTTGCTAGCAGAATGGAAGGAAGTGGGGGTTTATTCGGTCACCTACGAATTCTCAGAAGGCAGCCCGCCCTCCGGACCCTTTTTTCCCGCCTTCTCTTCACGCAAATGACGGGGATCTGGGCCTGTTCCCGGGAAAGCAGTATGTCATTCATGTCAGGCTCGTCGGACTTGTTAAAAGGGAAAAAAGGACTAGGCCAGTTCGTGGTGAGTAATCGCATTTCTGATGTCCAGAAGTTTTTTTTCGGTCATAAGAGACGGTAGCAGCAACATTACTTATAAAATAAGTTACAAACAACACAATTGGTGAGGAATACGTAAAACGTCAACCTTCTTCTCTGGCGCCATCTTGTACTTACGAACCAGTACGAGATGAACTGGCCACTGAGTGTATATGATTTGTTATGCTTTGATTATTGTCATTCTCAATCACACACACACACGCACACGCACACACACACACACACACACACACACACACACACACACACACACACACACACACACACACACACACACACACACACACACACACACACACACACACACACACACACACACACACACACACACACACACACCAATGAAGCCATTAATGCCACTATCTTCTGGCAGTAGTGTGAGTTTGTGCCCACCTGCATACGTGTGTGAAGCCTGCGGTGCTCTCAGCTCCTGCCATCCTAATTCAATAGAGTGCAATCTGTTGACAGCGTTGGTGAATGGCCACACTCTCCATGTGAACCTTTACTAAATGCATTATGGGTGACAAGGCAGGGGACATTGCAAAGGCCCCTGCCTTGAGGAACAACATCCTTTGAACTAAATTAACTAAATTAAACATGGCCTTTGAGGTACATCCATTTCAGTAGGAGGAGATAGTGGCAGAAAATATCCCATTTGACATGAGTATCGCCACAAAGCCTTCAGTTACAAATGTATCTTATTCTATATCATTCTTAGACATCATGCAATGTTGTGGGAAGTCAATCAAACAGAATTATTAGCACAGATACATCACTGAGAGAAGACAAGGAATAGATTGACCGCATCAAAGAATCCTAGGCATTCTAAACCACCAGGCTGTGATCCAGTTGATCTTCTGATGGTAAAGAAGTGCCGCTTGGTTCAACCTCCCCACATAAATAGATATTGTATATGGCTCTGGTGATGATTAGTAAACGCTCTTCTGTGTCTCCGCTGTCCAAGCCTTCATTAGATATGTGTACCCAGAGGCTTCACAATCAATAGTCCCTGGCTGCTCTGGGAGGACAGCAACAGCACCTCAACACTCAGCCTTTTGGACATTCATCTTCTGGACAGCTTTTTGCCATAGCAATACAGACAGGCATTTTTTATTTGTCTTATTTTTGCTTAATTGACCATGATATCAGTGATTGATTAATTACAATTGGATAAGATTTTATGATTATTGTAGAAAAATGTTTTGAATTTACAGTAATCCGTAGACTTGATCAACTTCAGGTTATGTAGTGATAGATGGCACCAGAGACAGGTAGGTTCAAGTATTTGTATTTGTATTTGTATTTATTAAGGATCCCCAAGGCAGCAGCTACTCTTCCTGGAGACCAGCAACATTAAGGCAGTTGTATACAATTTTAAATATTACCTGACATTATATTTCACAACAATTTTCACAGCACATGAAGTGTTTGCCCTCAGGCCACTACTCTACTACCAAATATCTACAATATAAAATCTGTGTGTACTTGTGTGTAGAGTGCATGTCTTATTATGTGTAAGTGTGTGTCTGTGCCAGTGTGTGCGTCTCTTCACAGTCCCCGCTGTTCCATAAGGTGTATTTTTTATCCGTTTTTTAAATCTGATTCCACTGCTTGCATCAGTTACCTGATGTGGAATAGAGTTCCATGTAGTCATGGCTCTATGTAGCACTGTGCGCCTCCCATAGTCTGTTCTGGACTTTGGGATTGTGAAGAGACCTCTGGTGGAATGTCTTGTGGGGTATATTGTGGTTCATCATCACATGAAGTAGGTCTATGCACTAGTTAGTTGATGGTTGTACTATGATAAAAACTGATTGAAACGTTCGTCGTCCTCGTCTGAGGAGGTGTAGGAGAGATCGGACCAATATGCAGCGTGGTACGTGTCCATGTTAATTTATTCCCCAGAACACTAAACAACGGAGAATGAAACTAAACCGTTCTGAAAGTTGACATACACTAAACAGAAAACATTCACCCACAAAACACAGGTGGGAAAAGGCAACCTAAGTATGATTCTCAATCAGAGACAACGAACGACACCTGCCTCTGATTAAGAACCATACCAGGCCAAACACATAAACACAACCTAGAATGTGCTTGGCCTGGTATGGTTCTTAATCAGAGGCAGGTGTCGTTCGTTGTCTCTGATTAAGAACCATACCAGGCCAAACACATAAACACAACCTAGAAAAACGAACATAGACTGCCCACCCCAACTCACGCCCTGACCATACTAACACAAAGACAAAATAAAGGAACCAAGGTCAGAACGTGACACTGATTAAAAATATTTTTTGTTGTTGTATGTATCTCTGTGCTATATTTGGTTGCCCACTGTAGCATATGAGATATCCAACAAGGCCAACAACAGTTGTTGTGTTGTTGCGTAATATTATTACGTTTTTCACAGTCATGTTAATTACCAACACCAAAAAAGTTGGCCAAACATCCCATAAATGATTGTAGCAGGGTTCAGAGGACAGCCTGGCTCCAGACTGGCTCTTCAGAAGGAGAGCAATATGGTTGTATTGTTCTCATGTCATATCCAATTTACATGATCATTTAGAGAGGAACCAGAAGGGAACAAAATAACAAACGAATGTGTCCTTTCTTCTTTTTTACTCCCTTATTAAGTGGAGAAAATGGAGAGGGTCTCCACCCAGACAAAGCTCTGTTTTACTGTGTGTTTGCCAAATAACCAATCAGTGGTGTAGTGGGTGGAGGCCCTCTTTTTCCCCTTGGTGGAAAAAATCTATTGAACGATTAGGAAGTGTAAGGTTCATTGAAACTGGGACCAGGCTACCAATCTCTGATCTCAAAGAACAATTGAGAGTGAATACTCCATATACAGCTCATTTTGAATCACAAACAGAAATATGCATCTCTCTAAAACACATTTATAGTTGAGCTGGGGAGTCCTTCCCCTTTAAATCTCATCCCTCCAGACCTGAGTTATAGTTTGTTTACAACAGGATCCATCCCGCTTGTCTGCACAGCGTTTTTTTCACGGTGCAGAGAGAGGAGCAGGGAAAGCCGTAACTTCTGAGTCCTATAAATGGACAAGGTAAGGGGGTATAAATACAGGAGTCGGTAACTCAACACAGACAGGGCAATTCCATCTATCCTTCTGCAGCACGATTTATATCAGCAGAGCATTCTGGAGGCGAGCATAGAAGTGGCACATGGCCAGAAACACTGAGCTGCTGCCCTCGGCTGCTGAGCCCCTTGGATAGTACAGAAACACTGAGCTGCTGCCCTCGGCTGCTGAGCACCTTGGATAGTACAGAAACACTGACCTGCTGCCCTCGGCTGCTGAGCACCTTGGATAGTACAGAAACACTGAGCTGCTGCCCTCGGCTGCTGAGCACCTTGGATAGTACAGAAACACTGAGCTGCTGCCCTCGGCTGCTGAGCACCTTGGATAGTACAGAAACACTGACCTGCTGCCCTCGGCTGCTGAGCACCTTGGATAGTACAGAAACACTGAGCTGCTGCCCTCGGCTGCTGAGCACCTTGGATTGTACAGAAACACTGAGCTGCTGCCCTCGGCTGCTGAGCACCTTGGATAGTACAGAAACACTGACCTGCTGCCCTCGGCTGCTGAGCACCTTGGATTGTACAGAAACACTGAGCTGCTGCCCTCGGCTGCTGAGCACCTTGGATAGTACAGAAACACTGACCTGCTGCCCTCGGCTGCTGAGCACCTTGGATAGTACAGAAACACTGAGCTGCTGCCCTCGGCTGCTGAGCACCTTGGATAGTACAGAAACACTGAGCTGCTGCCCTCGGCTGCTGAGCACCTTGGATAGTACAGAAACACTGACCTGCTGCCCTCGGCTGCTGAGCACCTTGGATAGTACAGAAACACTGAGCTGCTGCCCTCGGCTGCTGAGCACCTTGGATAGTACAGAAACACTGAGCTGCTGCCCTCAGCTGCTGAGCACCTTGGATTGTACAGAAACACTGAGCTGCTGCCCTCAGCTGCTGAGCACCTTGGATAGTACAGAAACACTGAGCTGCTGCCCTCGGCTGCTGAGCACCTTGGATAGTACAGAAACACTGAGCTGCTGCCCTCGGCTGCTGAGCACCTTGGACAGTACAGAAACACTGAGCTGCTGCCCTCGGCTGCTGAGCCCCTTGGATAGTACAGAAACACTGACCTGCTGCCCTCGGCTGCTGAGCACCTTGGATTGTACAGAAACACTGAGCTGCTGCCCTCGGCTGCTGAGCACCTTGGATAGTACAGAAACACTGACCTGCTGCCCTCGGCTGCTGAGCACCTTGGATAGTACAGAAACACTGAGCTGCTGCCCTCGGCTGCTGAGCACCTTGGATAGTACAGAAACACTGACCTGCTGCCCTCGGCTGCTGAGCACCTTGGATAGAACAGAAACACTGAGCTGCTGCCCTCGGCTGCTGAGCACCTTGGACAGTACAGAAACACTGAGCTGCTGCCCTCGGCTGCTGAGCACCTTGGACAGTACAGAAACACTGAGCTGCTGCCCTCGGCTGCTGAGCACCTTGGACAGTACAGAAACACTGAGCTGCTGCCCTCGGCTGCTGAGCACCTTGGACAGTACAGAAACACTGAGCTGCTGCCCTCGGCTGCTGAGCCCCTTGGATAGTACAGAAACACTGACCTGCTGCCCTCGGCTGCTGAGCACCTTGGATAGTACAGAAACACTGAGCTGCTGCCCTCGGCTGCTGAGCACCTTGGATAGTACAGAAACACTGACCTGCTGCCCTCGGCTGCTGAGCACATTGGATAGTACAGAAACACTGAGCTGCTGCCCTCGGCTGCTGAGCCCCTTGGATAGTACAGAAACACTGACCTGCTGCCCTCGGCTGCTGAGCCCCTTGGATAGTACAGAAACACTGACCTGCTGTCCTCGGCTGCTGAGCACCTTGGATAGTAGAGAAACACTGAGCTGCTGCCCTCGGCTGCTGAGCACCTTGGACAGTACAGAAACACTGAGCTGCTGCCCTCGGCTGCTGAGCCCCTTGGATAGTACAGAAACACTGAGCTGCTGCCCTCGGCTGCTGAGCACATTGGACAGTACAGAAACACTGAGCTGCTGCCCTCGGCTGCTGAGCCCCTTGGATAGTACAGAAACACTGACCTGCTGCCCTCGGCTGCTGAGCACCTTGGATAGTACAGAAACACTGAGCTGCTTCCCTCGGCTGCTGAGCACCTTGGATAGTACAGAAACACTGACCTGCTGCCCTCGGCTGCTGAGCACCTTGGATTGTACAGAAACACTGAGCTGCTGCCCTCAGCTGCTGAGCACCTTGGATAGTACAGAAACACTGAGCTGCTGCCCTCGGCTGCTGAGCACCTTGGATAGTACAGAAACACTGAGCTGCTGCCCTCTGCTGCTGAGCACCTTGGACAGTACAGAAACACTGAGCTGCTGCCCTCGGCTGCTGAGCACCTTGGATTGAACAGAAACACTGAGCTGCTGCCTTCGGCTGCTGAGCACCTTGGACAGTACAGAAACACTGAGCTGCTGCCCTCGGCTGCTGAGCACCTTGGACAGTACAGAAACACTGAGCTGCTGCCCTCGGCTGCTGAGCACCTTGGACAGTACAGAAACACTGAGCTGCTGCCCTCGGCTGCTGAGCACCTTGGATAGTACAGAAACACTGACCTGCTGCCCTCGGCTGCTGAGCACCTTGGATAGTACAGAAACACTGAGCTGCTGCCCTCGGCTGCTGAGCACCTTGGATAGTACAGAAACACTGACCTGCTGCCCTCGGCTGCTGAGCACCTTGGATAGTACAGAAACACTGAGCTGCTGCCCTCGGCTGCTGAGCACCTTGGACAGTACAGAAACACTGAGCTGCTACCCTCGGCTGCTGAGCACATTGGACAGTACAGAAACACTGAGCTGCTACCCTCGGCTGCTGAGCCCCTTGGATAGTACAGAAACACTGACCTGCTGCCCTCGGCTGCTGAGCACCTTGGATAGTACAGAAACACTGAGCTGCTGCCCTCGGCTGCTGAGCACCTTGGATAGTACAGAAACACTGACCTGCTGCCCTCGGCTGCTGAGCCCCTTGGATAGTACAGAAACACTGACCTGCTGTCCTCGGCTGCTGAGCACCTTGGATAGTACAGAAACACTGAGCTGCTGCCCTCGGCTGCTGAGCACCTTGGACAGTACAGAAACACTGAGCTGCTGCCCTCGGCTGCTGAGCCCCTTGGATAGTACAGAAACACTGACCTGCTGCCCTCGGCTGCTGAGCACCTTGGATAGTACAGAAACACTGAGCTGCTGCCCTCGGCTGCTGAGCACCTTGGATAGTACAGAAACACTGACCTGCTGCCCTCGGCTGCTGAGCACCTTGGATAGTACAGAAACACTGACCTGCTTCCCTCGGCTGCTGAGCCCCTTGGATAGTACAGAAACACTGACCTGCTGCCCTCGGCTGCTGAGCCCCTTGGATAGTACAGAAACACTGACCTGCTGCCCTCGGCAGCTGAGCCCCTTGGATAGTACAGAAACACTGAGCTGCTGCCCTCGGCTGCTGAGCACCTTGGATAGTACAGAAACACTGAGCTTCTGCCCTCGGCTGCTGAGCACCTTGGATAGTACAGAAACACTGAGCTGCTGCCCTCGGCTGCTGAGCACCTTGGATAGTACAGAAACACTGAGCTGCTGCCCTCGGCTGCTGAGCACCTTGGACAGTACAGAAACACTGAGCTGCTGCCCTCGGCTGCTGAGCCCCTTGGATAGTACAGAAACACTGACCTGCTGCCCTCGGCTGCTGAGCCCCTTGGATAGTACAGAAACACTGACCTGCTGTCCTCGGCTGCTGAGCACCTTGGATAGTACAGAAACACTGAGCTGCTGCCCTCGGCTGCTGAGCACCTTGGACAGTACAGAAACACTGAGCTGCTGCCCTCGGCTGCTGAGCCCCTTGGATAGTACAGAAACACTGACCTGCTGCCCTCGGCTGCTGAGCACCTTGGATAGTACAGAAACACTGACCTGCTGCCCTCGGCTGCTGAGCCCCTTGGATAGTACAGAAACACTGACCTGCTGCCCTCGGCTGCTGAGCACCTTGGATAGTACAGAAACACTGACCTGCTGCCCTCGGCTGCTGAGCACCTTGGACAGTACAGAAACACTGAGCTGCTGCCCTCGGCTGCTGAGCCCCTTGGATAGTACAGAAACACTGACCTGCTGCGCTCGGCTGCTGAGCACCTTGGATTGTACAGAAACACTGAGCTGCTGCCCTCGGCTGCTGAGCACCTTGGATAGTACAGAAACACTGACCTGCTGCCCTCGGCTGCTGAGCACCTTGGATTGTACAGAAACACTGAGCTGCTGCCCTCGGCTGCTGAGCACCTTGGATAGTACAGAAACACTGAGCTGCTGCCCTCGGCTGCTGAGCACCTTGGATAGTACAGAAACACTGAGCTGCTGCCCTCGGCTGCTGAGCACCTTGGACAGTACAGAAACACTGAGCTGCTACCCTCGGCTGCTGAGCCCCTTGGATAGTACAGAAACACTGACCTGCTGCCCTCGGCTGCTGAGCACCTTGGATAGTACAGAAACACTGAGCTGCTGCCCTCGGCTGCTGAGCACCTTGGATAGTACAGAAACACTGACCTGCTGCCCTCGGCTGCTGAGCACCTTGGATAGTACAGAAACACTGAGCTGCTGCCCTCGGCTGCTGAGCCCCTTGGATAGTACAGAAACACTGAGCTGCTGCCCTCGGCTGCTGAGCCCCTTGGATAGTACAGAAACACTGACATGCTGCCCTCGGCTGCTGAGCACCTTGGATAGTACAGAAATACTGAGCTGCTGCCCTCGGCTGCTGAGCACCTTGGATAGTACAGAAACACTGACCTGCTGCCCTCGGCTGCTGAGCACCTTGGATAGTACAGAAACACTGAGCTGCTGCCCTCGGCTGCTGAGCACCTTGGATAGTACAGAAACACTGACCTGCTGCCCTCGGCTGCTGAGCACCTTGGATAGTACAGAAACACTGAGCTGCTGCCCTCGGCTGCTGAGCACCTTGGACAGTACAGAAACACTGAGCTGCTACCCTCGGCTGCTGAGCACATTGGACAGTACAGAAACACTGAGCTGCTACCCTCGGCTGCTGAGCCCCTTGGATAGTACAGAAACACTGACCTGCTGCCCTCGGCTGCTGAGCACCTGAGCTGCCTTGGCTGCTGAGCACCTAGTACAGAAACACTGAGCTGCTGCCCTCGGCTGCTGAGCCCCTTGGATAGTACAGAAACACTGAGCTGCTGCCCTCGGCTGCTGAGCACCTTGGATAGTACAGAAACACTGAGCTGCTGCCCTCGGCTGCTGAGCACCTTGGATTGTACAGAAACTGGTGACCAGACAGATGAATGCATGCAAAATACAACAAGGCAGAATCAACCAGACAACCAAATGCCTAGATTGTTAAATTAATAGGGAAAATGTATTTGAAATCATTGCTACATGAGAATCAAATGGGGGCGTTCCAATAAAGAATGCAGTATAATTTGTAGTTTCCATAAGGTTTAACTATATGACTGAATTGGCACATTTCACTGTTTTTGCCTGGTATAGATACAGTACATACCATTCCACCTATTCCCCTCCAGTCATTACCACATCCCATTAAGGTGACACCAATCTACTGTGATGTGCAGGGTTAAAAAACAATCAGTTCTTCAATGGGGTCTATGTGCAAAGAAGTGAAGAGGTGTGGCGTATGCACATGGGACCCCGCGTCACCTTCACCTTCACTGACAGCTGAAATTCAGGGACCACAAACAGCTCCACATCCCTCCTGTGGGACCTCCACATGAGCCTGAACAACCGTTTTGACAACTTTTAAATCAATTCTGCAATCGTACAGATCAGGTTACAAATCAGACAACATTTTTTATTTCAACCACACCTGAAACAAAAATACAAATCATCATAGGCGATCTATGTCATCATTCATCTGCAATTTCGAGATGATCTATGATTTTTACCTCATCATTTAGTTCAGCAGATATCTTTCTGAAGGATAATTTCTACCAAGAGAACATGCAAAGATGACATACACCAAAGCATTACATTCCTGCAGTATTTGGTGGTAAGATTTAGGCAAATTGGAGATTGATTCATGGTTTAGACTCAGAAGTAAGAAATTAAAACTGCCTAGTTACTAAACATGTCCCACACACTATTGCAAATAACAATCACCTAAAAGAGGCAATCTGTTGTTCAACCAACAACAAAGCGGGCCACCCCTCCGCTGTTTTGGTAAACAGCTGAGGGATGGAGCTGGAGAAATGTAACCAATCTCAAACTCATAGACAGAGATTGAAAATGACCGTTTTAACCGTATTTTGAGGCGGTACAGTGTTTGTTGTTTGCTTTTACATTGTTTACAAACAATGGAGTAAAACAAGCTTATTGCCCATTTTATTAGGCCTATCATGACAGACAGCCTCCATCATACCCTCCTGAGTGGCGCAGCGTCTAAGGCACTGCATCTCAGTACTAGAGGGGTCACTACAGACTCTGATTCGATTCCAGGCTGCATCACAACTGGCTGTGATTGGGAGTGATTGGGAGTCCCATAGGGTGGCACACAATCGGGCCTGCGTCATCTGGGTTAGGGTTTGGCCGGGGTAGGCCGTCATTGTAATTTGTTCTTAATAAATCTTCTACAGGATCGGTGGGTCCCCTACGGGACGGTTGAGCTAACGAAGGCTAATGTGATTAGCATGAGGTAGTAAGTAACAAGAACATTTCCCAGGACATAGACATACTGGTAGAAAGCTTAAATTATTGTTAATCTAACTGCACTGTCCAATTTACAATAGCATTACAGTGAGAGAATACCATGCTATTGTTTGTGGAGACTGCACAGTTATGAACTTGAAAATGTATCAATAAACCAATTAGGCACATTTGGGCAGTCTGATACAACATTTTGAACAGAAATGCAACGGTTAATTGGATCAGTCTAAAACTTTGCACACACACTGCTGCCATCTAGTGGCCAAAATCTAAATTGTGCCTGGGCTGGCATAATATATTATGGCCTTTCTCTTGCATGTTTTTTCTTTGTATTATCTTTTACCATATCTAATGTGTTATATTCTCCTACATTAATTTAACATTTTCACAAACTTCAAAGTGTTTCCTTCAAATAGTATCAAGAATATGCATATCCTTGCTTCAGGTCCTGAGCTCCAGGTAGTTAGATTTGGGTATGTCATTTTAGGCGAAAATTGAAAGAAAGGGTTGGATCCTTAAGTTTACTGACTTGCCTAGTGAAATAAAGGTTCAATAAAAAAATCAGTTAATTGCGAATAACCTAATCAGATCGAGGCAAATAGAAGCTTGCACTAAAAATGTAAAAGAAATGTTCTCTCGACTCTTCCACAGCAGCTTGAATTGAGTTCTGATGACAGGAATTTAGGATGCAATTGAAAGGCTAACATTCAATTCATAGGCATTAACATAACATTTCACATTTACAAAACAACCTGCTTGTTAATCACTTCCATATGAATTTATTTTATTGAACCTTTATTTAACTGGGCAAGTCAGTTAAGAACAATTTATTATTCACAATGACGGCCTACCCCGGCCAAACCCGGACGACGATGGGCCAATTGTGCGCCACCCTATGGGACTCCCAATCACGACCGTTTCCACTTCATTTCAATTAAATAACAATTAAGCTACTAAAATTGAAGCTACTAAAAGACGTTGAATTGACGTCTGTGCCCAGTGGGAAATGTATTTCACCCTCTTGATTTCAGTAAGGAGTTTGGTAAATATTTTCCGGACGGGGGCGCGTATTTATGTGCTTGACTGACGCAAGAGCCCGGAGCAGTGAAAGGGACACTGTCCCTTTCCGAATCCCTCTGTCGCACTTGATCCCAGTCGAAATAATCTAACGATAGGGACGGGTCAACTTGGTCAAATAGAGGAATCAATCAAAAATAATCGCTGTTAGTAGTGCTTACTCATAGCTTGAAGTATGGTAAAGTGAACATTGGGATATTCTTGGATTTTTTTTTCTTTACATCGACCGTTGAGGGGGTAGGCTACTCGTGGAGTTAAAAGGCGGACCACTTGTGTTTTCCCTGGTTCTGTCAGATGAACAAGTCGTAAGAAGTCGATACCACTCGCGCATTTTTCCAGCTGACATCTTTGTGTTAGGTGAGTGTGTTTTATAGAATAAAATGATTCATTCAATTCTCTGCCTATTATAAACATGTATTTGATTTCATTTGAGATGTCCTCTCAATGCTTTTGGGGGATGCAACTCGCACACTGAAACTGGCAAAAAGTTTTGACAAATCGCTATTCAACATAATTACCATCGTGTTGCTACATTTGTCGGTGTTCAATTCTATTATATTATGTTTCAATATTAGCCTATTGATAAAAGCTGTTTTTTTTATTTTTGAGGAAACCCTCAAGGGAACTAGTTATTTTATTATTTTTGAATGATCTGCTATCTGAAGTGATTTATTACGTGCAGTGCACATTTCTGCGATGTTAATATTTGGTCGTTTTTGGCGTGGCAGATGTCTTCTGATGGAGGTGGTTAAGGTGTTTCGGTTTCCAAAGGAGTTCAGAAGTTGTAAGAAGTTCACACCTCTGGAATTCCCTTTTCAAACACTATTTAGTGCATCATTATATCGGTATACTATGCATGCTTGAATAGTTAAAGATTCTCAGGACAGACGTCAATGCTTCATAGCTCCATTCGTTCCCTATTGATTTCGCAGGGCTGCTACTCCTGTTGACAGTGTGTGAATGAATGATAGCCTAGCCCTAGTGTAAACCTGCAATGACTCAAAACTCCAATCTGAAGTATGGCACTAAGCTAGAACTGCATTACCATTCGAAATGCATGGAGTGACCTATTGCATGCAATACATACTGAAATCCATGTCATAATTGTAATTTTGAACCCTAATTTGCCTATGTATTGGTCACTCAAAGGATTTTTTAAATGAGAAATTGGATGACGGTACAATAGGCCACTAAATCCATTTCAGTCAAAAATTGTTAGGATTTTACATTAAACAGGCTACAGGCTGTTCAATGGTTGTTATGAATGAATACAATATTCCCTGGCCTTTATTTATACACCTTTTGGGTGCAAAAACCCACTGTTGTGGGCGCATCTACAACAGGAAAGTGATCAATGGTCTATTGTCTGATCTAGGGGTGACCACATTTAGTCGACTGGTCAATTGTTTGGTTGATAGGCTATTGGTCATCAATATTGTTTTTAGTCGAGCAGCGGAAAGCACAGTTGAAGCTGTAAGTTTACATACACCTTAGCCAAATACATTTAAACTCAGTTTTTCACAATTCTTGACATTTAATCAGAGTAAAAATTCCCTGTCTTAGGTCAGTTAGGATCACCACTTTATTTGAAGAATGTGAAATGTCAGAATAATAGTAGAGAATGATTTGTTTCAGCTTTTATTTCTTTCATCACATTCCCAGTGGGTCAGAAGTTTACATACACCAATTAGTATTTGGTAGCATTGCCTTTAAATTGTTTAACTTGGGTGAAACGTTCTGGGTAGCCTTCCACACTCTTCCCACCATAAGTTGGGTGAATTTTGGCCCATTCCTCCTGACAGAGCTGGTGAAACTGAGTCAGGTTTGTTGGTCTCCTTGCTCGCACACGCTTTTTCAGTTCTGCCCACACATTGTATATAGGATTGAGGTCAGGGCTTTGTGATGGATACTCCAGTACCTTGACTTTGTTGTCCTTAAGCCATTTTGCCACAACTTTGGAAGTATGCTTGGGGTCATTGTCCATTTGGAAGACCCATTTGCGACCAAGCTTTAACTGATGTCTTGAGATGTTGCTTCAATATATCCACATCATTTTCCTTCCTCATGAGACCATCTATTTTGTGACGTGCACCAGTCCCTCCTGCAGCAATGCACCCTCACAACATGATGCTGCCACCCCATTGCTTCACGGTTGGGATGATGTTCTTCGGCTTGCAAGCCTCCACCTTTTTCTTCCAAACATATCAATGGTCATTATGGTCAACCAGTTCTATTTTTGTTTCATCAGACCAGAGGATTTTCATCAGAATCTTTGTCCACACGTGCAGTTGCAAACCGCAGTCTGGCTTTTTTATGGCGGTTTTGGAGCAGTGGCTTCTTCCTTGCTGAGCGGCCTTTCAGGTTATGTCTATAACAGTTTCAACTGTTCTGCCTGCGGCTATGGAATCCTGACCTGTTCACCGGAGGTGCTACCTGTCCCAGACCTGCTGTTTTCAACTCTCGAGGGACAGCAGGAGTGGTAGAGATACTCTTAATGATCGGTTATGAAAAGCCAACTGACATTTACTCCTGAGGTGCTGACTTGCTGCACCCTCGACAACTACTGTGATTATTATTATTTGACCATGCTGGTCATTTATGAACATTTGAACATCTTGGCCATGTTCTGTTATAATCTCCACCCGTCAAAGCCAGAAGAGGACTGGCCACCCCCCATAGCCTGGTTCCTCTCTAGGTTTCTTCCTAGGTTTTGGCCTTTCCTAGGGAGTTTTCCCTAGCCACCGTGCTTCTACACCTGCATTGCTTGCTGTTTGGGGTTTTAGGCTTGATTTCTGTACAGCACTTTGAAATATCAGCTGATGTACGAAGAATAACATAAATCAATTTGATTTGAGTTATATAGAACTCGTTTTACTGTGGATATAGATACTTTTGTACCTGTTTCCTCCAGCATCTTCACAAGGTCCTTTGCTGTTGTTCTGGGATTGATTTGCACTTTTCACACCAAAGTACGTTCATCTCTAGGAGACAGAACACGTCGCCTTCCTGAGCGGTATGACGGCTGTGTGGTCCCATGGTGTTTATGCTTGCGTACTATTGTTTGTACAGATGAGCGTGGTACCTTCAGGCGTTTGGAAATTGCTCCCAAGGATGAACCAGACTTGTGGAGGTCTAAAATTTTTGTCTGATTTCTTTAGATTTTCCCATGATGTCAAGCAAAGAGGCACTGTTTGAAAGTAGGCCTTAAAATACATCCACATGTACACCTCCATCTGTCTCAAATTATGTCAATTAGCCTATCAGAAGCTTCTAAAGCCATGTCATCATTTTCTGGAATTTTCCAAGCTGTTTAAAGGCACAGTCAACTTAGTGTACGTGAACGTCTGACCCACTAGAATTGTGATGCAGTGAATTATAAGTGAAATAATCTGTCTGGAAACAGTTGTCGGAAAAATTACTTGCGTCATGCACAAAGTAGATGTCCTAACCGACTTGCCAAAACTATAGTTTGTTAACCTGTCAGGTTAATCAGTTGGGAGGCTGCAGGGATGGCACACCATTTACCGTTAATTCCCATAATTGCTAATCTACAATGTTTGTGTGGTTATGCTCATTTCTGTTAATGCATTCCAAATGTTATTATTACAGTTTCACCGTTGTCATAGTAGGAGAGGACAAGTGGTTTGCAAAGCACACAGCCTTGTGAGAAACAAGTTTTGCTTTATTTTATTCCATTTACGAGTTCTCAATTGAGTCATCGTCTTTTGTTTGGAGCGCTCCAGTCAATGTTGAGTAAGGACACGCACTTGATTACGCATATTGAAGTTGGACTGGTCTACCTGACCTGCGTGCAAATGTAGGCCTCTGAATGTCCCCATTTGGGGATCTGATACTATTTCTGATTGTCTTCATTCACCATCACTGTGGCGCTTCTCAAAGTCATTAGTTCTTTGCCTTTAAACACCCAGGCTAATACAATAGTTGATACAAAGTTTCAAGTCCCTTGCAGACAGGCCATGAGTAGCCAATGTGATTTATAGGATTTTTTTTTTTAAAGCATCAGACAAGCTCAACATATAGTTGATTTTATTCAAACAGGTTGTGTCTATATATGGAAAAATACACGTTTTAATTGTCAACCAATCGATTGGTTGAAAGAACACACGACTCTTGGTTGACTCAGATTATTTTTAGTCGGTGACATCCCTAGTCTGATCTATTCCTAATGGTTGGGAATGGAATGGTGATGTAACATCATCTCAATCCTCCTCATTCCTGTCTTGTTGCCCTATTATGGGCTGGGCGATATGGACAAAATATCATGTCACAGTATTTTTCAATGTTTTTGACAGTAGGTTGCTATAGAGGTATTTGACGGTATTTCATGTATCTGAATGATAAAAGTCTAAATATGCTTTATGAGTAGTGCATGACCCTAGGATGGCAGTAAATTAATTATAAGTTGTTTTCATGTCTTTCTCTATTCTGATTGTTTCATACTCAACCAAATTGGGACAAAACTGACAGTGTATTTCAACATAACACTTTGGGGAGCCATAAAACAAATGGAGACCCATTCATTTTCAATGGAAGGAAGTGAAGTAGGCAGTTGGGCAATAGCATGGGCGAGGGTCATGGCAAGAAGGGATCCAGCTTTTGTCAAAAATAACATTAAAGTGTTGTTTTTTGCATTTTAGCAAACCCTAACCCTTTTCCTAACCTTAACCTAATTATCCTAACCTGCTACATTAATTATCCAAACCTGCTGTGTAAGGTCTCCTAACCTGCTACAAAAAGTCAAATCTTGACAAAAGCTGGATGACTTCTAGCCATGACCATGGGTGAGGGAGCATGAAGAGGGCGGGACCAAAGGTGGGGAAAGCTGAACTTTGTGCAAATACTCCCACGATATCACAATGCTATTGATCAATCAAAGCTCACTTTAGCGTCAAGCCCCTACTGGATTGGCAGTTGATACCTAAGCGCTACTTAGCCTGCTTGCAAGTTTGCTAGCACCCACATAGCCAATTTATTTATATTTTATTTAGCGCTGTTTCAAAATGTTATAGACTGTGTGTGTACACCGTTATATTATTCCCCATGCTGATTCAAGGTACGAAAAATTGACATGACTAAAAAAAGTGTGACCAGACCACTGGCTGAGAGATACTGTGCATCAGATGTTTTAAATGGGTTGTTGGGAGAGCCCAGAATCGAGCAACTTCCGTTATCTCTGTTATTCTATGGAGTGTAGGTCTAGTACATGGTGATACACTATTCTAAATCAGGTACAGAGTGAGCAGAGATGAGCTGAAGAGAATGTCGTTTTACAGACATCATACTTTGTTTCCCCCTGTATATTATACTTCATCAACATGTCTGTGCTTAGTGCAGCGGGCAGTGATAGGGACCCTTTATAAATAAGTATGGTGAACAGCATTGGACTTTAGAAGCTGCCTCTGTAATGCAGGCTGGTTGGCATACGGTATGTGATGTACCTTATGTTGCTGAAAACAAGAGTATTATAGACGAGGACAGAAGTGGGCCGTTAAATCTACCTTCAACAAGTCAAGCTCTATATAACCCTTTAATACACACACGCGCAGACACACGCGCTCAGACACGCACGCTCAAATCTCAGGCTGCAGTGATGGGCCAATCACTCCCAGTGTGGTGTGGGAACAGCAGTAAGAATTGAGAGGAGAGTGGTCCTCAGGATACAGAGTGGGTTGAAAAGGGCTATTCATTTATTATAATCTAGTGGTATCCAACATGCGAGGGGATCCAATCCGGAACGTGTGGTTTGGGTGACTAATAAAAAATAGATATTACATTTTTAGGTGGGGAGTGGGGATGAATTCAATATACTTAAATGACTAAAACCAAATTGAAACAGTGTATAAATTGGAATGGACCTACAGTCACAGTTTCTTGACCGTGTCCAGCTTGCTAATAATCACAAAATGAAAGATTCAGTCAGGAAGCCACAAAACAAAATAATACTTTTTTTTTTTTTTTAATTCAAATTTTTACTGTGAGGAAATATATATGTGTGTATGTGTGTATGTGTGTATGTGTGTGTGTATATATATATATATTTTTTGTATTTATTTTAATTTTAATTCACCTTTATTTAACCAGGTTGGCCAGTTAAGAACAAGTTCTCATTTGCAACTGCGACCTGGCCAAGATAAAGCATAGCAATTCGACACATACAACCACACAGAGTTACACATGGAATAAACTAAATATATCGTCAATAACAGTAGAACAAAAGAAAACAAAAAGTCTATGTACAGTGAGTGCAAATGAGGTAAGATAAGGGAGTTAAGGCAAGGTGGTCCTTCTGTGGCTCAGTTGGTAGAGCATGGCGCTTGTAACGCCAGGGTAGTGGGTTCGATTCCCGGGACCACCCATACGTAGAATGTATGCACACATGACTGTAAGTCGCTTTGGATAAAAGCGTCAGCTAAATGGCATATATTATTATTATATTATTATTATATTATTATTATTATATTATAAATAGGCCACGGTGGTGAAGTAATTACAATATAGCAATTAAACACTGGAATGGTAGATGTGCAGAAGATGAATGTGCAAGTAGAGATACTGGGGTGCAAAGGAGCAAGATAAATAAATAAATAAATACAGTATGGGGATGAGGTAGGTAGGTAGATAGATCGGCTGTTTACAGATGGGCTATGTACAGGTGCAGTGATCTGTGAGCTGCTCTGACAGCTGGTGCTTAAAGCTAGTGAGGGAGATATGAGTCTCCAGCTTCAGATTTTTTCAGTTCGTTCCAGTCATTGGCAGCAGAGAACTGGAAGGAAAGACGACCAAAGGAGGAATTGGCTTTGGGGGTGACCAGTGAGATATACCTGCTGGAGCGCGTGCTACGAGTGGATGCTGGTATGGTGACCAGTGAGCTGAGATAAGGAGTGGCTTTACCTAGCAGAGACTTGTAGATAACCTGTAGCCAGTGGGTTTGGCGACGAGTATGAAGCGAGGGCCAACCAACGAGAGCGTACAGGTCGCAATGGTGACTAGTGTATGGGGCTTTGGTGACAAAACGGATGGCACTGTGATAGACTGCGTCCAGTTTGTTGAGTAGAGTGTTGGATGTTATTTTATAGATGACATCACCGAAGTCGCCGATCGGTAGGATGGTCAGTTTTACGAGGGTATATTTGGCAGCATGAGTGAAGGATGCTTTGTTGCATTATAGGAAGCCAATTCTAAATTGAATGTTGGATTGGGGATGCTTAATGTGAGTCTGGAAGGAGAGTTTACAGTCTAACCAGACACCTAGGTATTTGTAGTTGTAAGGAATATTCAGTGCAGGCCTCCGGACCTCATTGAAGATCGAATGCGGCCCCTGGGGAATATTTGTTTGACACTGTTATAAACACTTTAAATGTGGCTTGGTTGGATCTCTAACCTAACAATGCCATTTAGAGAGGTTTGAAGAGGTGAAAAAAAACAAGTTTAAAGTCACATTTTATGTAGGTGGTGGGTGTTGTATTTTATTTAATTTAATCTTTATGTTGCTAGGTAAGTAACTTAAGAACAAATTCTTATTTTACATTGACTGCCTACCCCAGCCAAACCCTCCCCTAACCTGGACCACGCTGGGCCAATTGTGCGCCGCTCTAAGGGACTCCCAATCACAGCCAGTTGTGATACAGCCCGGGATCGAACCAGGGTCTGTAGTGACACATCTCACACTGAAATGCAGTGCCTTACACCGCTGTGCCACTCGCACTCATGTCTGATTTGATTGTATTGTAATACACACAGCACACATGACAGAAATATTAAGCACAGGGCCCTCATACTGGAACCGGGCCTGTCTTACTTTCACCAAAATGAGTTAGACCCAGCCTACTATGTGATGTAACATCCACACATTTTTTTCAGTAATCTGCTGCCTTGGCTAGGGTTTCTAGAACACAATGCGAAGATCGGTGAGACATTATAAAGATGTGTTTCAGGTAGAATAATGAACATAGCAGCTATTCACACACAAAACTAAGGACGGAATTCTACGCAGCAGACATTTTCCATGCCGCGGCTCATTTCAAAGATGTGCAGAGATTCGGTATCAAATTGATTACGCTCTATTCTCACTCTCACACAAATGAAAACTGAAAACATACACAAGCGCCATATTCTACCAGTTGCTGTCTGTCACACTCACACATACACACATACATCCACTTGCCTTCCCATAGAAAGGCTTGGAGATGTTTGTACTGATCCCCTTCCAGACTCACTGTGCTGACTGGGAGATTTCCAATCCTCTGAAATAAGAGCAGGAGACATGAGCACCATCCAAAGAGCAGGCCTGCATGCCTTTACGCGCACACATGCACACACATGCACACCCTCAGGCCTTGCCTACTGGCACAAAAGAGAGACTAGTATATAATCCAAGCACCACCATCTGATTTGAAAGTGAATATATTTGTATACACCACTGGAAAGCAGGAGGACACCATATAGTCAAACTATCCCTGCCCTGGTCTGAAGTAGGGATGTGACAAATGGACAATTTTGCTTAACGTTTAAACGGTTTGTTTTTTAAAATCAATCTGTTAAAACAGTAAGAAAAAACCCATACAATTCCACCTCAATTCAGAATGCAGAATAATGGTCCTATTAGATATCTATGACCTCTAGGGCTGGGCAATGAAGCTCTATCTACCACAACCTTTTACAGACAGAACACAGCTACAGTAACACGTCGACCGCAACAATTGATAACTTTTCAGACAATTAGAAGCGTCTGTACCTTATCAGACAGTAGAATTCCCCTCCGGTATAGACTGTTCTTTATAGAGGGCTTGCAGTTACGTCACAAATCACCTAGCAACCGCACCAGGCGCCATGTTGGATGACCAAACTCAGTCTGTTGGAAGTCCTCTAATCGTCCACATGGCTGGCTGCCTTTTGCAACCAATGGAAACTTCATTTTTCTCAGAACCTAGAAAATGGAGGCAGTGGGAGAACCTTCTCAAGTAAGTAAGAAACCTAGTGTGCAGGCTTACTCAAATAAGCTGCTAATGTAATGTTCACCAGTTAGCCAACTTTAAATCAAATCAAATCAAATTTTATTTGTCACATACACATGGTTAGCAGATGTTAATGCGAGTGTAGCGAAATGCTTGTGCTTCTAGTTCCGACAATGCAGTGATAACCAACAAGTAATCTAACTAACAATTCCAAAACTACTGTCTTATATACAGTGTAAGGGGATAAGGAATATGTACATAAGGATATATGAATGAGTGATGGTACAGAGCAGCATACAGTAGATGGTATCGAGTACAGTATATACATATGAGATGAGTATGTAGACAAAGTAAACAAAGTGGCATAGTTAAAGTGGCTAGTGATACATGTATTACATAAGGATGCAGTCGATGATGTAGAGTACAGTATATACATATGCATATGAGATGAATAATGTAGGGTAAGTAACATTATATAAAGTAGCATTGTTTAAAGTGGCTAGTGATATATTTACATAATTTCCCATCAATTCCCATTATTAAAGTGGCTGGAGTTGGGTCAGTGTCAATGACAGTGTGTTGGCAGCAGCCACTCAATGTTAGTGGTGGCTGTTTAACAGTCTGATGGCCTTGAGATAGAAGCTGTTTTTCAGTCTCTCGGTCCCAGCTTTGATGCACCTGTACTGACCTCGCCTTCTGGATGATAGCGGGGTGAACAGGCAGTGGTTCGGGTGGTTGATGTCCTTGATGATCTTTATGGCCTTCCTGTAACATCGGGTGGTGTAGGTGTCCTGGAGGGCAGGTAGTTTGCCCCCGGTGATGCGTTGTGCAGACCTCACTACCCTCTGGAGAGCCTTACGGTTGAGGGCGGAGCAGTTGCCGTACCAGGCGGTGATACAGCCCGCCAGGATGCTCTCGATTGTGCATCTGTAGAAGTTTGTGTGCTTTTGGTGACAAGCCGAATTTCTTCAGCCTCCTGAGGTTGAAGAGGCGCTGCTGCGCCTTCTTCACGACGCTGTCAGTGTGAGTGGACCAATTCAGTTGTCTGTGATGTGTATGCCGAGGAACTTAAAACTTGCTACCCTCTCCACTACTGTTCCATCGATGTGGATAGGGGGGTGTTCCCTCTGCTGTTTCCTGAAGTCCACAATCATCTCCTTAGTTTTGTTGACGTTGAGTGTGAGGTTATTTTCCTGACACCACACTCCGAGGGCCCTCACCTCCTCCCTGTAGGCCGTCTCGCGGTAAGCAAATTGGAGTGGGTCTAGGGTGTCAGGTAGGGTGGAGGTGATATGGTCCTTGACTAGTCTCTCAAAGCACTTCATGATGACGGAAGTGAGTGCTACGGGGCGGTAGTCGTTTAGCTCAGTTACCTTAGCTTTCTTGGGAACAGGAACAATGGTGGCCCTCTTGAAGCATGTGGGAACAGCAGACTGGTATAGGGATTGATTGAATATGTCCGTAAACACACCGGCCAGCTGGTCTGCGCATGCTCTGAGGGCGCGGCTGGGGATGCCGTCTGGGCCTGCAGCCTTGCGAGGGTTAACACGTTTAAATGTCTTACTTTACATACTGTAGCTAGCTAAGTGAATTAAATATAACCAGCTTGCTAACTTCCTACTGTAATTAGCTAGTTAGGTACCTATCTTGATGTATTTATCGTTGTACTGTAGCACTAAATGAACTTGTAGCTTGGTAGCTAGTTAACAGCCATGGAAGAGGATGAAAGGATTAGCCAGATGTTCCAGCTGTCCGAGAAGGCAGAGTCGACTACTCTGGATAGGGCACGTGCATTACCTTTGTGGGAGGACATTATGAACCTATTCTCCTGTTCCAGCTGTCCGAGAAGGCAGAGTAGGCTACTCTGGATAGGGCACGTGCATTACCTTTGTGGGAGGACATTATGAACCTATTCTCCTGTTCCAGCTGTCCGAGAAGGCAGAGTAGGCTACTCTGGATAGGGCACGTGCATTACCTTTGTGGGAGGACATTATGAGCCTATTCTCCTGTTCCAGCTGTCCGAGAAGGCAGAGTAGACTACTCTGGATAGGGCACGTGCATTACCTTTGTGGGAGGACATTTATGAACCTATTCTCCTGTTCCAGCTGTCCGAGAAGGCAGAGTAGACTACTCTGGATAGGGCATGTGCATTACCTTTGTGGGAGGACATTTATGAACCTATTCTCCTGTTCCAGCTGTCCGAGAAGGCAGAGTAGACTACTCTGGATAGGGCACGTGCATTACCTTTGTGGGAGGACATTATGAACCTATTCTCCTGTTCCAGCTGTCCGAGAAGGCAGAGTAGGCTACTCTGGATAGGGCACGTGCATTACCTTTGTGGGAGGACATTTATGAACCTATTCTCCTGTTCCAGCTGTCCGAGAAGGCAGAGTAGGCTACTCTGGATAGGGCACGTGCATTACCTTTGTGGGAGGACATTATGAACCTATTCTCCTGTTCCAGCTGTCCGAGAAGGCAGAGTAGGCTACTCTGGATAGGGCACGTGCATTACCTTTGTGGGAGGACATTATGAACCTATTCTCCTGTTCCAGCTGTCCGAGAAGGCAGAGTAGACTACTCTGGATAGGGCACGTGCATTACCTTTGTGGGAGGACATTATGAACCTATTCTCCTGTTCCAGCTGTCCGAGAAGGCAGAGTAGACTACTCTGGATAGGGCACGTGCATTACCTTTGTGGGAGGACATTTATGAACCTATTCTCCTGTTCCAGCTGTCCGAGAAGGCAGAGTAGGCTACTCTGGATAGGGCACGTGCATTACCTTTGTGGGAGGACATTATGAACCTATTCTCCTGTTCCAGCTGTCCGAGAAGGCAGAGTAGACTACTCTGGATAGGGCACGTGCATTACCTTTGTGGGAGGACATTTATGAACCTATTCTCCTGTTCCAGCTGTCCGAGAAGGCAGAGTAGACTACTCTGGATAGGGCACGTGCATTACCTTTGTGGGAGGACATTATGAGCCTATTCTCCTGTTCCAGCTGTCCGAGAAGGCAGAGTAGACTACTCTGGATAGGGCACGTGCATTACCTTTGTGGGAGGACATTTATGAGCCTATTCTCCTGTTCCAGCTGTCCGAGAAGGCAGAGTAGGCTACTCTGGATAGGGCACGTGCATTACCTTTGTGGGAGGACATTTATGAACCTATTCTCCTGTTCCAGCTGTCCGAGAAGGCAGAGTAGACTACTCTGGATAGGGCACGTGCATTACCTTTGTGGGAGGACATTTATGAACCTATTCTCCTGTTCCAGCTGTCCGAGAAGGCAGAGTAGGCTACTCTGGATAGGGCACGTGCATTACCTTTGTGGGAGGACATTATGAACCTATTCTCCTGTTCCAGCTGTCCGAGAAGGCAGAGTAGACTACTCTGGATAGGGCACGTGCATTACCTTTGTGGGAGGACATTTATGAACCTATTCTCCTGTTCCAGCTGTCCGAGAAGGCAGAGTAGACTACTCTGGATAGGGCACGTGCATTACCTTTGTGGGAGGACATTTATGAACCTATTCTCCTGTTCCAGCTGTCCGAGAAGGCAGAGTAGGCTACTCTGGATAGGGCACGTGCATTACCTTTGTGGGAGGACATTATGAACCTATTCTCCTGTTCCAGCTGTCCGAGAAGGCAGAGTAGACTACTCTGGATAGGGCACGTGCATTACCTTTGTGGGAGGACATTTATGAACCTATTCTCCTGTTCCAGCTGTCCGAGAAGGCAGAGTAGACTACTCTGGATAGGGCACGTGCATTACCTTTGTGGGAGGACATTATGAGCCTATTCTCCTGTTCCAGCTGTCCGAGAAGGCAGAGTAGACTACTCTGGATAGGGCACGTGCATTACCTTTGTGGGAGGACATTTATGAGCCTATTCTCCTGTTCCAGCTGTCCGAGAAGGCAGAGTAGGCTACTCTGGATAGGGCACGTGCATTACCTTTGTGGGAGGACATTTATGAACCTATTCTCCTGTTCCAGCTGTCCGAGAAGGCAGAGTAGACTACTCTGGATAGGGCACGTGCATTACCTTTGTGGGGAGGACATTTATGAACCTATTCTCCTGTTCCAGCTGTCCGAGAAGGCAGAGTAGGCTACTCTGGATAGGGCACGTGCATTACCTTTGTGGGAGGACATTATGAACCTATTCTCCTGTTCCAGCTGTCCGAGAAGGCAGAGTAGACTACTCTGGATAGGGCACGTGCATTACCTTTGTGGGAGGACATTATGAACCTATTCTCCTGTTCCAGCTGTCCGAGAAGGCAGAGTAGACTACTCTGGATAGGGCACGTGCATTACCTTTGTGGGAGGACATTTATGAACCTATTCTCCTGTTCCAGCTGTCCGAGAAGGCAGAGTAGGCTACTCTGGATAGGGCACGTGCATTACCTTTGTGGGAGGACATTATGAACCTATTCTCCTGTTCCAGCTGTCCGAGAAGGCAGAGTAGACTACTCTGGATAGGGCACGTGCATTACCTTTGTGGGAGGACATTTATGAACCTATTCTCCTGTTCCAGCTGTCCGAGAAGGCAGAGTAGACTACTCTGGATAGGGCACGTGCATTACCTTTGTGGGAGGACATTATGAGCCTATTCTCCTGTTCCAGCTGTCCGAGAAGGCAGAGTAGACTACTCTGGATAGGGCACGTGCATTACCTTTGTGGGAGGACATTTATGAGCCTATTCTCCTGTTCCAGCTGTCCGAGAAGGCAGAGTAGGCTACTCTGGATAGGGCACGTGCATTACCTTTGTGGGAGGACATTTATGAACCTATTCTCCTGTTACAGCTGTCCGAGAAGGCAGAGTAGACTACTCTGGATAGGGCACGTGCATTACCTTTGTGGGAGGACATTATGAACCTATTCTCCTGTTCCAGCTGTCCGAGAAGGCAGAGTAGGCTACTCTGGATAGGGCACGTGCATTACCTTTGTGGGAGGACATTATGAACCTATTCTCCTGTTCCAGCTGTCCGAGAAGGCAGAGTAGGCTACTCTGGATAGGGCACGTGCATTACCTTTGTGGGAGGACATTATGAACCTATTCTCCTGTTCCAGCTGTCCGAGAAGGCAGAGTAGACTACTCTGGATAGGGCACGTGCATTACCTTTGTGGGAGGACATTATGAACCTATTCTCCTGTTCCAGCTGTCCGAGAAGGCAGAGTAGGCTACTCTGGATAGGGCACGTGCATTACCTTTGTGGGAGGACATTATGAACCTATTCTCCTGTTCCAGCTGTCCGAGAAGGCAGAGTAGACTACTCTGGATAGGGCACGTGCATTACCTTTGTGGGAGGACATTATGAACCTATTCTCCTGTTCCAGCTGTCCGAGAAGGCAGAGTAGACTACTCTGGATAGGGCACGTGCATTACCTTTGTGGGAGGACATTATGAACCTATTCTCCTGTTCCAGCTGTCCGAGAAGGCAGAGTAGACTACTCTGGATAGGGCACGTGCATTACCTTTGTGGGAGGACATTTATGAACCTATTCTCCTGTTCCAGTCCCTAGCAAGGAAAAACTGAGGACAGAGAGATACTGTATAGCAACATAATATTCAGTGCTGTCTAATTTGAGTATAATGAAGCCTGTTTCTTTGATGTTTTCTGTTCTCAGATACAGAGCCATAAAACCCTGTCTGCAGATGAAGAGGTCCCAATGAATGTCACAAGAAAATAAGGGTACATCCTTGTATACCATGGATTCTGTGTACCTATGATAGCACATTTTGTGAACAAAAAAAATACAGTTTAAAAGTTACACACATTGTATAGTCCTATTCCAACTGGAGCAGGCCAACCCTGCTGGGTGTGCAGGCGTCTGTTCCAGCCCTGCACTAACACACCTGAAGGTGCTCTCTAAATGGCACAACAGAATCATTCAGATTGTCACAGCCTATGACAAACATCTCGTATGAGAGGAGACATCCCTCAGTTATATCTGGAAAAGGACACAGTAGAAACAGATGCTGCTTCAGCATTGCTCATCTTCACAGTGGGAATCCAGTCAACATGGGTGTCTTGATAGAGGTCAGCTGGTTGAACCTACAGTAGTACATAACAAATGAAAAGCCCACCTGATGTTAGAATCACTTTCTCAGGTCAGCTATACCATCAGGTCTCTTCAGTGTTGTTTGGCTGTGTTTAATTCATTCAGGTGATTCAGTGTCATATAAAGAACAACCAATAGTCAACACAGCAGGTTGTCCTACCCCATTGAAGCCTTTATTCTATGTCCATACATTTTCCCTCTTATGAATGAAGTTCTCAACAGATTATCATTGGGTTATTATATGAATACATGTTAACCGCTGTTTTTCTTTGACAATAATGTCCTCCAGGATATATGGACGTCATATCGTACAACTTGCTTCTCACTTTTTCATGGTCATGGAAGGGATCCAGCTTTGGTCAAATTAACTTAATATTTGACATTTCATAGCAAGTTTGTAGAATTTACGCAGCAGGTTACGAGAATGAATATAGCAGGTTAGGATCATTAGATTAAGGTTAGGAATAGGGTTAAGGGTAAGCTAAAGTGCAAAAAATTACTTTGACGTTAATTTGACAGAAGTTGGATCCCGTTTAGCCAGGATGCCTTTTTGGCCTAGGTTACATGGTTACATGGTTATTGAACAATCATGGTGAAAAAATTGCTTCCCCAAACTTTAAAACTCATGTGACACATGCTAAGACTGCAAGCTATCTAGCTAGCTAATTTTGGCTAACTTACTGTAGTGTTGTTGTTAACACCTTGTTAGCATAACATCTAAATGAATCTCAGGTTCAGGTTTTAACGTGCAAAAAGGTTTATTCACTTTTTTGACCGTTCTTGAGTCTTAGCTCATTGGTGTCACCAATGGCGTTTCATGATTGAGTGGGAATCTGTATACATTGTTTTCCTGTTGTCTTTCCTGCCTTGTTAGAGCAGCCAAATGATCTACACAAAATGCCCGTGGTGATGAATAAACGAGTTTTAGGCACTGCAGTTTGGGTTAGCCTGTCGGCTGTTGTTAACGGAATAATTCATGTGGTCGTCTTTCAACATGGCCCCCAGGAGGCATCGTACGTTAACTGGAAGCCTGGAATTGTTTCCCTGACAACAATAAACATTGCTGATAGATGTGCTGATGTATTTTTTTTCTGCCGTTTTATACTGAACAAAAATATAAACGCAACATTTATAAACGCAGGTTACACGTGGTCTACGGTTGTTAGGCTGGTTGGACGTACTGACAAATTCTCTAAAATGAGGTTGGAGGTGGTTTATGGTAGATAAATTAACATTGAATTCTCTGGCAACAGCTCTGGTGAACATTCCTGCAGTCACCATGTCAAATGCACGCTCCCTCAGAACTTGAGACATCTGTGGCATGGTGTTTTTTTTTTTTTTACAAAACTGCACATTCTAGAGTGCCGTTTTATTGTCGCCAGCACAAGGTGCACCTGTGTAATGATCATGCTGTTTAGGTGGATGGGTTATCTTGACAGGCTAAAATTCTCACAAACTGAGATGTAAACAAATTTGAGAGAAATTAGCTTTTTGTGCATGTGGTTCATTTCGGGGATATTTTATTTCAGCTCATGAAACATGGGTCCTTCTGTAGCTCAGTTGGTAGAGAGAGCATGGCGCTTGTAACGCCAGGGTAGTGGGTTCGATTCCCGGGACCACCCATACGTAGAATGTATGCACACATGACTGTAAGTCGCTTTGGATAAAAGCGTCTGCTAAATGGCATATATTATTATATTATATTATGGGTCCAACACTTTACATGTTGTGTTTTATATTTTTGTTCAGTGTAAATGTCTTGGTAAGTCCCGGTATTTAACAAACTTTAAAGTACTTTTTTAGGAGAAGGTTGGTCTGTGCACAGGTAGGCAGGCTGCACGCAGCAGCTCAAGATGATTTGATTGACAGTTCTGGTTGCCTAGTGATGGAACTTCAGAAGCGTCATTCCTTTACAGACAAGTAAAATGTTTCGTATCTCCAGAGAAGGTTTCGTGTTGGCGTTTTAAAAAATACGTAGTGTAGCCTACCCTAACAGACAAGTAAACATGTCGTAGCCGAGATGCTTTCAAGGGGCCACATTTCATTTCAAGTAGACTACTGTAATTTTAATATTGATACAAAAAAAGAACCACTCACTCAGCAATAAAGAGTAAGTACCCTGTGCTTGCAAGACTGGCCCGAAGATACCTCTGTATCCCAGCAACATCAGTAACCCGGTGAAAGGGGAGAATCAAGAATTCCGCAGTGACCTGTTGCCACTAGGAAAAAGCAACCAGTGGAGCGCAAACAACATTGTAAATACAACCTGTATATATCTGATTATTTATTTCCCCTTGCCATTCATACTACAATTATTCACACACGGTTACAACACTGTACATCGCTAATAACATAACATTTGAGATGTCTTTATCCTTTTGAAACCTTTGTGTGTGTGTGTGTGTAGTGTTTACTGTTCATTTCTGATTGCTTATTTCACTTTTGTTTTTCACTTGCCTTGGCAATGTTAACATGTGTTTCCCATGCCAATAAAAGCCCCTTAAATTGATTTGAGAGGAGGGTCAGGCCGGCCAGCACGAGGAAGGGAGGGAGGGAGAGGAGGGGCAGGCAGGACAGCCTGAGCGAGGGAGGGAGGGAGAGGAGGGGCAGGCAGGACAGCCTGAGCGAGGGAGGGAGAGGAGGGGCAGGACAGCCTGAGGGAGGGAGGGAGAGGAGGGGCAGGCAGGACAGCCTGAAGGAGGGAAGGAGTGGAGGGGCAGGCAGGACAGCCTGAGCGAGGGAGGGAGAGGAGGGGCAGGCAGGACAGCCTGAGCGAAGGAGGGAGAGGAGGGGCAGGCAGGACAGCCTGAGCGAGGGAGGGAGAGGAGGGGCAGGACAGCCTGAGCGAGGGAGGGAGAGGAGGAGGGGCAGGCCAGCCAGCGGGAGGGAGAGAGGGAGGGAGGGAGAGGAGGGGCAGGCAGGACAGCCTGAGCGAGGGAGGGAGAGGAGGGGCAGGCCGGCCAGCGGGAGGGAGAGGAGGAGGGGCAGGCCGGACAGCCTGAGGGAGGGAGAGGAGGGGCAGGCAGGACAACCTGAGGGAGGGAGGGAGGGAAGGGGCAGGCCGGACAGCCTGAGGGAGGGAGGGAGGGAGGGAGGGGAGGGGCAGGCAGGACCGTGCGCCAATGTCTTGGTAATATGCATCTTGCAATGTCTTGTTTTGCATGCCTCTTCCTCTCTGGTGTTATTTAAATTACACAACTTTCCCCAGGCCTTTATAGCCTATCGTCTAGAAAATGTTAAGGATCCCAACTTTGTTTAAACGTTCACACCCCTAGACTGAAGAGAACATTCCTGCCTATGTGGTACACACACACACACACACACACACACACACACACACCAATGTGTTCTAACCATTGCCACATCTGTAGGACATGCACACTCATGTTGTAGGCGGTGTGGTGTTTGCTCGTTTTTAACTTACTGATGAAAAAAAACTATTTGCAAACTTTTGCAATTGGTGGGGGAAATGGCGAACCTTATACTTTGCATCTTGGTTCAAGAGCTTCTGGATTGACTGTCAGAATTTTAGCCGCATCACAATCCAAAGAGGCTCCATGCCTATTGGCCAAACCTTTTTTGGTTTCTACATGGTTCCATATGTTTTATTTCATAGTTTTGATGTCTCACTATTATTCTACAATGTAGAAAATAATCAAATAAAGAAAAACCTTGAATGAGTAGGTGTGTCAACTTTTGACTGGTACTGTGCGTACGTACATATGTCACGGCTGTTGAAGGAAGTGGACCAAGGTGCAGCGTGTTGAGCGTACATTTTCTTTTATTATAAAAAATGACGCAGAGAAAACAACTGTGAAGCTACAGGCTATGTGCCATAAACAAAAGTCAACCTCCCACAAAGACAGGTGGGAAAAGGGCTACCTAAGTGTGGTTCTCAATCTGAGACAACGATAGACAGCTGTCCCTGATTGAGAACCCTACCTGGCCAAAACATAGAAATACAAATAATAGAACATAGAATACCCACCCCAAATCACACCCTGACCAAACCAAATAGAGACATAAAAAGGATCTCTAAGGTCAGGGCGTGACAACATACACACATACACATGTACATGCATACATACACACACAGTGTTTCCTGTGTGTGTGTGAATATAATATATATAAATATATATACGTATACACACACACACGGGGAACAGTATGTGTGTTTTATATTTATATATATATATACTACCATTCAAAAAACACTAATGTACTTGACCTCTTGCTCAGTTGTTTACCAGGGCCTCTCACTCTTTCTATTCTGGTTAGAGCCAGAATGTGCTGTTCTGTGAAGGGAGTAGTACACAGCGTTGTACGAGATCTTCTTGACAATTTCTCACATGGAATAGCTTTCATTTCTCAGAAGAAGAATAGACTGAAGAGTTTCCATTTTGAGCCTGTAATCAAAAAGTTATAGCACTGCTTCAATCTAGAACCAAGGGCTTCATTTGGCAACGTGAAGAAAAAAATGCTGTATTACTTTAATTTCAAAAGCTCTCTCTTTATGATGTCTTGAAGTTGGTGGTGAGAATTTATGCCGGTTGGATGCAGATTATAGGTAGCACACAAATGTAGGTGAGAATGAGATCACCCTCATACACTCTTGGAGGGATGTCTCCATGTTGTGATGATTGAGTGGACTCTTGACACTTGATGATGTGTCAACATCATTCTACAGAGGAAGAACCAGCAGGCCACACACACACACGCGTGCGTGCGTGCGTGCGCGCACACACACACACACACACACTACACTACACTACACTACACTACACTACACTACACTACACTACACTACACTAAGATAGGAGAGACGAGCTGGAGAGCCAAGTGATCCATGTCAGAAACCTTGCACTCGCACTCGCACGCAAACACACGCACACAGTTCAGCGCATTCCTCTGAGTGTTTTCCTCAGTGGCTCAATAAGAGGGTTCAAGTGAACTGAGAGGGGGGGGAGAGAGGAGAGGGGGTAGGGGTGGCGAGAGATGAGAGGGGGTGTGAGGAAGAAGGAGAGAGGGGGAACGAGAGAGTAGGAAGAGGGGTGTGAGAGAGGAGGAAGGGGTGTGAGAGAGGAGGAAGGGGTGTGAGAGAGGAGGAAGGGGGGTGAGGGAGGAAGGGGGTGAGGGAGGAGGAGAGGGGGAGCGCGAGGAGGGGAGCTCGGAGAGGGGGAGGCGCGAGAGAAGGGGGAGGGCGTGAGAGAAGGGGAGGTTGCGAGAGAAGGGGAGGTTGCGAGAGAAGGGGAGATGCGAGAGAAGGGGAGGTTGCGAGAGAAGGGGGGAGGGCGTGAGAGAAGGGGGGAGGTTGCGAGAGAAGGGGGAGGTTGCGAGAGAAGGGGGGAGGTTGCGAGAGAAGGGGGAGGTTGCGAGAGAAGGGGGAGGTTGCGCGAGAGAAGGGGGAGGTTGCGCGAGAGAAGGGGGAGGTTGCGAGAGAGGGGGAGGTTGCGAGAGAGGGGGAGGGTGCGAGCGAAGGGGGAGGGTGCGAGCGAAGGGGGAGAGGGCGCGAGCAAAGAGGGAGAGGGCGCGAGCAAAGAGGGAGAGGGCGCGAGAGAAGGGGGAGAGGGTGTGAGGAGAGAGAGGGCGCTAGTGAGAAGGGGGAGGGCACGAGAGAAGGGGAGAGCGCGCGAGGAGAGGTGGCGAGGAGAGGTTGGGGGGAGAGGAGAGAACAAGATGGGGCGAGGAGAGAATGAGAGCGAGGGGGTAGAGGCGAAAACGAGAGCGAGTGGGTAGAGGAGAAAATGAGAGCGAGGGGGAGAGGGGAGAACAAGAGGGGGGAACGAGAGAGATGAGGGGAGGGGGAGAGAACAAGAGGTGGGGGGAGGGAGAGAACAAGAGGTGGGGGAGGGAGAGGACGAGAGAGGTGGGGGAGGGAGAGGACGAGAGAGGTGGGGGAGGGAGAGAACAAGAGGTGGGGGGAGGGAGAGAACAAGAGGTGGGGGGAGGGAGAGAACAAGAGGTGGGGGAGGGAGAGAACAAGAGGTGGGGGGAGGGAGAGGACGAGAGAGGTGGGAAGGGAGAGGACGAGAGAGGTGGGGTGGGAGAGAACGAGAGAGTGGGGCTGGGAGAGAACGAGAGAGTGGGGCTGGGAGAGAACGAGAGAGTGGGGCTGGGAGAGAACACGAGGTGGGGCTGGGAGAGAACGAGAGAGTTGGGCTGGGAGAGAACGAGAGAGTGGGGCTGGGAGAGAACGAGAGAGTGGGGCTGGGAGAGAACGAGAGAGTGGGGCTGGGAGAGAACACGAGGTGAGGTGGGGTGGGAGAGAACAAGAGAGTGGGGCTGGGAGAGAACGAGAGAGTGGGGAGGTGGAGAGAACAAGAGAGGTGGGGACTAGAGGTGGGAAGGAGAGAAGGAGAGAGGTGGATAGGAGAGAACGAAAGAGGAGGGTGAGAGAGAACGAGAGAGATGGGGGTGGGGGAGAACGAGAGAGGGGGTGAAGGAGAACGAGAGAGGTGGGGGTTGAGGGAGAATGAGAGAGGGGGTGAGAACGAGAGTGAGAGAGGCGGGGGTGAGTGAGAATGAGAGAGAGTGAGACAGGGGGTGAGGGAGAACGAGAGGGGGGTGAGGGAACAAGAGGGGGGCAAGGGAGAACAAGAGAGAGAGGGGGGCAAGGGAGAACAAGAGACAGATGGGGGAGGGAGAACGAGAGGGAGGTGGGAGAGAGCGAGGGGGAGTGCGAAAATGAGAGGGGGGTGAGGAAGAACAAGCGGGGGGAGAGAACGAGAGGGGGGATGGGAGAGAATGATGGGGTGAGAGAACGAGAGAGTTGGTGAGGAGATAGGTGGCGAGTAGAATGAGAGTGGGGGGTGGGAGAGAACAAGAGAAAGGGGGTGGGAGAGAATGAGAGAGAAGGGGTGAAAGAGAATGAGAGAGAGGTGGGGTGGAAGAGAACGAGAGAGGTGGCGTGGAGAGAACAAGAGGGGGGAAGAAGAACGAGAGAGAGAGGGAGGAGAGAGATCGAGAGAGGAGAGAGAGAAGGAGAGGGGGAGGAGAGAACAAGAGAGAGGTAGGGACGAGAGAGTTTTGGAGGAGAGAACTAGAGAGAGGGGGGTGTTGGAGAACGAGAGAGAGGTTGGGGTGAGTGAGAACGAGAGAGGGGGGTGAGAGAACAAGAGGGGGGGGGGGGACGAGAGAGAGGGGGGAGGGGAGAGAACGAGAGAGGGGGGTGGAGGAGAGGGAACGAGATAGGAATTAGATCAAGGCTAGTCTGATGAGTGTTAGCTGCCGAACCCTGTTACCCCTGGTAAGAATAACAACACTTCAATGAGGGCCTCCATAGAACAAGAACCTGAGCAGGACAGAACAAAGATAGACAGGAGATTAGAGAGGCCTCAGATCCATAGACTTACAACCCTCTAATTCTACACGTTCTGCTCACAACACTAAAGACATTGCAACAAAGGCAAAACATGAAAACAATTCTCCACTTAGACTAACTGACTGGATGAAAGCCCCAATCAATAAATGGAAAGAACTTCCATTGGGATTTCAGTTCAGGTAGGGCCTTTAGGTAATTCTACCTTTCGGCCTGATTTGATGTTGGCTAACCATCCATACCCCTTTGCCTATGTTATGGACAACAAAGTATGATGCTGTTTGGTTGATTCGATTATGGTGTTAATAAAGTTATAGATTTAGATCCTAATAGGTTGTACATTATGACATCATTGCCTCCTAGGTGACTATAAGTAACTTTGTTGAATGATTGCTGCGCAGTACAATACCGAGGCTACCCAAAGCATTTAGTCAGGAAGGTGTAGTCATGTATCTCTGGCAGGAGTTTGGTTGGTTCTTAGTGAGAGTTAGGGGTTGATCCTCAGAACAGTAGCAGTGTGTTTTAGATGGATTCAGAGTGTGCCTGCAGTCCCGTAGGTTCTCCTATGTGGACTAGAGGTCGACAGATTATGATTTTTCAACGCCGATACCGATACCAATTATTGGAGGACCAAAAAAGCCGATACTAATCTGACTTTTTAAAAAACATTTTTAAATTTGTAATAATGACAATTACAACAATACTGTATGAACACTTATTTTAACTTAATATAATACAACAATAAAATCAATTTAGCCTCAAATAAATAATGAAACATGTTCAATTTGGTTTAAATAATGCAAAAACTAAGTGTTGGAGAAGAAAGTAATATGTGCCAATATGCAATATGTGCCATATATAGGGTAAAAATGTGTGCCATGTAAAATATGTGCCTTGTAAAAAAGCTAATGTTTAACTTCCTTGCTCAGAACATGAGAACATATGAAAGTTGGTGGTTTCTTTTAACACGATACTTCAATATTCCAAGGTAAGAGGTTATTTCTCTCTCTACCATTTGTATTTCATATACCTTTGACTATTGGATGTTCTTATTGGCACTATAGTATTGCCAGTGTAACAGTATAGCTTCCGTCCGTCTCCTCTCCCCTACCTGGGCTCGAACCAGGAACACATCGACAACAGCCACACTGGAAGAAGCGTTACTCATCGCTCCACAAAAGCCACGGCCCTTGGAGCGCAAGGGGAATAACTACTCCAAATCTAAAAGTGGGTGACGTTTGAAACGGTATTAGCGCACACCCAGCTAACTAGCTAGCCATTTCACATTGGAAATTAGTTCGCAAAGTGCCAGGCGGCCCAAACTGCTGCATATACCCTGACTCTGCATGCAATGAACGCAAGAGAAATGACACAATTTCACCTGGTTAATATTGCCTGCTAAACTGGATTAGTAGTTATGACTAGTGATTATGATTGATTGCTTTTTTATCAGATAAGTTTAATGCTAGCTAGCAATTTACCTTGGCTTCTACTGCATTCGCGTAACAGGCAGGCTCCTCGTGGAGTGGTTAGAACGTTGGACGGTTGCAAGATTGAATCCCCTGAGCTGACAAGGTGAAAATCTGTCGTTCTGCCCCTGAACAAGGCAGTTAACCCACCGTTCCTAGGCCGTCATTGAAAATAAGAAAGTGTTCTTAACTGACTTGCCTAGTTAAATAAAGGTATTAAAACATTTTAAAAAATAGGAAATCGGCGCCCAAAAATACCGACTTCCGATTGTTATGAAAACTTGAAATCGGCCCTAATCAATCGGCCATTCCGATTAATCGGTCGACCTCTAATGGGGACAGACTTTTTTCTAAAAGCGCGGAGCAGAAACTCAAAGATTATGGAGTAGAGTAAGCTGTCTGGTCTTGTTTGGTAGAGAATTGAGCGAGAGGTTAAACAGCAGAATCTAGAGGAAAGGGAAAGAAGTGAAGATTGATGGTCAATTAGAATGGGGCTACATGCTGGAGTAGGGGGGTTGGATCGAGAGAGGAGGGAGAATTTTCAGCACATTAATGTTTCCTATAAAAAGAAGCAGTGATGCAGTCAGTCTCTCCTCAAATCTTAGCCAAGAGACTGGCATGCATAGTATTTATATTATCCTTCTGATTACAATGAAGAGTAAGACGTGCCGCTCTGTCCAAGGCCAGCTGCAGCTTAACTACAGTTGAAGTCTGAAGTTTACATACACTTAGGTTGGAGTCATTAAAACTTGTTGTTCAACCACTCCACAAATTCCTTGTTAACAAACTATAGCTTTGTCAAGTTGGTTAGAACATTTACTTTGTGCATGACTCAAGTAATTTTTCCAACAATTGTTTGCAGACAGATTATTTCACTTATAATTCACTGTATCACAATTCCAGTGGGTCAGAAGTTTACATACACTAAGTTGACTGTGCCTTTAAAATAGCTTGGAAAATTCCAGAAAATTATGTCATGGCTTTAGAAGCTTCTGATAGGCTAATTGACATAATTTGAGTCAATTGGAGATGTATCTGTGGATGTATTTCAAGGCCTACCTAAAAACTCAGTACCTCTTTGCTTGACATCATGGGAAAATCAAAATAAATCAGCTAAGACCTCAGAAAAAAATTGTAGACCTCCACAAGTCTGGTTCATCCTTGGGAGCAGTTTCCAAATGCCTGAAGGTACCACATTCATCTGTACAAAGAATAGTACGCAAGTATTAACACCATGGGACTACGCAGCCGTCATAGCACTCAGGAAGGAGATGCGTTCTGTCTCCTAGAGTTGAACGTACTTTGGTGCGAAAAGTGCAAATCCCAGAACAACAGCAAAGGACCTTGTGAAGATGCTGGAGGAAACAGGTACAAAAGTATCTATATCCACAGTAAAACGAGTCCTATATCGACATAACCTGAAAGGCCGCTCAGCAAGGAAGAAGCCACTGCTCCAAAACCTCCATAAAAAAGCCAGAATACGGTTTGCAACTGCACATGGGGACAAAGATTGTACTTTTTGGAGAAATGTCCTCTGGTCTGATGAAACAAAAATAGAATTGTTTGGCCATAATAACCATTGTTATGTTTGGAGGAAAAAGAGGGAGGCTTGCAAGCCGAAGAACACCATCCCAACCGTGAAGCACGGCAGTGGCAGCATCATGTTGTGGGGGTGCATTGCTGCAGGAGGGACTGGTGCACTTCACAAAATAGATGGCATCATTGGTGATGAAAATTATGTGGCTATATTAAAGCAACATCTAAGACATCAGTCAGGAAGTTAAAGCTTGGTTGCAAATGGGTCTTCCAAATGGACAATGACCCCAAGCATACTTCCAAAGTTGTGGCAAAATGGCTTAAGGACAACAAAGTCAAGGTATTGGAGTTGCCGTCACAATGCCCTGACCTCCATACTATAGACATTTTGTGGGCAGAACTGAAAAAGTGTGTGAGAGCAAGGAGGCCTACAAACCTGACTCAGTTACACCAGCTCTGTCAGGAGTAATGGGTCAAAATTGACCCAATTTCTTGTGGGAAGCTTGTGGAAGGCTACCTGGAACGTTTGACCCAAGTTAAAAAAATTCAAGGCAATGCTACCAAATACTAATTGAGTGTATGTAAACTTCTGACCCACTGGGAATGTGATGAAAGAAATAAAAGCTGAAAGAAATAATTATCTTAAGCTACGATCATTCTGACATTTCACATTCTTAAAATAAGTGGTGATCCTAACTGACCTAAGACAGGGAATTTCTATTAGGATTAAATATCAGGAATTGTGAAAAACTGAGTTTAAATGTATTAGAGGTCGACTGATTAATTTAAATAGAGGTCGACCGATTAATCGCCATGGCCGATTAATTAGGGCCGATTTCATGTTTTCATAACAATTGGTAATCTGCATTTTTGGACGCCGATTATGGCCGATTACATTGCACTCCATGAGGAGACAGCGTGGCAGGCTGACTACCTGTTATGCGAGTGCAGCAAGGAGCCAAGGTAAGTTGCTAGCTAGCATTAAACATATCTTATAAAAAACAATCAATCTGAACATAATCACTAGTTAACTACACATGGTTGATGATATTACTAGTTTAACTAGCTTGTCCTGCGTTGCAAATAATAATGTTAATTTATCCTTGAATCACACCTACTTCGCCAAACGGGTGAGGATTTAACAAGCACATTTGCGAATAAAGCACTGTCATTGCACCAAGGTACCTAACCATGAACATCAATGCCTTTCTTAAAATCAATACACAAGTATATTGTTTTAAACCTACATATTTAGTTAAAATAAATTCATGTTAGCAGGCAATATTAACTAGGGAAATTGTGTCACTTCTCTTGCGTTCTGTGCAAGTAGAGTCAGGGTATATGCAGCAGTTTGGGCCACCTGGGTCGTTGCGAACTGTGTGAAGACCATTTCTTCCTAACAAAGACTGTAATTAATTTGACAGAATTGTACATAATTATGACATAACATTGAAGGTTTGGCAATGGAACAGCAATATTTAGACTTATGGATGCCACCCGTTCTATAAAATACGTAACGGTTCTGTATTTCACTGAAAGAATAAACGTTTTGTTTTCGAAATGATAGTGGGGGGAGGGAGAGGACGAGAGAGGTGGGGGGAGGGAGAGGACGAGAGAGGTGGGGAGGGAGAGGACGAGAGAGGTCCTCTCTGAGTTATATTAGATGATGAAAAGCTTTTCAAAAGTTTGGGGTCACTTAGAAATGTCCTTGTTTTTGAAAGAAAAGCTATTGTTTTTGTCCATTTTTAAAATAACATCAAATTGATCAGAAATACAGTGTAGACGTTGTTAATGTTGTAAATTACTTTTGTTGCTGGAAACGGCTGATTTTTTCCCCCCTTCCAACAACAGGACAATGACCCAAATCACATCTCCAAACTATGCAATAACTATTTAGGGAAGAAGCAGTCAGCCTGTATTCTGTCTATAATGGAGTGGCCTGCACAGTCACCAGATCTCAATCCTATTGAGCTGTTGTGGGAGCATCTTGACAATATGGTACATAAGAAGTGCCCATCAAGCCAATCCAACTTGTGGGAGGTGCTTCAGGAAGCATGGGGTGAAATCTCTTCAGATGACCTCAACAAATTGACAATTAGAATGCCAAAGGTCTGCAAGGCTGCAAATGGAGGATTCTTTGACGAAAGCAAAATTTGAAGGACACTATTATTTCAATTAAAAATAATGATTTATAACCATGTCAACATCTTGACTATATTTCCTATTCATTTTTCGACTAATTTCATGTATTTTTCATGGCAAACAAGGACATTTCTAAGTGACCCCAAACTTTTGAACGGTAGTGTGCAATATCTCAACAACAGGTCACGGGCAATAATACCAAAGGCTGCACTAAATCTATCAGTACAGCTCCCACATTCTTCTTATTATCACTTTCTTTCAACCAATCATCAGTCATTTGTGTCAGTGCAGTACATGTTGAGTGCCCTTCCCAACAGTTTGCTAAGAGATGGCAACAAGCTGATTGGTCTGCTGTTAGAACCAGTAAAGGCTGCTTTACCACTCTTGGGTAGCGGAATGACTTTGGCTTTCCCTCCAGGCCTGAGGACAAACACCTTCATCGAGACTCAGATTAAATATATGACATAGTCACGATTGTTCGTTGTTGGCTTTTCCTACCTAAGCTTGTCCACTGTGCCAATGAATGAATCATAAAAATAATTGGCAACATCATGGTTTTGTGATGAATAAGCCATCTGATTTGATGAAAGATGGAGTTGAATATGTCTTTCTGTCCATAATTTAATTTAAAGTACTTCCATCATTCTTTGTATCGTTGATCTTGGCTTCATAATACAGGTTATTCTTCCTTTTTGTTGAGTTAAGTCACATAATTTCTCAATTTGCAGTAAGTCAGCCAGTCGGATGTGCAGCCAGACTTATTAGCCAGTCCTTTAGTTCCATCTCTTTCATCCATACAGCTTTTCAATTCCTCATCAATCCATGGAACCGTAACTGTTCAAACAGTCAGTTTCTTAACACGTGCATGTTTATCAATAATTGGAAGAAGCAAATGCGTACATTCATAAAGTGCAGCATTTGTATGCTCCTTATTTATCACCTCAGACCAATAAATATTTTTAACATTATCCAAATAAGAGTCACAGAAAAATATTTTGGATGATCTCTTATATACTATTTTAGGCCCAGCTTTTGGAACTCCACTATTTTGATCACTGCATCCAATGGGTATGGATACAGCTTTAGGACAAAGTTCTACAATATGAGTACAAATTTGATCAATACGTGTGGATGATCTTTTTCCTCTTGTAAATTCCCTGATAGGTTGATTTAGTTCCCCGAATCAGGCCTTCCGAGTAGTGCAGTGGTCTAAGGCACACATTGCAGTGCTAACTGTGCCACGAGTGATCCTGGTTCATGTCCAGGCTCTGTCGCAGCCAGCCACGCCCGGGAGACCCATGGGGAGGAACACAATTGGCCCAGCGTTGTCTGGGTAAGGGGAGTGTTTGGCCGGCAGGGATGTCCTTGTCCAATCTTGCTCTAGCGACTTCTGTGGCGGTTTGGCTGACACGGTCACCAGGTGTACAGTGTTTCCTCCATCACATTGGTGTGGCTGACTTCCGGTTTAAGCGGGCATTGTGTCAAGAAGCAGTACGGCTTGGTTGGGTTGTGTTTCGGAGGACACACAGCTCTCGACCTCTGAAGTCGGAAGTTTACATACACCTTAGCCAAATACATTTAAACTTAATTTTCCCAATTCCTGACATTTAATGCTAGTAAAAGATCTCTGTTTTATGTCAGTTAGGATCACCGCTTTATTTTAAGAATATAAAATGTCAGAATAATAGTAGAGAGAATAATTTATTTCAGCTTTTATTTCTTTCATCACATTCCCATTGGGTCAGAAGTTTACATACAGTGTCAGTGTCAGTGTGTTGGCAGCAGCCACTCAATGTTAGTGGTGGCTGTTTAACAGTCTGATGGCCTTGAGATAGAAGCTGTTTTTCAGTCTCTCGGTCCCAGCTTTGATGCACCTGTACTGACCTCGCCTTCTGGATGATAGCGGGATTAATTTAAGGGGGCTGAATAATTTTGCACGCCCAATTTTTCAGTTTTTGATTTGTTAAAAAAGTTTGAAATATCCAATAAATGTCGTTCCACTTCATGATTGTGTCCCACTTGTTGTTGATTCTTCACAAAAAAATACAGTTTTATATCTTTGTTTGAAGCCTGAAATGTGGCAAAAGGTCGCAAAATTCAAGGGGGCCGAATACTTTCGCAAGGCACTGTATATATCTGTGTATGTATGTGTGTGTATATATATATATATATCTGTGTATATATATACTGTGTATATACTGTGTGTGTCACGCCCTGACCATAGAGAGCCTTTTTATTCTCTATTTTGGTTTGGTCGGGGTGTGACTAGGGTGGGTAATCTAGGTTGTTTATTTCTATGTTGGCCTGGTATGGTTCCCAATCAGATGCAGCTGTTTAGCGTTGTCTCTGATTGGAGATCATATTTAGGCAGCCATTTCCCCACTGTGTTTTGTGGGATCTTGTTTATGTTTAGTTGCCTGTGAGCACTCCAAAGCTTCATGTGTTGTTTGCTCTTTATTGTTTTTTGTGCTTTTCACAAATTATAATATGTGGAACCCATATCACGCTGCGCTTTGGTACGAATGTTCTTAAGACGACCGTGACAGAAGATCCCACCACACCAGGAACAAGCAGCGTGCTCAGTAGGAGAAGGTATCCTGGGCTTGGGAGGAGATCAAGGACGAGAAGAATATTAATAATAATATATGCCATTTAGCTGACTTGGGTCAGGAAATAATGGGAATCGGACACAAGCGCCATGCTCTACCAACTGAGCCACAGAAGGACCACCTTCTGGATATCCTGGACTTGGGAGGAAATAATGGGAGGACACGAAAGCCTTCCTTGGAAAGCAGACGCAAGGAGAGAAGAGAGGACAGCGACGATGACGGTGTTCACGGCCACAGAGAAAGCCCAAAAGACAGCCCCGATTTTGTTTTAGGGGGGAGCACACGGGGTGGTCGGCGGGGCCGAGAAGTGAACCAGAGCCAATCTGGGAGAAGATGGAGAAATTGGAGGAGAGAGAAATGAGAGAGTTGTGTTGGTGTCTGAGGCACGACATTCGCCCTAATGAGCGTGTTATCAGTCTGATGCCACCTGAGTCAGCTGGGAATTTGCCCCCGCCCAGACAACGGGTCCAACCATGGAGCAGGACTGGACGCCGTGCCTGGACTGGGCATCGGCGCAGAGGAAGGCTCCGGCCTTGGAGCGGGACTGGACACCATGCCTGGACTGGGCATCGTCGCAGGAGGTTCTGGACCGTGGACCGTCGCAGGAGGTTCCGGACCGTGGACTGTCATGGGAGGTTGGAAGCGCTGGACTTGGGACCGTCGCCGGAAGCTCTGGACTGGGGACCTGAATTCGTTTCTAGTCATCTCTCCTCCTTCCTTCGGGTTTCTTCTTATTTTGGACTTTATATGGCGGTTGGCAACTAACTTTAGGTGGATTACCACCACCGACTGGAATGTGGACCTCAGTTAGTCTTTCAATCACCCACCTGGGTATATGCTCCTAAAAACTGTTAGCAGTTGTTGTTATTCTTCAATAACACTGACCCCAAAGCAAATCAGGGGGAGAAAAATAGGTTTATTCAAAGAGAACAAATCATAGTTGTTATGCTGAGAAGTAGATGGTAGATGTTCATTCTTCCCTGTCCTCAATGATTCTCCACAGAACAAAAGACATGATGTAATTTTTAACCACCAACCCTAGCCTGTGGTTGACCAATTAGAATTTCTGGCAATAAAATTGGCCAATGGCCAAATAACAAGTATCCATAGTCAGGCTCAATGTATAGACTTTTCAGACCAATGAGATCTTGCCACATGAAGCTATGAGTTGTGGACTGAAATTCCTCCCATGTCTCTGAACCATTAATCCTTAAAAACAACTATTTCCATTGATCATAATTCCCTATTACAGAAAAAACACTTTCTATTGATCGTTAATTCCCTCTTGACCTTTAGTCCTCTGTGTTGTGTATTTATTCTTCGAGGAGATGGCACGTGGGTATCTGCTCCTAAAAAACAACGAGGAGATGGCACATGGGTATCTGCTCCTAAAAAACAACGATGGCACATGGGTAAAAACAACGAGGAGATCTGCTCCTAAAAAAACAATGAGGAGATGGCACATGGGTATCTGCTCCACATAAAACATGGTATCTGCTCCTAAAAACAATGAGGAGATGGCACATGGGTATCTGCTCCTAAAAACAATGAGGAGATGGCAGATGGCACATGGGTATCTGCTCCTAAAAACAATGAGGAGATGGCACATGGGTATCTGCTCCTAAAAAACAATGAGGAGATGGCACATGGGTATCTGCTCCTAAAAAAATGAGGAGATGGCAATGAGTATCTGAAAACAATGAGGAGATGGCACATGGGTATCTGCTCCTAAAAACAATGAGGAGATGGCACATGGGTATCTGCTCCTAAAAACAATGAGGAGATGGCACATGAGGAGATGGCACATGGGTATCTGCTCCTAAAAAACAATGAGGAGATGGCACATGGGTATCTGCTCCTAAAAAACAATGAGGAGATGGCACATGGGTATCTGCTCCTAAAAAACAATGAGGAGATGGCACATGGGTATCTGCTCCTAAAAAACAATGAGGAGATGGCACATGGGTATCTGCTCCTAAAAAACAATGAGGAGATGGCACATGGGTATCTGCTCCTAAAAAACAATGAGGAGATGGCACATGGGTATCTGCTCCTAAAAAACAATGAGGATATGGGAGAGGCTGTTCTTGCAGCGCGTTGAGCGCCACAAATAGAATCCAGTACTATATTAGCGCCTGGCCACGCAGATGCGCGTGTGCAGTGTGGGTGCAATGATTGAATAAAATGTATGTGTACATTTATTTTGCAACACTCTCACACGCGAGCGATGTGGTCAGCATGTAAGAATACATATATTAAAATGGGCTATTTTCATCCCTTTCCTGGGTAACTTCTCAGAGATAGACATACTATGGAAAATAACAAACAAATCAGTTGATGTGTGTGTGGAGGGGGGGGGGGGTTGAAACTATAAACCCATAGGCTTGGCTGTCTCCTCTCTTCCAGGATTTTGAGAGGGAGGGTGGACAATGAGCCTGTCATAGCAAATGTAAGCAATGTCCCCACGCGCTCTGGCTGCTTTCATGGCCGGGATAAGTTATTTTCTCTTCTGGCGCACAGCTTCAGGATAGTCCTGAAACAGCAACAGGGATCTAGACAGTCATAAAACCGGGACAATCTGCATTCCAAGCCACAAGAGCTAACTGGCTACTTTCAAACCCTCAAGAAAACCCAGCTGGCTTGATAGGCAGCTAACAGTGGTAGCTAGGCTCGCTGCTACACCAAGCAGCACATCAGACCCTTGATCGGCAGGATCCCTGGACAGATGGCAGAGTGTGGCCAACCCTGTCGCGGGATCCAAACTCAGAAGGTAGCTAGCTAGTAGCCAAACTTTTTCAGTAGAAAACTTTTTCAGAGACTGCGAGGAGTGCGTTCCCCGAGGTGTGTGAGGTGCGAGAAGAAGGAATAGCGGGTGAGAAAGAGGGAGCACAACTAAGTGGAAGGAAAGGAGTAATTGATTTTGGACTGAACCATTTTCTATGGCCAAACAAGTATCCCTTTTGCCAGATTCCTTACTTTTGAATCCCTGCCTTGTATATGTTGGCCTCCTGGCCTGTAAACACACACGCAACAGATGGGCTTTGAGTCTCAGGAAGTGGTTTGTTTATATTACAGATATGAGTGAGCTTCCATGCCCCGACAAAATTGAGACTGTCCTGAGGGCAAAAGGGGGTGCAACTCAATATTAGGACCACACTGTTCCTAATGTTTTGTACACTCAGTGTATATATGATTGAGCTCCTAATGCTTCTCAATGGACAGATCATATGTAGGATAACATTTGATACTTGTCACAAATGCCATACAATACATAAAAACATTTCAAAACCAAATGTAGCATATATGTAACCCATTCTCAACCTACTTTGCCTTGAAGCTGATACTTCAGGTCTTTTTCAGTTCAATAGGTTTGAATTTCTAGTCCTTCCTGTTCTGCCGGTCTCTGCATTGTTGTCATAGGTGGCTTTGTCATAAAACACATCTTGGCCAGGTTGTTTTTCTAACATGGCCAGGTCGTTTTTCTAACATGGCCAGGTCGTTTTTCTAACGTTATTAGATACTGTCATGAATACCCCACTTGGATAAATAGAGATTTTAGTATCGGTAGGAATATTAGTCTCTAGTGTCTCCCCTAAGGCTTCTTGACCAGCCAGTCAGTCAGTCCCTTCTGGGTGGTAGCTTCGGACAAGGTTGTGGCAAGAAACACCTGTTATATCCACTTAGGGGTTACCAGAAGGTTCTGAAGACTTCTAGTTGACCCCAATCCAGTCAGATTTGGGAAGCAGTGCTCTAAATAGATGTTTGAAAGAGAGAGAGAGAGTGATAGAGACAGGGAAACAGAAAGAGAGGGGGGAGAGGGGGAGACAGACGGAGACAAAGGGAGAGAGACAGAGGTTGGCCTATATATAGGGTCTGGACTTGCCACATGTAGAATCTGTTCCCCTTGGTGAACCACAACCGTTTTGTCAGTGTTGCTGTGTCACTACCACCCTGCCTTCATGAGAACTGCTATTTTAGTTTTAGGAGGATGGCACCGCACGGGACCACCTGGAACTGTAAAGGTTACAGTCAACAACTACTGTAGTCATATCGAATGGATGTTTGCAAAGTCACTAAGGATAGGCCATTGAAGGTCAGCTTAATTATACATTGGAGTGCGTTTGAAATACAAAATGTATTGCATTTACATTTTTGCTTGTCGCTGTAGCAGGCATAAAATGAAATATGCCTCTTATATTATGGACACGCACGCACACACACTACAAACACATTGGGCAACATACAGTACCTTGTGCACAGTAGTGTGGAGCGTCTCTGTAGCTGCTTGGATGTTAATTATGTGCTGTCCGGGGTTAGGTTTCACATAGGCCAGCTGAAAATAAATGTCAGTCACAGTTTGTGCTTGCAGGGCAGATAAGAGTGGAGAGGGGGGGTGGTAGGGAAAGGAAGAGAGTGCAGGGTAAAGAAGATATTGGCTCAGTATTTCACACAGGGATGTCAGTGGGTAACATCGCTGACAATTGTCTGTTTCTCTCTCTCTCCAGCAAAGGAAAGCTCCCCCTGTCATGGCTGCTCCATCCTTCCTCCTCCTCTTCCCCCTGGGTTTGCTGTCTGCTGTGAGATCAGTCTCGCTGATGGACCCTGGCTCTATGACGTCATCAGGTAGACCCCGTACCTTTTCACACACCCGTTTGTCTCGTCATGTGATTGACAGCACTGTAGAGAGAATGTGATGTGTTGATATGTATGACACTCCTACTGTATCTAATTCCACCTACGGTAACTGTCATTTATCTCTGACAACAATCATCTATCTTATAACACAATATTCCTTTTTTTCTAAATCGGATCTATTGCTCTTTTTACTATCAAATCTTTAGCATGTGAACCGATGCCCTTTCTTGTTCGATCCAATATTGCACAGTCCAGGGCATTTACACGTATCAAATCTTATATCAGACAACAGTTGCAGAGTCCTGTGTTTGCGCACATGGGAAAAGGTTGTTGGTTGAGCAAACGGCAGCCTTTCATTTTTCAGCCAGTCCGACTGCACCAGATCAATAGTGAAGGTAAATAGATTGAACTGGGCTGTGACAAAGTCCAGGGACAGGCAGACAGGATGGGTTACATGTTGACCTAACACAGCTCCCTCCATACAGCCAAGGAAAACATGCATTTTATATACTGCACGTTTAGTAACCACTACTACAAAGGACAAATAATATGTCAAATGTAATAAGCTATAGATATCATGCGTAAAGAAAATGTGGAAGGGAGCCCTAATTGTTTTTCTCCAGTAACCATGTAAATGGTGTCTCTCCTGAGTGGTGCAATCTAAGGGAACAAAATTCAGGAATGTCATATTCATGGCCATATTCTGTTGCCACATCATTTGTGAAACTATGCTCAGAGTCTCTGAGTTCAGAACATGGCGTTATAGAGAGAGATAGCTGGACTCGGAGTTGAGCGATGTCCTTGCAATGCACTGGCTGCTGCTCAAATGGACTCTGTCCATTGTAAGTGGGTTAAAGTGAACAGCTCTGGGCCAACCTCTATTGTAGAAAGTGTTCCCTCACATGATGTTTGGTCAATCTGTATGGAGTGATCTAGAATGTTTTGTCACTTACCATGAGCCTGTCTCCACTACTCTGGAATGTTTTTTAATTTGGTCTGGAGGACTCCAGTACATAATGTATCTCTCTGTGACCCTGTCTAAAAGCACTCTCCATGGGGAGTCCTCAATCCTCTCCTCATCCTCTCTTCCTCGCCTCCTCCTCTACCCAGAGCTCAGTGGTCCATAGATTATAAGGGCATAAACCTGGAGCACTCCCTTATGGATTAAACTGTAAAAGTAATGGGTCGCTGTTGGCCTGCTGGTGAAGATTTAATGTTGGAACACGTCTTTGGCAGGAGTTGAGAACTCTCCCGTGAGTCATCACACAGGGATCTCTCTCCCCTCTCTCACATAAATAGCTGGGTGGTGAGGCTTCGCTCCTCTCTCACATGAATACCTGGGTGGTGTGGCCTCGCTCCTCTCTCACATGAATACCTGGGTGGTGTGGCCTCACCCCTCTCTCACATTAACACCTGGGTGGTGTGGCCTCACCCCTCTCTCACATTAACACCTGGGTGGTGTGGCCTCACCCCTCTCTCACATTAACATCTGGGTGGTGTGGCCTCACCCCTCTCTCACATTAACACCTGGGTGGTGTGGCCTCACCCCTCTCTCACATTAACACCTGGGTGGTGTGGCCTCACCCCCTCTCACATTAACATCTGGGTGGTGTGGCCTCACCCCTCTCTCACATTAACATCTGGGTGGTGTGGCCTCACCCCTCTCTCACATTAACACCTGGGTGGTGTGGCCTCACCCCTCTCTCACATTAACATCTGGGTGGTGTGGCCTCACCCCTCTCTCACATTAACACCTGGGTGGTGTGGCCTCACCCCTCTCTCACATTAACACCTGGGTGGTGTGGCCTCACCCCTCTCTCACATTAACATCTGGGTGGTGTGGCCTCACCCCCCTCTCACATTAACATCTGGGTGGTGTGGCCTTGCTCCTCTCACATTAACACCTGGGTGGTGTGGCCTCACCCCTCTCTCACATTAACATCTGGGTGGTGTGGCCTCACCCCTCTCTCACATTAACATCTGGGTGGTGTGGTCTCACCCCTCTCTCACATTAACATCTGGGTGGTGTGGCCTTGCTCCTCTCACATTAACACCTGGGTGGTGTGGCCTCACCCCTCTCTCACATTAACATCTGGGTGGTGTGGTCTCACCCCTCTCTCACATTAACATCTGGGTGGTGTGGCCTTGCTCCTCTCACATTAACACCTGGGTGTTGTGGCCTCACCCCTCTCTCACATTAACATCTGGGTGGTGTGGTCTCACCCCTCTCTCACATTAACATCTGGGTGGTGTGGCCTCGCTCCTCTCTCACATTAACATCTGGGTGGTGTGGCCTCACCCCTCTCTCACATTAACATCTGGGTGGTGTGGCCTCGCTCCTCTCACATTAACATCTGGGTGGTGTGGCCTCGCTCCTCTCACATTAACACCTGGGTGGTGTGGCCTCACCCCTCTCTCACATTAACATCTGGGTGGTGTGGCCTCGCTCCTCTCACATTAACATCTGGGTGGTGTGGCCTCACCCCTCTCTCACATTAACATCTGGGTGGTGTGGCCTCGCTCCTCTCACATTAACATCTGGGTGGTGTGGCCTCGCTCCTCTCACATTAACACCTGGGTGGTGTGGCCTCACCCCTCTCTCACATTAACATCTGGGTGGTGTGGCCTCGCTCCTCTCACATTAACACCTGGGTGGTGTGGCCTCACCCCTCTCTCACATTAACACCTGGGTGGTGTGGCCTCACCCCTCTCTCACATTAACATCTGGGTGGTGTGGCCTCACCCCTCTCTCACATTAACATCTGGGTGGTGTGGCCTCGCTCCTCTCTCACATTAACATCTGGGTGGTGTGGCCTCACCCCTCTCTCACATTAACATCTGGGTGGTGTGGCCTCGCTCCTCTCACATTAACACCTGGGTGGTGTGGCCTCACCCCTCTCTCACATTAACACCTGGGTGGTGTGGCCTCACCCCTCTCTCACATTAACATCTGGGTGGTGTGGCCTCACCCCTCTCTCACATTAACATCTGGGTGGTGTGGCCTCACCCCCCTCTCACATTAACATCTGGGTGGTGTGGCCTCACCCCCCTCTCACATTAACATCTGGGTGGTGTGGCCTCGCTCCTCTCACATTAACATCTGGGTGGTGTGGCCTCACCCCTCTCTCACATTAACATCTGGGTGGTGTGGCCTCACCCCTCTCTCACATTAACACCTGGGTGGTGTGGCCTCGCTCCTCTCACATTAACATCTGGGTGGTGTGGCCTCACCCCTCTCTCACATTAACATCTGGGTGTTGTGGCCTTGCTCCTCTCACATTAACATCTGGGTGGTGTGGCCTCGCTCCTCTCACATTAACATCTGGGTGGTGTGGCCTCGCTCCTCTCACATTAACACCTGGGTGGTGTGGCCTCACCCTCTCTCACATTAACATCTGGGTGGTGTGGCCTCGCTCCTCTCTCACATTAACATCTGGGTGGTGTGGCCTTGCTCCTCTCACATTAACATCTGGGTGGTGTGGCCTCACCCTCTCTCACATTAACATCTGGGTGGTGTGGCCTCGCTCCTCTCACATTAACATCTGGGTGGTGTAGCCTTGCCCCTCTCTCATTAACATAAGGGTGGTGTGGCCTCGCTCCTCTCACATTAACATCTGGGTGGTGTGGCCTCACCCCTCTCTCACATTAACATCTGGGTGGTGTGGCCTCACCCCTCTCTCACATTAACATCTGGGTGGTGTGGCCTCGCTCCTCTCACATTAACATCTGGGTGGTGTGGCCTCACCCCTCTCTCACATTAACATCTGGGTGGTGTGGCCTCGCTCCTCTCACATTAACATCTGGGTGGTGTGGCCTCACCCCTCTCTCACATTAACATCTGGGTGGTGTGGCCTCGCTCCTCTCACATTAACATCTGGGTGGTGTGGCCTCACCCCTCTCACATTAACATCTGGATGGTGTGGCCTCACCCCTCTCTCACATTAACATCTGGGTGGTGTGGCCTCTCCTCTCTGAAACTAAGCCTCACTTTGTTCCTGGACTTCTAGAAGGTCAGAGTGGGTATCAATAAGGTTCATACAGGTGACAAAAGCATGTAGAACATATCATTTTAATAATTTCAAAAGTTGGCTAAATAAAAAAGCAATGACAATAATAATGCCTACTAAAGTAGTTTTTATTAGTGAGCTTTCTCTGGTTTTGTGTTTGTGATATGTGTTACTGAATTGTGGGTAGCTAAAATGATACACAAATAGTTTGATTCTAGTGTCTGTCTTTCCCCGGGGGTCTTTAGTTCACCTGGCAATAGGCTGTTCCCAAAAACTGCTGCAAACACTTATCGCTTCCAGTTTACACAAACTTCTGATAACTATTTAGATAACGACTGGCCATCATTATGTGTCCAAAATTCCACCTTATTCCCTATGAAGTGCACTACTTTTGAACAGAGCCCTATGGGGAATAGGGTGTCATTTGGGATGTAGTCAGACGCTGAGCAGTCTCCGGGAACCACAGAGTTCCGTGTTCATTTGATTGGTTGTCAATGAAGGCAGTGCTAAGGAGATGATTGTGGACTTCAGGAAACAGCAGAGAGAGCACCCCCCCATCCACATCTAAGGGACAGCAGTGGAGAAGGTGGAAAGTTTTAAGTTCCTCGGCGTACACATCACAGACAAACTGAAATGGTCCACCCACACAGACAGTGTGGTGAAGAAGGTGCAACAGCGCCTCTTCAACCTCAGGAGGCTGAAGAAATTTGGCTTGTCACTCAAAACCCTGACAAACTTTTACAGATGCACAGTCAAGACGATCCTGTCGGGCTGTATCACAGCCTGGTACGGCAACTGTACCGACCTTAACCACAACGCTCTCCAGAGGGTGGTGAGGTCTGCACAACGCATCACCGGGTGCAAACTACCTGCCCTCCAGGACACCTACAGCACTCAACGTCACAGGAAGGCCAAAAAGATAATCAAGGACAGCAAACACCCAAGCAACTTTCTGTTCATACCACAAACATCCAGAAGGCGAGGTCAGTACAGGTGCATCAAAGCTGGGACCGAGAGACTGAAAAACAGCTTCTACCTCAAGGCCATCAGACTGTTAAAACAGCCATCACTAACATAGAGAGGCTGCTGCCTGCATTGAGAACAAATCACTGGCCACTTTAATAAATGGATCACTAGTCACTTTAAATAACGCCACTTTAATAATCTTTACATATCTTACATTACTCATATCATATGTATATACTGTATTTTATACCATCTATTGCATCTTGCCTATGCCGCTCGGCCATCGCTCATCCATATATTCATATGCACATATTCTCATTCAGCCCTTTAGATTTGTGTGTATTAGGTAGTTGTTAGGGAATTGTTAGATTACTTTTAGATATTACTGTACTGTCGGAAGTAGAAGCACAAGCATTTCGCTACACTCGCATTAACATCTGCTAACCATGTGTATGTGATTTGGAACTGGCCCAGTCTTCCTCCACAACAGTGAAACATCTTCCTCCTTTCTCTGCCTCTCTCTGCCTCTCTCATTCTCTCTCCTCTCTTATTCACTCCACTATTTCCTCTACCTCTTCTATCTAAACGCCCTTGAAACTCTCAGCGTGTCTCTAGTTCCGTCATAGTTTCTACCCCAACCTGTTTTAGTATTTCTACGCTTTACATATATTTACCAGATGTGCCTCTGAAATGCAAGTTCTGTTGGGCGTTCCTAGAAATCTTTAGGTACATGTTTTTTCACCAGTGGGCAGACCGCATAACAAGTAGAAAATATGCTTTTGGAGACGCTCCCTGTGTTTAGGGCCAGACCAGGGTGATTAGTGTGTGAGTGTGTGCCTATGTGCGTGCGTCTGACTGTCTGGACCCTGCGTACCTATTGATCCTGTTGTGCTGATTTTGAGGCTCTTGCTATTTAGCCATGCAGGCAGAAACAAGCAGTGACTGCACATCGTTTGGTACGCCTTGCCCCCCCCACACACACACACACACACACACACACACACACACACACACACACACACACACACACACACACACACATACACACATGCACTACAATTTCAGAGCCCTCAGTCTGAGCCCTACAAAGAGCAGTACTGGGTTGTGTTTACGGTTTGTAGCAGGGCTTGGCCAAGTTAAGTAGAGACAGGGCCCAACGATACAGCCAAGTTAAGTAGAGGCAGGGCCCAACTATACAGCCAAGTTAAGGAGAGAAAAGGGCGCAACTATACAGCAGAGTTAAGGAGAGAAAAGGGCCCAACGATACAGCCAAGTTAAGGAGAGGCAGGGCCCAACTATACAGCCAAGTTAAGGAGAGAAAAGGGCGCAACTATACAGCCAAGTTAAGGAGAGAAAAGGGCCCAACTATACAGCCAAGTTAAGGAGAGAAAAGGGCGCAACGATACAGCCAAGTTAAGGAGAGAAAAGGGCGCAACTATACAGCCAAGTTAAGGAGAGAAAAGGGCGCAACTATACAGCCAAGTTAAGGAGAGAAAAGGGCGCAACTATACAGCCAAGTTAAGGAGAGAAAAGGGCACAACGATACAGCCAAGTTAAGTAGAGAAAAGGGCCCAACGATACAGCCAAGTTAAGTAGAGGCAGGGCCCAACGATACATCCAAGTTAAGTAGAGGCAGGGCCCAACGATACAGCCAAGTTAAGGAGAGAAAAGGACCCAACGATACAGCCAAGTTAAGTAGAGAAAAGGGCCCAACGATACAGCCAAGTTAAGTAGAGGCAGGGCCCAACTATACAGCCAAGTTAAGGAGAGAAAAGGGCGCAACTATACAGCAGAGTTAAGGAGAGAAAAGGGCCCAACGATACAGCAGAGTTAAGGAGAGAAAAGGGCCCAACGATACATCCAAGTTAAGGAGAGGCAGGGCCCAACTATACAGCCAAGTTAAGGAGAGAAAAGGGCGCAACTATACAGCAGAGTTAAGGAGAGAAAAGGGCCCAATGATACAGCCAAGTTAAGTAGAGAAAAGGGCGCAACTATACAGCAGAGTTAAGGAGAGAAAAGGGCCCAATGATACAGCCAAGTTAAGTAGAGAAAAGGGCCCAACTATACAGCCAAGGTAAGGAGAGACAGGGCCCAACAATACAGCCAAGTTAAGAAGAGAAAAGGGCGCAACGATACAGCCAAGTTAAGTAGAGAAAAGGGCCCAACTATACAGCCAAGTTAAGGAGAGAAAAGGGCACAACTATACAGCCAAGTTAAGTAGAGAAAAGGGCCCAACTATACAGCCAAGTTAAGGAGAGAAAAGGGCACAACTATACAGCCAAGTTAAGGAGAGGCAGGGCCCAACGATACAGCTAAGTTAAGGAGAGAAAAGGGCGCAACTATACAGCCAACTTAAGTAGACACAGGGCCCAATGGTACAGCCAAGTTAAGGAGAGAAAAGGGCCCAACGATACAGCCAAGTTAAGGAGAGAAAAGGGCCCAACGATACAGCCAAGTTAAGTAGAGGCAGGGCCCAACGATACAGCCAAGTTAAGGAGAGAAAAGGGCCCAACGATACATCCAAGTTAAGTAGAGAAAAGGGCCCAACGATACAGCCAAGTTAAGTAGAGGCAGGGCCCAACGATACAGCCAAGTTAAGTAGAGAAAAGGGCCCAACGATACAGCCAAGTTAAGTAGAGAAAAGGGCCCAACGATACAGCCAAGTTAAGGAGAGAAAAGGACCCAACGATACATCCAAGTTAAGTAGAGGGAGGGCCCAATGATACAGCCAAGTTAAGGAGAGAAAAGGACCCAACGACACAGCCAAGTTAAGTAGAGACAGGGCCCAATGATACATCCAAGTTAAGGAGAGGCAGGGCCCAATGATACATCCAAGTTAAGGAGAGAAAAGGGCTTAACGATACAGCAGAGTTAAGTAGAGAAAACGGCGCAACGATACAGCCGAGTTAAGTAGAGAAAAGGGCCCAATGATACAGCCAAGTTAAGGAGAGAAAAGGACCCAATGATACAGCCAAGATAAGGACATCCGCCAGGACAGCGGAGTCAATCACCACCTTCCGGAGACACCTGAAACCCCACCTCTTCAAGGAATACCTAGGATAGGGTAAGTAATCCTTCTCACCCCCCTAAAAAGATTTAGATGCACTATTGTAAGTGGCTGTTCCACTGGATGTCATAAGGTGTATGCACCAATTTGTAAGTCGCTCTGGATAAGAGCGTCTGCTAAATGACTTAAATGTAAATGTAAATGTAAGTAGAGGCAGGGCCCAACTATACAGCCAAGTTAAGGAGAGAAAAGGGCGCAACTATACAGCCAAGTTAAGGAGAGGCAGGGCCCAACGATACAGCCAAGTTAAGGAGAGAAAAGGGCCCAACGATACAGCCAAGTTAAGTAGAGGCAGGGCCCAACTATACAGCCAAGTTAAGGAGAGAAAAGGGCCCAACTATACAGCCAAGTTAAGGAGAGAAAAGGGCCCAACTATACAGCCAAGTTAAGGAGAGAAAAGGGCCCAACGATACAGCAGAGTTTAGGAGAGAAACGGGCCCAACGATACATCCAAGTTAAGTAGAGGCAGAGCACAACGATACAGCCAAGTTAAGGAGAGGCAGGGCCCAACTATACAGCCAAAGGTAAGGAGAGGCAGGGCCCAAGGATACAGCCAAGTTAAGGAGAGAAAAGGGCCCAACGATACAGCAGAGTTAAGGAGAGAAAAGGGCCTGACGATACAGCAGAGTTAAGGAGAGAAAAGGGCCCAACGATACGGGAGAGTTAAGGAGAGAAAAGGGCCCAACGTTACAGCCAAGTTAAGGAGAGAAAAGGGCCCAACGATACAGCCAAGTTAAGTTGAGAAAATGGCCCAACGATACAGGAGAGTTAAGGAGAGAAAAGGGCGCAACGTTACAGCCAAGTTAAGGAGAGAAAAGGGCCCAACGATACAGCCAAGTTAAGTAGAGAAAATGGCCCAACAATACAGCCAAGTTAAGTAGAGGAAGGGCCCAACTATACAGCCAAGTTAAGTAGAGGCAGGGCCCAACGATACATCCAAGTTAAGTAGAGGCAGGGCCCAACGATACATCCAAGTTAAGTAGAGGCAGGGCCCAACGATACAGCCAAGTTAAGTAGAGGCAGGGCCCAACGATACAGCCAAGTTAAGTAGAGGCAGGGCCCAACGATACAGCCAAGTTAAAGAGAGAAAAGGGCCCAACGATACAGCCAAGTTAAGTAGAGGCAGGGCCCAACGATACAGCCAAGTTAAGTAGAGAAAAGGGCCCAACGATACAGCCAAGTTAAGTAGAGGCAGGGCCCAACGATACATCCAAGTTAAGTAGAGAAAAGGGCCCAACGATACAGCCAGGTTAAGTAGAGAAAAGGGCCCAACGATACAGCCAAGTTAAGTAGAGACAGGGCCCAACTATACAGCCAAGTTAAGGAGAGAAAAGGGCGCAACGATACAGCCAAGTTAAGTAGAGAAAAGGGCCCAACTATACAGCCAAGTTAAGGAGAGAAAAGGGCGCAACGATACAGCCAAGTTAAGTAGAGTCAGGGCCCAACGATACATCCAAGTTAAGTAGAGGCAGGGCCCAACGATACAGCCAAGTTAAGGAGAGAAAAGGGCCCAACGATACAGCCAAGTTAAGTAGAGAAAAGGGCCCAACGATACAGCCAAGTTAAGTAGAGACAGGGCCCAACTATACAGCCAAGTTAAGGAGAGAAAAGGGCCCAACGATACAGCCAAGTTAAGTAGAGACAGGGCCCAACTATACAGCCAAGTTAAGGAGAGAAAAGGGCGCAACGATATGGACAAGTTAATGAGAGACAGGGCCCAACGATATAGACAAGTTAATGAGAGACAGGGCCCAATGATAAAGACAAGGATTTATGGGAAAGAATGGAAGGAGAACCAGGGAAGAACTTTCAAGGGGTAAGGGATGGAGGGTATGAGGGATGTTCAGATGATACATTTCCAATTTGTGCATCCACCATGGCTCTCCACCTCACTCTCTTCTGTATGAGGGCTTTGGCCTCTTGCCAGGAGATCCCAGCTTTGTTCAGTTCTCGTAGTGTTCTTGGCACACCATTCAAACATCTGGCAGATATTAGCCTGGAGAAACCATACAATGCTCAGGCCTTATTCCATGTTCCAGGTAGAAACATACTCTATAAGGAGGCCAGTAACAGAACAAAATGATGTGAGAATATTTTATGTTGGCTCATGACAACTAAAAACTCCCAGTGAAAACTAGGCTAGAACCACCTCAGACAGTCCGTGTGAGAGACCAGCGACTAATCTTAACAAAGCAATCCAATGCCAAAGCAGTGTGCGCGTGTCTGTTGAGAAGGGTAACTGTAACCCGACCGACTCATCTATATTTACTCTCAGCCATTCTTAATATGACATAACCAAGCTAATGCTGTGGTTGGGAGGTTATTACAGGAGATTAACATTATCTTGGGCTAATAAATGACTGGATCCTGGCTAATCTGTCTGGGACTGTGAGTGGACCCCGGCAAACTATGGTTATCACACTTCAAAGTAGAATGGGGATGATGGTCTTAAGGCTCAACTCAATCTAACCCACATAGAACTATTGTTGGTATTTTCTTTAACTCTTATTTTACAAGGTAAATTAACTGAGAACACATTCTCATTTGCAGCAATGATCTGGGGGATAGTTACAGGGGAGAGGAGGGGGGGTGAATGAATCAATTGGAAGCTATTAACTGAGTAGTTATTTTTCCTATGGCCATATACATTCACTAAATGGTTTAATGTACTTTAAAAACGAACAACTCCTGCTACTTTCATTTCACAGGTTTGCTTCCGGTCTGTTTTCAGAATAATACGTTTTGGTGTGCAGACAGTAGTTTGTGAATATGGACTAGCACGGTGTAAACATTGACAGGTTGAATAGGTTTTCAACCTTAGATAGAGCTCCGGTTAACTTTTATAGGAGATTCTCTTTGTTTCTTAGAGGTGTGTTGAAGTTGTCTTTGTAGATCTGAACACAGGGGGTTTGGTTTGTTATGGACGTGTGTGTGTGTGTGTGTGTGTGTGTGTGTGTGTGTGTGTGTGTGTGTGTGTGTGTGTGTGTGTGTGTGTGTGTGTGTGTGTGTGTGTGTGTGTGTGTGTGTGTGTGTGTGTGTGTGTGTGTGTGTGTGTGTGTGTGTGTGTGTGTGTGTGTGTGTACACATTTTACTGTACTTGTGAGTACCAGAAGTCCTAACTAGAATACTAAACCAACTCAAATTCAGAGGTGAGGACATTTTGCCAGTCCTTGCTTGTAAAAAGGCTATTAGGATTTTTTTCCCTTTTTTTTCTACTTTTAGGATGAAGGGTTTGGCTTACCGGTTAGGGAAAATAGGACTTTGAATGATAATCAATTGTTGATCCCCAAAAAGTCCTCACAAGTATAGAAAGACATAGGTGAGTGTGCGTGTTGCAGTTATTTTTAACACCTGTTTACAATCCCTTGTGTGAATCTGGTGTTCAGTGTGTCTGTCCCGTCCGTCTGTGTCTCTCTGTGCTTAGTTTCTGTCCATGAAAACAGGGTGTAGTCTAACACGGCCCCTCAGCCTGTCCACCTTATGGTTAGTCGACCTTTAACTTGATGATGTGCAGTATAGGGGCATAATTCACTGAAGCTTCCTTTAATATAATAATATACACGTGTAAATGTTACATACACAACCAATACCTCATCCTCATCTGTTCACTTCAAAACCAGGATGATGCCTCAGCATGAACCTCTAAAGCAGGGGTGTAAAAACTTTACAAGACTCCAAACGGTGAAGCTCAGTTGTACTGTAAAAAGCATATTTCCCCCTTAAAAACAGGTAAAAAGCATTTAAAGCAGGGTTGTCAAACTCATTCCACTTAGGGCCGAGTGTCTGCAGGTTTTATTTTTTTACTTTCAATTAAGACCTAGACAACTAGGTGAGGGGAGTTCAGTGACCTTAATCAGTGACCTTAATTCATCAATCAAGTACAAGGGAGAAGCGAAAAGCTGCAACCGCTCGGCCCTCCGTGGAAGGAGTTTGACACGTGCTTTAAAGTGTCTTTTTAACCGCTTACGGTGTAAATATGTTTTTTACCCAGCTGAGCTCAACGTTTGTAGTCTTGTGGAAATTAGGCTATTCAGGCCTACAGCTTAAGATATGACCCAATATGCACTACCGTTCAAACGTTTGGGGTCACTTAGAAATGTCCTTGTTTTCCATGAAAACATACATGAAATGAGTTGGAAAATGAATAGAAAATATAGTCAAGACGTTGACAAGGTTATAAATATTGATTTTTAATTGAAATAATAGTGTCCTTCAAAAACGTTGTTTTTGTCAAATAATCCTCCATTTGCAGCCTTGCAGACCTTTGGCATTCTAATTGTCAATTTGTTGAGGTCATCTGAAGAGATTTCATCCCATGCTTCCTGAAGCACCTCCCACAAGTTGGATTGGCTTGATGGGCACTTCTTATGTACCATATTGTCAAGATGCTCCCACAACAGCTCAATAGGATTGAGATCTGGTGACTGTGCTGGCCACTCCATTATAGACAGAATACAGGCTGACTGCTTCTTCCCTAAATAGTTATTGCATAGTTTGGAGCTCTGATTTTGGTCATTGTCCTGTTGTAGGAGGAAATTGGCTCCAATTAAGTGCCATCTGCAGGGTATGGCATGGCGTTGCAAAATGGAGTGATCGCCTTCCTTCTTCAAGATCCCTTTTACCCCACCATGCTTGACAGATGCCGTCAAGCACTCCTCCAGCCTCTTTTTATTTTTTCTGCGTCTCACAAATGTTTTTCTTTGTGATCCGAACACCTCAAACTTAGATTTGTCTGTCCATAACACATCTTCCTTTGTCCAGTGTCTGTGTTCTTTTGCCCATCTTAATATTTTATTTTTATTGACCAGTCAGAGATATGGCTTTTTCTTTACAACTCTGCCTAGAAGGCCAGCATCCAGAAGCTGCCTCTTCACTGTTGACATTGAGACTGGTGTTTTGCGGGTACTATTTAATGAAGCTGCCAGTTGAGGAATTGTGAGGCGTCTGTTTCTCAAACTAGACACTAATGTACTTGTCCTCTTGGATAGGTTGTGCACCGGGGCCTCCCACTCCTCTTTCTATACTGGTTAGAGCCAGTTTGCTCTGTTCTGTGAAGGGAGTAGTAGACAGCGTTGTATGAGATCTTCAGTTTCTTGGCAATTTCTCGCATGGAATAGCCTTCATTTCTCAGAACAAGAATAGCCTGATGAGTTTCAGATGAAAGTTCTTTGTTTCTGGCCATTTTGAGCTTGTAATCGAACCCACAAATGCTGATGCTCCAGATACTCAACTAGTCTAAAGAAGGCCAGTTTTATTGCTTCTTTCATCAGAAAAACAGTTTGCAGCTGTGCTAACATAATTGCAAAAGGGTTTTCTAATGATCAATTCACCTTTTAAAATGATCAACTTGGATTAGCTAACAACATGCCATTGGAACACAGGAGTGATGGTTGCTGATAATGGGCCTATGTACGCCTATGTAGATATTCCTTAACAAATCCAGCTACAATTGTTTCCAGCTTCAATTGTCATTTACAATATTAACAATGTCTACATTGTATTTCTGATCAATTTGATGTTATTTTAATGGACAAAAAAATAGTATTTCTTTCAAAAACAAGGACATTTCTAAATGACCCCAAACTTTTGAAAAGGTAGTGTACTTTATTAACATGTCTTTGTCATTCAGGCTTATTTTTCATATTCTGAAAAACACATGTTTAGATTTGAGAAAAGTTTTATTGGAGCACTTCCTACATCGATGATTTGAAATCTCAACCACTTCCTGAATGGAATTGTGCGTGTGTGTCAGGTTGGTGCCAGGAAGACATATGGGCCAGCAGGTTATGGTGACACAGCAGAACCGTAGATATACATAGTTTGCCAAAACGCTGCTTAAGAATTAGCATCTTAATGTCCTGCCACTCCATTTGGTTTCTAGGGGAAGGTTTTCAAATCTGTACTCAACCCCCCTCCAACCCTCCCCTTTTGAAAAGTACACCCATGTTTACCATCCAGGCTGCACTGAATGACAACATGGAGGTAATTTTGCAGGTAAGCAGTGGCTACTAGAGAACTTTTGGGTTAAAATCCAGGTCTCCAATTCAAGCACCAGCTCAGGATAATAAGGATAATCAGGATAATTAATCATGCTAATCCAAGGCACCGGGACATCGCCATCGGTCACGAGATCCTTTTCACGTATCATGATGGAGAAGACGATTTCAACAACCAGCCTTGGTGTGAATAGTCCCTTCCTTTATTCCTTTCTTGAGATTTATCTAATATAAAGACCGTATGCGACCGTCCGGCTCAAATCGGTCTTACGTAGCAAAATATTTAATTGTGTTTTTTACATTGGATAAAAGTAAAGACTCAGAGCTACAAAACTACAGTTGAGGAACAGTGGGAAAGTAATTTTGCTTTGAATGTTGATAAACTTGTAAACTAACTTTTGCGAGAATGTCCTTTGAATGTTTTGGTACACCTCCTGGAGAGCCCTTCTTTGTCTACACCCATTCAGCATCGTTCACAACCTCTTAAGCTTTAGCCCCACTCATCTCTTCAAGGGTTGAACAGAATGTACTAACAGCAGTCAAGCACACAACCTAAGTTGCTAGCCACTTCCAGACATCTAAGTGTGCGAGAACAGCAACAACAACATTACTTTCCCTAGCAGAGTGTTGTTATCCAGAGCGTTGGTGACTGCAACTGTGCTGTCAGATTGCCCGTTCGTAAATTCAGAGCACTTCGCGTTCAGAGCGCACAGCAGACACTCTGGCTGATGAGTTTACTGACACCGGCCATATTCAACGGGTGTTGAGCATTTGTAAATTTGTAAAGTCTCGCACACTCAGACGAGAGTGCTCTGAAACCAGTGTAGATGGCCAGACTGAATTTACGAATGCACTATAAATGGTTACTTGCATAGTAGAGTCTTTTCATGTAGTTAGCTAACTAGTTAGGTAAACAATGAACCCTAATGAACCATAATCACATAATGATGTTACTATCCTGCATGAATCTACAAGTGAACCTGGTTGGTAATCTAATGTTAGCTAGCTAACATTAGGCTATAGCTAGCTAACATTAGGCTATAGCTAGCTAAGCAAATGGCTCTGAGATACAAATAATAAGCTCATACACGTAATGCTAGCCAGCCGGCCAGCTAGAGGATTTCAAATCTGTACTCAAAACCCCTCCTCTCTAGCTATTTAGTTTGGTAAACAATGAACCATAATCACAACTCATGACATTAGTACCCTGCATGAATCTGCAGGTAGCTAACCAACCAGGTTGAACATTAGCTAGCTAACTTTAGGCTACAACTAGCCAAGCAAATGGCTCTTTCTGTCAATTAGAAATGTGTAATATCTGAAAATGTAGCTAGCTAGACTATTCATGGTTGGACGTGTCTCCTGTCAGATGCCATGGTTACCCTTAGTTTGAAGATGTAATCCGGAGACAGGTGTTTTCTCCATCTCCTTAGCTATCACACTCAAATTCCACTGATTTCAAAACTCAGTCCTCCAGAAAGTGGAGAACAACACTTATGCAGTTGTAATACATGCTAAAAAACAGAATTACCTAGACATACTGTCCAGCTCAAATAGACAGAAGCGTGCTATATGGCAGACCAATACAAACTCCTCTCTCGGCATGTCCAGCCCACTCATTATCTCAGCCAATCATGGCGAGTGGGAAGGTTAATGTCTTCTTTGGCTAAACTAACTAGGCTCGTAATATATCAATTGTATTCGTATTTACAGATGGCATACAATTTTGTTATTAAGGCACATAAAAGTTCACATGTTCGAGAAGGCATGTCTGCCAAAAAAATGCATTTTGATAAAAATAAAAAAAACTTTACGTTCAAATGGCTCTCCTGTGAAGTAGTGACCCGCGAAATACGCATAGTTTCCTGAGATGGGTCACATATTGCCCTCACCTATTGGATAACTTTGAAATGAGGATAGAACATTAGCCAGTATCTCGTTTTCTTCTTGCTCAAAGACAAAAGGTCCCACCTGCTGCGTGTGCGTGTGCGTGTGCGTGTGCGTGTGTGTGTGTGTGTGTGTGTGTGTGTGTGTGTGTGTGTGTGTGTGTGTGTGTGTGTGTGTGTGTGTGGGGTTATGTTGGTGTGTGAGTGTCTCAATCTATTCCATATTGTAAGACATACCCAGCCTTGTGGATTGGGTTTTGTCCCACGTCTCTCTTATCAGTGTGGTGACAAACTATACTGTGTTCCATCATTTGCTAATTAGTCAGATGAGTGAATGATGGATATGGTTAATGTCATAGAGATCCTATTGGTATTATAATCCTAATTCTATGGTTACTAATGTAATAATGCTGCATGAACACCCCAGTCAGTGGAGACCTTCCCCGTCAACACACATTTACTGTAGCAGTTATTATTAGCTATTATCATCCTACTTAATTGAATTAGTGTTCAGTAAACACAGTTTTTATAACACTCACTCTGTCTGTCTTGCTCATCTGTTTGGCTTTAATGGATCAGTCCTGCAGACGTGTATACACAGTGCGTTGGCCTTGAGTAGCATTTCATTTGGTTTGTACCGGTGATAGAAAGCTAAGAGCAAAGAATTGCCAGCGTACCTCAGAGACTAGTAAGAAACAACAGCTTCCTCTGTTCTGTGTATTTAGTCTGTGTGTACAGTGTTTTTGTGTGTGTTTGTGTGCACGTTAATGTGTGTGTAAAAAGCTGTGGCCTTTCTCATGTCATGCTCTGAATGGATATAGCCAAACTCAATTTGCACGGAAATCACATTTAATCCCACTGATTTGGACACTTAAGTGGAGAGAGCAACATGGTTGGTGAAAGGACATGCTTTTAAAATGACAGAATGTCCTGTAAAGCAGAGGGATATTACATGGGGATGGATATAGGGCACTTACTAGCTAATCACATCTGTATTCAGAGCTACAGGTTTAAGCACAGTAGTTACAAGGGAGCAATGGATCTAATGATGGGAAACATTTAAGGCAAGGATCTAATGATGGGAACATTTAAGGCAAGGATCTAATGATGGGAACATTTAAGGATCTAATGATGGGAAACATTTAAGGCAAGGATCTAATGATGGGAAACATTTAAGGCAAGGATCTAATGATGGGAAACATTTAAGGCAAGGATCTAATGATGGGAAACATTTAAGGCAAGGATCTAATGATGGGAAACATTTAAGGCAAGGATCTAATGATGGGAACATTTAAGGCAAGGATCTAATGATGGATCTAATGATGGGAAACATTTAAGGATCTAATGATGGGAAACATTTAAGGATCTAATGATGGGAAACATTTAAGGATCTAATGATGGGAAACATTTAAGGATCTAATGATGGGAAACATTTAAGGATCTAATGATGGGAACATTTAAGGCAAGGATATAATGATGGGAAACATTTAAGGCAAGGATCTAATGATGGATCTAATGATGGGAAACATTTAAGGATCTAATGATGGGAAACATTTAAGGCAAGGATCTAATGATGGGAAACATTTAAGGCAAGGATCTAATGATGGGAACATTTAAGGCAAGGATCTAATGATGGGGAACATTTAAGGCAAGGATCTAATGATGGGAAACATTTAAGGCAAGGATCTAATGATGGGAAACATTTAAGGCAAGGATCTAATGATGGGGAACATTTAAGGCAAGGATCTAATGATGGGGAACATTTAAGGCAAGGATCTAATGATGGGAACATTTAAGGCAAGGATCTAATGATGGGGAACATTTAAGGCAAGGATCTAATGATGGGAAACATTTAAGGCAAGGATCTAATGATGGGAAACATTTAAGGCAAGGATCTAATGATGGGAAACATTTAAGGCAAGGATCTAATGATGGGAAACATTTAAGGCAAGGATCTAATGATGGGGAACATTTAAGGCAAGGATCTAATGATGGGAAACATTTAAGGCAAGGATCTAATGATGGGAAACATTTAAGGCAAGGATCTAATGATGGGAAACATTTAAGGCAAGGATCTAATGATGGATCTAATGATGGGAAACATTTAAGGATCTAATGATGGGAAACATTTAAGGCAAGGATCTAATGATGGGAAACATTTAAGGCAAGGATCTAATGATGGGAACATTTAAGGCGAGGATCTAATGATGGGAAACATTTAAGGCAAGGATCTAATGATGGATCTAATGATGGGAAACATTTAAGGATCTAATGATGGGAAACATTTAAGGCAAGGATCTAATGATGGGAACATTTAAGGCAAGGATCTAATGATGGGGAACATTTAAGGCAAGGATCTAATGATGGGAAACATTTAAGGCAAGGATCTAATGATGGGAACATTTAAGGATCTAATGATGGGAAACATTTAAGGCAAGGATCTAATGATGGGAAACATTTAAGGATCTAATGATGGGAAACATTTAAGGCAAGGATCTAATGATGGGAAACATTTAAGGCAAGGATCTAATGATGGATCTAATGATGGGAAACATTTAAGGATCTAATGATGGGAAACATTTAAGGCAAGGATCTAATGATGGGAAACATTTAAGGCAAGGATCTAATGATGGGAAACATTTAAGGCAAGGATCTAATGATGGGGAACATTTAAGGATCTAATGATGGGAAACATTTAAGGATCTAATGATGGGAAACATTTAAGGCAAGGATCTAATGATGGGAAACATTTAAGGCAATGATCTAATGATGGATCTAATGATGGGAAACATTTAAGGATCTAATGATGGGAAACATTTAAGGCAAGGATCTAATGATGGGAAACATTTAAGGCAAGGATCTAATGATGGGAACATTTAAGGCGAGGATCTAATGATAGGAAACATTTAAGGCAAGGATCTAATGATGGATCTAATGATGGGAAACATTTAAGGATCTAATGATGGGAAACATTTAAGGATCTAATGATGGGAAACATTTAAGGCAAGGATCTAATGATGGGAAACATTTAAGGCAAGGATCTAATGATGGGAACATTTAAGGCGAGGATCTAATGATGGGAAACATTTAAGGATCTAATGATGGGAAACATTTAAGGCAAGGATCTAATGATGGGAAACATTTAAGGCAAGGATCTAATGATGGGAAACATTTAAGGCAAGGATCTAATGATGGGAAACATTTAAGGCAAGGATCTAATGATGGGGAACATTTAAGGCAAGGATCTAATGATGGGAAACATTTAAGGCAAGGATCTAATGATGGGAAACATTTAAGGCAAGGATCTAATGATGGGGAACATTTAAGGCAAGGATCTAATGATGGGAAACATTTAAGGCAAGGATCTAATGATGGGAAACATTTAAGGCAAGGATCTAATGATGGGAAACATTTAAGGCAAGGATCTAATGATGGATCTAATGATGGGAAACATTTAAGGATCTAATGATGGGAAACATTTAAGGCAAGGATCTAATGATGGGAAACATTTAAGGCAAGGATCTAATGATGGGAACATTTAAGGCAAGGATCTAATGATGGGGAACATTTAAGGCAAGGATCTAATGATGGGAAACATTTAAGGCAAGGATCTAATGATGGGGAACATTTAAGGCAAGGATCTAATGATGGGGAACATTTAAGGCAAGGATCTAATGATGGGAACATTTAAGGCAAGGATCTAATGATGGGGAACATTTAAGGCAAGGATCTAATGATGGGAAACATTTAAGGCAAGGATCTAATGATGGGAAACATTTAAGGCAAGGATCTAATGATGGGAAACATTTAAGGCAAGGATCTAATGATGGGAAACATTTAAGGCAAGGATCTAATGATGGGAAACATTTAAGGCAAGGATCTAATGATGGGGAACATTTAAGGCAAGGATCTAATGATGGGAAACATTTAAGGCAAGGATCTAATGATGGGAAACATTTAAGGCAAGGATCTAATGATGGGAAACATTTAAGGCAAGGATCTAATGATGGATCTAATGATGGGAAACATTTAAGGATCTAATGATGGGAAACATTTAAGGCAAGGATCTAATGATGGGAAACATTTAAGGCAAGGATCTAATGATGGGAACATTTAAGGCGAGGATCTAATGATGGGAAACATTTAAGGCAAGGATCTAATGATGGATCTAATGATGGGAAACATTTAAGGATCTAATGATGGGAAACATTTAAGGCAAGGATCTAATGATGGGAACATTTAAGGCAAGGATCTAATGATGGGGAACATTTAAGGCAAGGATCTAATGATGGGAAACATTTAAGGCAAGGATCTAATGATGGGAACATTTAAGGATCTAATGATGGGAAACATTTAAGGCAAGGATCTAATGATGGGAAACATTTAAGGATCTAATGATGGGAAACATTTAAGGCAAGGATCTAATGATGGGAAACATTTAAGGCAAGGATCTAATGATGGATCTAATGATGGGAAACATTTAAGGATCTAATGATGGGAAACGTTTAAGGCAAGGATCTAATGATGGGAAACATTTAAGGCAAGGATCTAATGATGGGAAACATTTAAGGCAAGGATCTAATGATGGGAAACATTTAAGGCAAGGATCTAATGATGGATCTAATGATGGGAAACATTTAAGGATCTAATGATGGGAAACATTTAAGGATCTAATGATGGGAAACATTTAAGGCAAGGATCTAATGATGGGAAACATTTAAGGCAAGGATCTAATGATGGATCTAATGATGGGAAACATTTAAGGATCTAATGATGGGAAACATTTAAGGCAAGGATCTAATGATGGGAAACATTTAAGGCAAGGATCTAATGATGGGAACATTTAAGGCGAGGATCTAATGATGGGAAACATTTAAGGCAAGGATCTAATGATGGATCTAATGATGGGAAACATTTAAGGATCTAATGATGGGAAACATTTAAGGATCTAATGATGGGAAACATTTAAGGCAAGGATCTAATGATGGGAAACATTTAAGGCAAGGATCTAATGATGGGAACATTTAAGGCGAGGATCTAATGATGGGAAACATTTAAGGCAAGGATCTAATGATGGATCTAATGATGGGAAACATTTAAGGCAAGGATCTAATGATGGGAAACATTTAAGGATCTAATGATGGGAAACATTTAAGGCAAGGATCTAATGATGGGAAACATTTAAGGCAAGGATCTAATTTCCAATGGCATCATCATTGTGCATCATGTCATTTTAACCAATAATGAGTAGGCACTGCCTACTAATGGATGGGTTGGCTTACAACGTCACAAAATGATGTGCGTGCTTCCATGGGGCAGAAGTCAGTCTGTTGTAGTTCTGGATGGACAGATTGCTAGCAAGAATGACAAGAAACTCCTATGTGGGGAATTGTAAGTGGCTCGTTTCATCTTGTTATTGATACCATGTCTTAACTGATTTCATGTCAAGGCTAATATTTTTTTTATTTAACTAGGCAAGTCAGTTAAGAACAAATTCTTATTTACAATGATGGCCCCTAACAGTGGGTTAACTGCCTTGTTCAGGGGCAGAATTACAGATGTTCATCTTGTCAGCTCTGGGTTTTGATCTAGCAACCTGTCTGTTACTGGTCCAAAGCTCTAACCACTAAGCTACCTGCCACCCCATAATATGCCCCCCCCATGTTGTCAACAGTCTAAGCCAACCTCATCTGTTTTGCCCCATGGTTGCGCACACACATCATTTTTGTTGCTAAAACAACCAACCCGTCTCGTCAACATCAACTCATTTGTTGATGATGCCATATCTATTTTACTACTAAACATAGAAACGTGCCATTTTCACATACATGTGTGTTGATGTTGGGGTGGTGCTGGAGATGATGAATATGAGTTGAAACATGTTAACATTTCCCTTTTAAGGGATGAGTTGTAAATGAGTCAGCGTTAGCCTCTTCGGGGTAATTAACTTACCGTTTAGCAATATACCCACTGATTCATCCCTATCATGCCTTTTGCTCTTTTCAAACCAGGGTTTATCACTAGTCACCAGGCAGCTTTGGTACTCCCATAAAGTGATTTATTTTGACTGGTGAGGGTCTGTATGATTGATGCATGATGACCAAAGCTGACATCTGGGCAGTGAGTCTGGCTCTTGTTTCCTAGCTACGCTGTATGGAGGAAGAAATGCAGGCAAACACTGTTTGAGAGAGAGAGAGAGAGTGAGAGAGAGAGAGAATGATTTATTTGTCCTTTTTTGCTCATCTTTATCAAGTGTGCCAATAATTTTGTACCTGGCGGTAGATGACATCACAAAAAGCTACTGACAATGGTCTCTGGACCTTTAGATGTCAAAAATGTACACATCAAAGGTTTGAATGAGCATGCAGGAGACCGTTTCACCTTGGACCTTTCACATCTGACTCACTTTAGGCTGGGAGGCTGGATAGATGTGTCCCGTTGGTGATAAATTAGTGGAGAATTGCCTCATTATATGGTCATTTAGCAGACACTTATATAAAACCACTTACAACTTTACAACTTCAGCATTAATTCATCACAATCCTTTCACTTTCTTAGCCTAGTACACAAGCTACGATGGAGTACACTTACTTAGCCTAGTACACAAGCTACGATGGAGTACACTTACTTAGCCTAGTACACAAGCTACGATGGAGTACACTTACTTAGCCTAGTACACAAGCTACGATGGAGTACACTTACTTAGCCTAGTACACAAGCTACGATGGAGTACACTTACTTAGCCTAGTACACAAGCTACGATGGAGTACACTTACTTAGCCTAGTACACAAGCTACGATGGAGTACACTTACTTAGCCTAGTACACAAGCTACGATGGAGTACACTTACTTAGCCTAGTACACAAAGCTACGATGGAGAACACAAGCTACGATGGAGTACACTTACTTAGCCTAGTACACAAGCTACGATGGAGTACACTTACTTAGCCTAGTACACAAGCTACGATGGAGTACACTTACTTAGCCTAGTACACAAGCTACGATGGAGTACACTTACTTAGCCTAGTACACAAAGCTACGATGGAGTACACTTACTTAGCCTAGTACACAAGCTACGATGGAGTACACTTACTTAGCCTAGTACACAAGCTACGATGGAGTACACTTACTTAGCCTAGTACACAAGCTACGATGGAGTACACTTACTTAGCCTAGTACACAAGCTACGATGGAGTACACTTACTTAGCCTAGTACACAAGCTACGATGGAGTACACTTACTTAGCCTAGTACACAAAGCTACGATGGAGAACACAAGCTACGATGGAGTACACTTACTTAGCCTAGTACACAAAGCTACGATGGAGAACACAAGCTACGATGGAGTACACTTACTTAGCCTAGTACACAAAGCTACGATGGAGTACACTTACTTAGCCTAGTACACAAAGCTACGATGGAGTACACTTACTTAGCCTAGTACACAAGCTACGATGGAGTACACTTACTTAGCCTAGTACACAAGCTACGATGGAGTACACTTACTTAGCCTAGTACACAAGCTACGATGGAGTACACTTACTTAGCCTAGTACACAAGCTACGATGGAGTACACTTTCCTTTGACGGGGCCTTATTATTACTATTATTATTATTATTATTGTATCATGACTCAGATTTATTTGATCTTAGTCAGTTTTGATACATTTTGAGAGAAAAAGTAATGATTTGACATTGGTAAATAATTTACAGTTCAGACGTCTACCCGTATGTTTCTTTAATCTGTTTGGGAAGGTTCTTTAATGTAATATTTCCATTTATGCTTCGCCTATTAGTTTAGCTTTACAGTAATTGCCTTGGCAAGTTGTTTTAAGATGCAGATGGAGGATCTTAATTTGATCACTCTTTTGTTGCTGAGAATTATCCTGCAAAGCAGGACATATACAAAACGTGTATTTGAGTTTTAAAAAGGCTTCTGAAGTTTGTAATTTCCACATAGAAATGTCAGACTTGATTTGCCCTAAGGAAAAATGTATCAACCCCTACAAAAATGTCCATACATTTTTAATACACATAATAATTCACATTTCCTGTTGCGGCAGGATTATATTCTTGTTGTAGAAAACTGTATCAAATTAAGATCCTACATCTGTACGTATTTTCTTCGATGAATCTCTACCATAAATCAAATCTTTCAGTTGGCAGGGGTTCGATTTTAATTTTTTTTATATTGTACTCCGAGTATCTTAAAGCTTCAATATGTAACTTTTCACATAGATATGTAAGTTATAGATTTGTCATTGAAAGTAAATCTAAGAAGCGGTAGATATTCTATTTCTATGCTTCCCGTTCCACAATTGACTTTTTGCTTCTTTTACTTTCAGTTTTGTACACCAGCTTCAAACAGGAAAATATATGTCACAACGGTTTAGATGGTACGGTCATTATCTACATAATGACTGCTGACCACCTGCACACCAACAGTCTCCTTGCAGACTCTCAGCACATATATGCCCAAACATACAAACACACAAAAACGAACATTGTTTAATTGCCTCACTGTATTTATATTCTGTATTATATTTAGTTTATTACAACTATTCCCTCTTGTTATGCACCCTGTCGAGAGTGAACCTGCAAGTAAGCATTTTACTTTACTGTGTTGTGCCATGTGATTACGGAATGACAAATAAACTTTGAGTTGACTTGACTTGTAGGCCATTCTCCTTGCTATAGGTTGTGGCCTCATGGCTTACCAGGTCTGCGGTAACTCTGATTGTGGCAGCTGGAATTCGAGTGGTGGGAGTTAGGGAGGGTTGAAATAACAGAGTGCAGGGAGCAACAGATCGACCTTGGTGTGAGAGAGAGAGAAAGAGAGGAAGAGACGGCGAGAGAGAGGAATGCACTGAAATAGGAGATGTAGGCCCATATTCACATAAAACCTGAATGCAGTATGTACATGTATTTAACACCACAAAGAAACTGAGAAATACACTATATACACACAAGTATCCAAATACACCATTTCAAATGAGTGGATTTGGCTATTTCAGCCACGCCTGTTGCTGACAGGTGTATAAAATCGAGCACACAGCCATGCAATCTCCATAGACAAACATTGGCAGTAGAATGGCCTTACTGGAGAGCTCAGTGACTTTCAATGTTGCACCGTCATAGGATGCCACCTTTCAACAGGTCAGTTTGTCAAATTTCTGCCCTCTAGAGCTGCCCAGGTCAACTGTAAGTGCTGGTATTGTGAAGTGGAAACGTCTAGGAGCAACAACGGCTCAGAAGTGGTAGGCCGCACAAGCTCACAGAACAGGACTGCCGAGTGCTGACTAATCTGGAGTGATGAGTCACGCTGAACCATCTGGCAGTCCCGACAGACAAGTCTGGGTTTGGCGGATGCCAAGAGAATGCTACCTGCCCGAAATACATATCTGACAACTGTAACAAGGAATAATGGCCTGGGGCTGTTTTAATGTTACGGGACTAGGCTCCTTAGTGCCAGTGAAGGGAAATCTTAACGCTACAGCATACGATGACATTCTAGATAATCCTGTGATTCCAACTTTGTGGCAAAAGTTTGGGGAAGGACCTTTCCTGTTTCAGTATGACTATGCACTCGTGCACAAAGTGAGGTCCATGCAAAAATGGTTTGTCAAGATCGGTGTGGAAGAACTTGACTGGCCTGCACGGAGCCCTGAACTCAACCCCATCGAACACCTTTGGGTTGGATTGGAACACCAACTGCGAGCCAGTTCTAATTGCCCAACATCAGTACCCAACCTTACTAATGCTCTTGTGGCTGAATGGAAGAAATTCCCTGCAGCAATGTTCCAACATCTAGTGGAAAGCCTTCCCAGAAGAGTGGAGGTAGCAAAGGGGGGACCAACTCCATATTAATGCCCATGATTTTGGAATGAGATGTTCAAACATGTGTCCACATACTTTTGGTCATGTAGTGTATGTTCCATGTTGATAATGGTTGTGATGGTGATGATATTGCCACTTGTACAAGTACATTTTCATTGAAATGGCTAGTATTTGAAGATTTTAGTAGACATATTTATGAGAGTAGATAACTTTGTGTTGGTTCTGGGTTCTGTGCTGCATTCAGTAGGGGAGAGCAGAAATCAATGGCACCTTCAGACCCTTATTTATGGTTGTGCCAAACCCAGAGCCTCACAACTGGATGACAAACTCGCTGGAAGGGAGGATGGGGGTGTGGCGGGGGTGAAAGAAGGGAGAATGGGCAGGTGGGGTTGTGGAGGGGTTAGAAGAAGGGAGGATGGGCCGGTGGGGGTGTGGAGGGGTGTGGAGGGGTTAGAGGAAGGGAGAATGGGCCAGTGGGGGTGTGGAGGGGCTTGAGGAAGGGAGAATGGGCCAGTGGGGGTGTGGAGGGGCTTGAGGAAGGGAGAATGGGCCAGTGGGGGTGTGGAGGGGCTTGAGGAAGGAGAATGGGCCAGTGGGGGTGTGGAGGGGCTTGAGGAAGGAGAATGGGCCAGTGTGGAGGGGTTAGAGGAAGGAGAATGGGCCAGTGGGGGGGGTGGGAGGGGTTAGAGGAAGGAGAATGGGCCAGTGTGGAGGGGGTAGAGGAAGGGAGGATGGGCCAGTGGGGGTGTGGAGGGGCTTGAGGAAGGGAGAATGGGCCAGTGTGGAGGGGTTAGAGGAAGGGAGGATGGGCCAGTGGGGGTGTGGAGGGGCTTGAGGAAGGGAGAATGGGCCAGTGGGGGTGTGGAGGGGCTTGAGGAAGGGAGAATGGGCCAGTGGGGGTGTGGAGGGGCTTGAGGAAGGGAGAATGGGCCAGTGTGGAGGGGTTAGAGGAAGGGGAATGGGCCAGTGGGGGTGTGGAGGGATGTGGAGGGGTTAGAGGAAGGGAGAATGGGCCAGTGGGGGTGTGGAGGGGCTTGAGGAAGGGAGAATGGGGCAGTGTGGAGGGTTAGAGGAAGGAGGATGGGCCAGTGTGGAGGGGTAGAGGAAGAGAGGATGGGCCAGTGTGGAGGGGTTAGAGGAAGGGAGGATGGGCCAGTGTGGAGGGGTTAGAGGAAGGGGGAATGGGCCAGTGGGGGTGTGGAGGGATGTGGAGGGGTTAGAGGAAGGGAGAATGGGCCAGTGGGGGTGTGGAGGGGCTTGGGGAAGGGAGAATGGGCCAGTGTGGAGGGGTTAGAGGAAGGGAGGATGGGCCAGTGGGGGTGTGGAGGGGTTAGAGGAAGGGAGGATGGACCAGTGTGGAGGGGGTAGAGGAAGGGAGGATGGGCCAGTGTGGAGGGGTTAGAGGAAGGGAGGATGGGCCAGTGGGGGTGTGGAGGGGTTAGAGGAAGGGAGAATGGACCAGTGTGGAGGGGTTAGAGGAAGGGAGGATGGGCCAGTGGGGGTGTGGAGGGGTTAGAGGAAGGGAGGATGGACCAGTGTGGAGGGGTAGAGGAAGGGAGGATGGGCCAGTGGGGGTGTGGAGGGGGTAGAGGAAGGGAGAATGGACCAGTGTGGAGGGGTTAGAGGAAGGAAGGATGGGCCAGTGGGGGTGTGGAGGGTTAGAGGAAGGGAGGATGGACCAGTGTGGAGGGGGTAGAGGAAGGGAGCATGGGCCAGTGGGGGTGTGGAGGGGTTAGAGGAAGGGAGAATGGACCAGTGTGGAGGGGGTAGAGGAAGGGAGGATGGGCCAGTGGGGGTGTGGAGGGGTTAGAGGAAGGGAGGATGGACCAGTGTGGAGGGGGTAGAGGAAGGAGGATGGGCCAGTGTGGAGGGGATAGAGGAAGGGAGGATGGGCCAGTGGGGGTGTGGAGGGGTTAGAGGAAGGAGGATGGACCAGTGTGGAGGGGGTAGAGGAAGGAGGATGGGCCAGTGGGGGGGTGGAGGGGGGTAGAGGAAGGAGAATGGACCAGTGTGGAGGGGTTAGAGGAAGGGAGGATGGGCCAGTGGGGGTGTGGAGGGGTAAGAGGAAGGGAGGATGGACCAGTGTGGAGGGGTAGAGGAAGGGAGGATGGGCCAGTGGGGGTGTGGAGGGGTTAGAGGAAGGGAGAATGGACCAGTGTGGAGGGATAGAGGAAGGGAGGATGGGCCAGTGGGGGGGTGGAGGGGGTAGAGGAAGGGAGGATGGACCAGTGTGGAGGGGGTAGAGGAAGGGAGGATGGGCCAGTGTGGAGGGGTAGAGGAAGGGAGGATGGGCCAGTGGGGGTGTGGAGGGGTTAGAGGAAGGAGGATGGACCAGTGTGGAGGGGGTAGAGGAAGGAGATGGGCCAGTGTGGAGGGGTTAGAGGAAGGAGGATGGGCCAGTGGGGGTGTGGAGGGTTAGAGGAAGGAGGATGGACCAGTGTGGAGGGGGTAGAGAAGGAGGAGATGGGCCAGTGGGGTGTGGAGGGGTTAGAGGAAGGAGGATGGACCAGTGTGGAGGGGGTAGAAAGGAGGATGGACCAGTGTGGATGGGTTAGAGGAAGGGAGGATGGACCAGTGTGGGGGGTTAGAGGAAGGAGGATGGGCCAGTGGGGGTGTGGAGGGGCTTGAGGAAGGGAGAATGGGCCAGTGTGGAGGGTTAGAGGGAAGGGAGGATGGGCCAGTGTGGAGGGGTAGAGGAAGGAGGATGGGCCAGTGTGGAGGGGGTAGAGGAAGGGAGGATGGACCAGTGGGGGTGTGGAGGGGCTTGAGGAAGGAGGATGGACCAGTGTGGAGGGGGTCGAGGAAGGGAGAATGGGGCAGTGTGGAGGGGTTAGAGGAAGGGAGGATGGACCAGTGTGGAGGGGGTAGAGGAAGGGAGGATGGGCCAGTGGGGGTGTGGAGGGGCTTGAGGAAGGGAGAATGGGCCAGTGGGGGTGTGGAGGGGCTTGAGGAAGGGAGAATGGGCCAGTGTGGAGGGGTTAGAGGAAGGGAGAATGGGCCAGTGGGGGTGTGGAGGGGCTTGAAGAAGGGAGAATGGGCCAGTGTGGAGGGGTTAGAGGAAGGAGGATGGGCCAGTGGGGGTGGGAGGGGCTTGAGGAAGGAGAATGGGCCAGTGGGGTGTGGAGGGGTTGAGGAAGGAGAATGGGCCAGTGGGGGTGTGGAGGGGACTTAGAGGAAGGGAGGATGGGCCAGTGTGGAGGGGTTAGAGGAAGGAGAATGGGCCAGTGTGGAGGGTGTGGAAGGAGGATGGGCCAGTGGGGGGTGGAGGGGTTAGAGGAAGGAGAATGGGCCAGTGGGGTGTGGAGGGGTTAGAGGAAGGAGAATGGGCCAGTGTGGAGGGGTTAGAGGAAGGAGAGGGGGTGTGGAGGGGCCAGGAAGGGAGAATGGTGTGGAGGGGTTAGAGGAAGGGAGGATGGACCAGTGTGGAGGGGGTAGAGGAAGGGAGGATGGACCAGTGGGGGTGTGGAGGGGGTAGAGGAAGGGAGAATGGACCAGTGTGGAGGGGGTTAGAGGAAGGAGGATGGGCCAGTGGGGGGGGTGGAGGATGGACCAGGTTAGAGGAAGGAGGATGGACCAGTGGAGGGGGTAGGAGGAAGGAGGATGGGCCAGTGGGGGTGTGGAGGGGTTAGAGGAAGGAGGATGGACCAGTGTGGAGGGGTTAGAGGAAGGGAGGATGGGCCAGTGGGGGTGTGGAGGGGTTAGAGGAAGGAGAATGGACCAGTGTGGAGGGGGTAGAGGAAGGAGGATGGGCCAGTGGGGGTGTGGAGGGGTTAGAGGAAGGAGGATGGACCAGTGTGGAGGGGGTAGAGGAAGGGAGGATGGGCCAGTGGGGGTGTGGAGGGGTTAGAGGAAGGAGGATGGACCAGTGTGGAGGGGGTTAGGAAGGAGGATGGGCCAGTGGGGGTGTGGAGGGGTAGAGGAAGGAGAATGGACCAGTGTGGAGGGGTTAGAGGAAGGAGGATGGGCCAGTGGGGGTGTGGAGGGGTTAGAGGAAGGGAGGATGGACCAGTGTGGAGGGGGGTAGAGGAAGGAGAGATGGGCCAGTGGGGGTGTGGAGGGGTTAGAGAAAGGAGAATGGACCAGTGTGGAGGGGATAGAGGAAGGAGGATGGGCCAGTGGGGGTGTGGAGGGGTTAGAGGAAGGAGGATGGACCAGTGTGGAGGGGGTAGAGGAAGGAGGATGGGCCAGTGTGGAGGGGGTAGGGAGAGGAGGATGGGCCAGTGGGGGTGTGGAGGGGTTAGAGGAAGGAGGATGGACCAGTGTGGAGGGGGTAGAGGAAGGAGGATGGGCCAGTGTGGAGGGGTTAGAGGAAGGAGGATGGGCCAGTGGGGGTGTGGAGGGGTTAGAGGAAGGAGGATGGACCAGTGTGGAGGGGGTAGAGGAAGGAGGAGGGCCAGTGGGGGTGTGGAGGGTTAGAGGAAGGGAGGATGGACCAGTGTGGAGGGGGTAGAGGAAGGAGGATGGACCAGTGTGGATGGGTTAGAGGAAGGAGGATGGACCAGTGTGGGGGGTTAGAGGAAGGGAGGATGGGCCAGTGGGGGTGGGAGGGGCTTGAGGAAGGGAGAATGGGCCAGTGTGGAGGGGGTTAGAGGAAGGGAGGATGGGCCAGTGTGGAGGGGTAGAGGAAGGAGGATGGGCCAGTGTGGAGGGGGTAGAGGAAGGAGGATGGACCAGTGGGGGTGTGGAGGGGCTTGAGGAAGGAGGATGGACCAGTGTGGAGGGGTCGAGGAAGGAGAATGGGCCAGTGTGGAGGGGTTAGAGGAAGGAGGATGGACCAGTGTGGAGGGGGTAGAGGAAGGAGAATGGGCCAGTGGGGGTGTGGAGGGGGTAGAGGAAGGGAGAATGGACCAGTGTGGAGGGGTTAGAGGAAGGAGGATGGGCCAGTGGGGGTGTGGAGGGGTTAGAGGAAGGAGGATGGACCAGTGTGGAGGGGTTAGAGGAAGGAGGATGGGCCAGTGGGGGTGTGGAGGGGTTAGAGGAAGGAGGATGGACCAGTGTGGAGGGGGTAGAGGAAGGAGGATGGGCCAGTGGGGGTGTGGAGGGGGTAGAGGAAGGGAGAATGGACCAGTGTGGAGGGGTTAGAGGAAGGGAGGATGGGCCAGTGGGGGTGTGGAGGGGTTAGAGGAAGGGAGGATGGACCAGTGTGGAGGGGGTAGAGGAAGGGAGGATGGGCCAGTGGGGGTGTGGAGGGGTTAGAGAAAGGAGAATGGACCAGTGTGGAGGGATAGAGGAAGGAGGATGGGCCAGTGGGGGTGTGGAGGGGTTAGAGGAAGGAGGATGGACCAGTGTGGAGGGGTAGAGGAAGGAGGATGGGCCAGTGTGGAGGGGGTAGAGGAAGGGAGGATGGGCCAGTGGGGGTGTGGAGGGGTTAGAGGAAGGAGGATGGACCAGTGTGGAGGGGTAGAGGAAGGAGGATGGGCCAGTGTGGAGGGGTTAGAGGAAGGGAGGATGGGCCAGTGGGGGTGTGGAGGGGTTAGAGGAAGGAGGATGGACCAGTGTGGAGGGGGTAGAGGAAGGAGGATGGGCCAGTGGGGGTGTGGAGGGGTTAGAGGAAGGAGGATGGACCAGTGTGGAGGGGTAGAGGAAGGAGGATGGACCAGTGTGGATGGGTTAGAGGAAGGGAGGATGGACCAGTGTGGGGGGTTAGAGGAAGGAGGATGGGCCAGTGGGGGTGTGGAGGGGCTTGAGGAAGGGAGAATGGGCCAGTGTGGAGGGGTTAGAGGAAGGGAGGATGGGCCAGTGTGGAGGGGGTAGAGGAAGGGAGGATGGGCCAGTGTGGAGGGGGTAGAGGAAGGGAGGATGGACCAGTGGGGGTGTGGAGGGGCTTGAGGAAGGGAGGATGGACCAGTGTGGAGGGGGTCGAGGAAGGGAGAATGGGCCAGTGTGGAGGGGTTAGAGGAAGGAGGATGGACCAGTGTGGAGGGGGTAGAGGAAGGAGAATGGGCCAGTGGGGGTGTGGAGGGTTAGAGGAAGGAGGATGGGCCAGTGGGGGTGTGGAGGGGTTAGAGGAAGGAGGATGGACCAGTGTGGAGGGGGGTAGAGGAAGGGAGGATGGGCCAGTGTGGAGGGGTTAGAGGAAGGAGGATGGGCCAGTGGGGGTGTGGAGGGGTTAGAGGAAGGAGGATGGACCAGTGTGGAGGGGGTAGCGGAAGGGAGGATGGGCCAGTGGGGGTGTGGAGGGGTTAGAGGAAGGAGAATGGACCAGTGTGGAGGGGTTAGAGGAAGGAGGATGGACCAGTGTGGAGGGGGTAGAGGAAGGGAGGATGGGCCAGTGTGGAGGGGGTAGAGGAAGGGAGGATGGGCCAGTGTGGAGGGGGTAGAGGAAGGGAGGATGGGCCAGTGGGGGTGTGGAGGGGTTAGAGGAAGGGAGGATGGACCAGTGTGGAGGGGGTAGAGGAAGGAGGATGGACCAGTGTGGAGGGGGTAGAGGAAGGAGGATGGGCCAGTGTGGAGGGGGTAGAGGAAGGGAGGATGGGCCAGTGGGGGTGTGGAGGGGTTAGAGGAAGGGAGGATGGACCAGTGTGGAGGGGGTAGCGGAAGGGAGGATGGGCCAGTGGGGGTGTGGAGGGGTTAGAGGAAGGGAGAATGGACCAGTGTGGAGGGGTTAGAGGAAGGAGGATGGACCAGTGTGGAGGGGTAGAGGAAGGGAGGATGGGCCAGTGTGGAGGGGGGTAGAGGAAGGAGGATGGATGCCAGTGTGGAGGGGGTAGAGGAAGGAGGATGGGCCAGTGGGGGGTGTGGAGGGGTTAGAGGAAGGAGGATGGACCAGTGTGGAGGGGTAGAGGAAGGAGGATGGGCCAGTGTGGAGGGGTTAGAGGAAGGAGGATGGGCCAGTGGGGGTGTGGAGGGGTTAGAGGAAGGAGGATGGACCAGTGTGGAGGGGGTAGCGGAAGGGAGGATGGGCCAGTGGGGGTGTGGAGGGGTTAGAGGAAGGAGAATGGACCAGTGTGGAGGGGTTAGAGGAAGGAGGATGGACCAGTGTGGAGGGGGTAGAGGAAGGGAGGATGGGCCAGTGTGGAGGGGGTAGAGGAAGGGAGGATGGGCCAGTGTGGAGGGGGTAGAGGAAGGGAGGATGGGCCAGTGGGGGTGTGGAGGGGTTAGAGGAAGGGTGGATGGACCAGTGTGGAGGGGTTAGAGGAAGGGAGGATGGACCAGTGTGGAGGGGGTAGAGGAAGGGAGGATGGGCCAGTGTGGAGGGGTTAGAGGAAGGGAGGATGGGCCAGTGGGGGTGTGGAGGGGTTAGAGGAAGGGAGGATGGACCAGTGTGGAGGGGGTAGCGGAAGGGAGGATGGGCCAGTGGGGGTGTGGAGGGGTTAGAGGAAGGGAGAATGGACCAGTGTGGAGGGGTTAGAGGAAGGGAGGATGGACCAGTGTGGAGGGGGTAGAGGAAGGGAGGATGGGCCAGTGGGGGTGTGGAGGGGTTAGAGGAAGGGAGGATGGACCAGTGTGGAGGGGGTAGAGGAAGGAGGATGGGCCAGTGTGGAGGGGTTAGAGGAAGGAGGATGGGCCAGTGGGGGTGTGGAGGGGTTAGAGGAATGGAGGATGGACCAGTGTGGAGGGGGTAGAGGAAGGGAGGATGGACCAGTGGGGGTGTGGAGGGGTTAGAGGAAGGGAGGATGGACCAGTGTGGAGGGGGTAGAGGAAGGGAGGATGGGCCAGTGTGGAGGGGGTAGAGGAAGGGAGGATGGGCCAGTGGGGGTGTGGAGGGGTTAGAGGAAGGGAGGATGGACCAGTGTGGAGGGGGTAGAGGAAGGGAGGATGGGCCAGTGTGGAGGGGTTAGAGGAAGGGAGGATGGGCCAGTGGGGGTGTGGAGGGGTTAGAGGAAGGGAGGATGGACCAGTGTGGAGGGGGTAGAGGAAGGGAGGATGGGCCAGTGGGGGTGTGGAGGGGTTAGAGGAAGGGAGGATGGACCAGTGTGGAGGGGGTAGAGGAAGGGAGGATGGACCAGTGTGGAGGGGTTAGAGGAAGGGAGGATGGACCAGTGTGGAGGGGTTAGAGGAAGGGAGGATGGGGCCAGTGGGGGTGTGGAGGGGCTTGAGGAAGGGAGAATGGGCCAGTGTGGAGGGGTTAGAGGAAGGGAGGATGGGCCAGTGTGGAGGGGGTAGAGGAAGGGAGGATGGGCAAGTGTGGAGGGGGTAGAGGAAGGGAGGATGGACCAGTGGGGGTGTGGAGGGGCTTGAGGAAGGGAGGATGGGCCAGTGTGGAGGGGTTAGAGGAAGGGAGGATGGACCAGTGTGGAGGGGGTAGAGGAAGGGAGAATGGGCCAGTGTGGAGGGGTTAGAGGAAGGGAGGATGGACCAGTGTGGAGGGGGTAGAGGAAGGGAGAATGGGCCAGTGGGGGTGTGGAGGGGTTAGAGGAAGGGAGGATGGACCAGTGTGGAGGGGGTAGAGGAAGGGAGGATGGGCCAGTGGGGGTGTGGAGGGGTTAGAGGAAGGGAGGATGGACCAGTGTGGAGGGGGTAGCGGAAGGGAGGATGGGCCAGTGGGGGTGTGGAGGGGTTAGAGGAAGGGAGAATGGACCAGTGTGGAGGGGTTAGAGGAAGGGAGGATGGACCAGTGTGGAGGGGGTAGAGGAAGGGAGGATGGGCCAGTGTGGAGGGGGTAGAGGAAGGGAGGATGGGCCAGTGTGGAGGGGGTAGAGGAAGGGAGGATGGGCCAGTGGGGGTGTGGAGGGGTTAGAGGAAGGGAGGATGGACCAGTGTGGAGGGGGTAGAGGAAGGGAGGATGGACCAGTGGGGGTGTGGAGGGGTTAGAGGAAGGGAGGATGGACCAGTGTGGAGGGGGTAGAGGAAGGGAGGATGGGCCAGTGTGGAGGGGTTAGAGGAAGGGAGGATGGACCAGTGTGGAGGGGGTAGAGGAAGGGAGAATGGGCCAGTGTGGAGGGGTTAGAGGAAGGGAGGATGGACCAGTGTGGAGGGGGTAGAGGAAGGGAGAATGGGCCAGTGGGGGTGTGGAGGGGTGTGGAGGGGTTAGAGGAAGGGAGGATGGGCCAGTGGGGGTGTGGAGGGGTTAGAGGAAGGGAGGATGGACCAGTGTGGAGGGGGTAGAGGAAGGGAGGATGGGCCAGTGGGGGTGTGGAGGGGTTAGAGGAAGGAGGATGGACCAGTGTGGAGGGGGTAGAGGAAGGGAGGATGGGCCAGTGGGGGTGTGGAGGGGTTAGAGGAAGGGAGAATGGACCAGTGTGGAGGGGTTAGAGGAAGGGAGGATGGACCAGTGCGGAGGGGGTAGAGGAAGGGAGGATGGGCCAGTGTGGAGGGGTTAGAGGAAGGAGGATGGACCAGTGTGGAGGGGGTAGAGGAAGGGAGGATGGGTCAGTGGGGGTGTGGAGGGGTTAGAGGAAGGGAGGATGGACCAGTGTGGAGGGGGTAGAGGAAGGAGGATGGACCAGTGTGGAGGGGTTAGAGGAAGGGAGGATGGACCAGTGTGGAGGGGGTAGAGGAAGGAGGATGGACCAGTGTGGAGGGGTTAGAGGAAGGAGGATGGACCAGTGTGGAGGGGTTAGAGGAAGGAGGATGGACCAGTGTGGAGGGGTAGAGGAAGAGAGGATGGGCCAGTGTGGAGGGGTTAGAGGAAGAGAGGATGCACCAGTGGGGGTGTGGAGGGGCTTGAGGAAGAGAGGATGGACCAGTGTGGAGGGGTTAGAGGAAGGGAGGATGGGCCAGTGTGGAGGGGGTAGAGGAAGAGAGGATGGGCCAGTGTGGAGGGGTTAGAGGAAGGAGGATGGGCCAGTGTGGAGGGGTTAGAGGAAGGAGGATGGACCAGTGTGGAGGGGTTAGAGGAAGGAGGATGGACCAGTGTGGAGGGGTTAGAGGAAGAGAGGATGGACCAGTGTGGAGGGGTTAGAGGAAGGGAGGATGGGCCAGTGAGAAGGGGTTGGAGGAAGGGAGGATGGGCCAGTGTGGAGGGGTTAGAGGAAGAGAGGATGGGCCAGTGTGGAGGGGGTAGAGGAAGAGAGGATGGGCCGGTGGGGGTGTGTGTGTGTGTGTGTGTGTGTGTGTGTGTGTGTGTGTGTGTGTGTGTGTGTGTGTGTGTGTGTGTGTGTGTGTGTGTGTGTGTGTGTGTGTGTGTGGCGGAATAGGGCCGGTTTGGAGGGGGTAGAGGAAGAGAGGATGGGCCGGTGGGGTGTGTGTGGCGGAATAGGGCCGGTTTGGAGGGGTAGAGGAAGGAGGATGGACCAGTGGGGGTGTGGAGGGGTTAGAGGAAGGAGGATGGACCAGTGTGGAGGGGTTAGAGGAAGGGAGGATGGACCAGTGTGGAGGGGGTAGAGGAAGGGAGGATGGGCCAGTGTGGAGGGGGTAGAGGAAGGGAGGATGGGCCAGTGTGGAGGGGGTAGAGGAAGGAGGATGGGCCAGTGGGGGTGTGGAGGGGTTAGAGGAAGGAGGATGGACCAGTGTGGAGGGGGTAGAGGAAGGAGGATGGACCAGTGGGGGTGTGGAGGGGTTAGAGGAAGGGAGGATGGACCAGTGTGGAGGGGGTAGAGGAAGGGAGGATGGGCCAGTGTGGAGGGGTTAGAGGAAGGAGGATGGACCAGTGTGGAGGGGTAGAGGAAGGGAGAATGGGCCAGTGTGGAGGGGTTAGAGGAAGGAGGATGGACCAGTGTGGAGGGGGTAGAGGAAGGGAGAATGGGCCAGTGGGGGTGTGGAGGGGTGTGGAGGGGTTAGAGGAAGGGAGGATGGGCCAGTGGGGGTGTGGAGGGGTTAGAGGAAGGGAGGATGGACCAGTGTGGAGGGGGTAGAGGAAGGGAGGATGGGCCAGTGGGGGTGTGGAGGGGTTAGAGGAAGGGAGGATGGACCAGTGTGGAGGGGGTAGCGGAAGGGAGGATGGGCCAGTGGGGGGGTGGAGGGGTTAGAGGAAGGGAGAATGGACCAGTGTGGAGGGGTTAGAGGAAGGGAGGATGGACCAGTGCGGAGGGGGTAGAGGAAGGGAGGATGGGCCAGTGTGGAGGGGTTAGAGGAAGGGAGGATGGACCAGTGTGGAGGGGGTAGAGGAAGGGAGGATGGGTCAGTGGGGGTGTGGAGGGGTTAGAGGAAGGGAGGATGGACCAGTGTGGAGGGGGTAGAGGAAGGGAGGATGGACCAGTGTGGAGGGGTTAGAGGAAGGGAGGATGGACCAGTGTGGAGGGGGTAGAGGAAGGGAGGATGGACCAGTGTGGAGGGGTTAGAGGAAGGGAGGATGGACCAGTGTGGAGGGGTTAGAGGAAGGGAGGATGGACCAGTGTGGAGGGGGTAGAGGAAGAGAGGATGGGCCAGTGTGGAGGGGTTAGAGGAAGAGAGGATGCACCAGTGGGGGTGTGGAGGGGCTTGAGGAAGAGAGGATGGACCAGTGTGGAGGGGTTAGAGGAAGGGAGGATGGGCCAGTGTGGAGGGGGTAGAGGAAGAGAGGATGGGCCAGTGTGGAGGGGTTAGAGGAAGGGAGGATGGGCCAGTGTGGAGGGGTTAGAGGAAGGGAGGATGGACCAGTGTGGAGGGGTTAGAGGAAGGGAGGATGGACCAGTGTGGAGGGGTTAGAGGAAGAGAGGATGGACCAGTGTGGAGGGGTTAGAGGAAGGGAGGATGGGCCAGTGAGAAGGGGTTGGAGGAAGGGAGGATGGGCCAGTGTGGAGGGGTTAGAGGAAGAGAGGATGGGCCAGTGTGGAGGGGGTAGAGGAAGAGAGGATGGGCCGGTGGGGGTGTGTGTGTGTGTGTGTGTGTGTGTGTGTGTGTGTGTGTGTGTGTGTGTGTGTGTGTGTGTGTGTGTGTGTGTGTGTGTGTGTGTGTGTGTGTGTGTGCGGGAATAGGGCCTGTTTGGAGGGGTAGAGGAAGAGAGGATGGGCCGGTGGGGTGTGTGTGGCGGGAATAGGGCCGGTTTGGAGGGGTAGAGGAAGGAGGATAGGCCAGTGGGGGTGTGTGTGGAGGGGGTAGAGGAAGGGAGGATAGGCCAGTGGGGGTGTGTGTGGAGGGGGTAGAGGAAGGGAGGATAGTCCAGTGGGGGTGTGTGTGGAGGGGGTAGAGGTGGGCTGGTGGGGGTATGTGTGTGTGGAGGAAGGGAGGATAGGCCGGTGGGGGGGGGCAGAGGTAGGGAAGATGATTCCAAATGGGGGACCAACTCCATAATAATGACAATGATATTTGAATGAGATGATCGTACAGGTGTCCACATACTTTTGGTCATGTAGTGTATGATAATGGTTGTGATGGTGATGATATTGCCACTTATCAAATGCTAAGCATTTCCACAAACAAAAAATGTACAAGTACATTTTCATTGAAATGGCTAGGAAGGGAGGATGGGTCGGTGGGGGTGTGGAGGGGGTAGAGGATGGGCCGGTGGGGGTGTGGAGGGGGTAGAGGATGGGCCGGTGGGGGTGTGGAGGGGGTAGAGGAAGATAAGTGGCAATGGAAAAACAGAGTAGGAAACTGTATATTCAGGTTACACTCAGGTGCCCCGCTTCCAAGATTTGATGACTCAAAATGTCACTGTTTTCTACAGTAGTAATGCTCTGTCTGATTGAAATGCACAGAGCACAGCTAGCAGGGGTTGCTCTGTCCGATTGAAATGCACAGAGCACAGCTAGCAGGGGTTGCTCTGTCCGATTGAAATGCACAGAGCACAGCTAGCAGGGGTTGCTCTGTCCGATTGAAATGCACAGAGCACAGCTAGCAGGGGTTGCTCTGTCCGATTGAAATGCACAGAGCACAGCTAGCAGGGGTTGCTCTGTCCGATTGAAATGCACAGAGCACAGCTAGCAGGGGTTGCTCTGTCCGATTGAAATGCACAGAGCACAGCTAGCAGGGGTTGCTCTGTCTGATTTAAATGCACAGAGCACAGCTAGCAGGGGTTTGGAATGTATATGTATGAACAGCCATTGATTAACTGTTTTGACTGTATGAATGTGTATGTATGTATTAACTGTATGAAATGCTTTGCTTCTCCCTGTCTCAACCCAGAGGAAAGCACAAACTCAATTACACTCAGTTCCACCCCATATCAAAGTTTGTTCCAAGTCCACACCCCAGAGGCCTGCATATTTCTCCTAATGAAAGATTTGATCCACACCACAGATGGAGTCACATACTGTGTCTTGTCTTATGCAGTAGCCCATGTTATTTTGTTAGTTTGCTTCTCTGTGATCATTGAAGTCTCTCTCTCTCTCTCTCTCTCTCTCTCTCTCTCTCTCTCTCTCTCTCTCTCTCTCTCTCTCTCTCTCTCTCTCTCTCTCTCTCTCTCTCTCTCTCTCAGAATTAAAGATTGTGCTGAAATCAAACTACTGGGCAAATAAAGGTATTTTTCAATATAAAAATCTCTCTCTCAGATCCCTCCGTCCAGGCTCCTCATTTGACTGGGTGTAAGTCCAGGGAACAGGAGACGTTTAGGTGTTGGTGGAGTCCCGGAAGCTTCCAGAATCTCACGGAACCCGGAGCACTGCAAATCCAGTACTGGAAGAAGTGAGCAGAGAGAGATAGCTGTTTATTGTTTAAGTTTTATTCTCTCTTTGTCAATGACCGATGCGGACTTGAGAGTAGGGGTGTGCCGATCTCATTATACAATATTTAAAAAACAGGAAGTGTTATTTAAATGCGATTTACTTACTTGGACGTGTTTTTTTTTTCTGATCACGGATAATAATAAATAGTACTTTGCGTCATAATCGTATTCTGAAAATTCTCCATATCCGTTCCGATACTCGTTTTGTCCGGGTACTCGGCACAGCCCTACTTGAGAGTATGCCTACATATACCTCTAAAATGTATATTTGCATAATAGACCTCTAAAATACCTCTCTCTCCCTTAGGAATGACTTGACGAAGGAATGGAAGGAGTGCCCTGACTACTCCTCCTCTGTGAAGAACGAGTGCTTCTTTAATAAGAACAACACGGTTATCTGGATCAAATACTGTGTGCGGCTCCACTCTGAACGCCAGAACAAAACCTACGATACCTTGTGCTTCGAATTGCAGGACATTGGTGAGGGCACAACAGAGACATGCTAATATGGACTGTTGTACTTAACAACACTTAGTTGATAGCACCTAGACACTTCTTTATGCCCAGATGCAGAACTGAGGAATCTGAATGGGCCTGACTGGCTTACCTACTGGGTGGGGTTCTCAATGAAATCCCTGTTCATTTTCTGGAAGCCACTGATGTCTTTTAAAAATCCAGAACTTGACTGTTTGAAATACACAATTGTCATCAAGTCTCAGTCTTGACATCATCAGTGGCAGTTGACTTTAACACTTTGTTGCATCCATCTACCTGATTGGTTGAGAGGCCATCCAAACATGTCGTGGGTCGAGGGGTTGATTACTGTTTCGTTAAATCATGTTGACAGAAGTAATTGGGTTGAAATGAAAACCTGTAAGCACACTGGGTTCCCAGGAGGACCAGGAGCAGTAAGGCCGAGAGGGCCAACACGTTATCAGAAATACAAGGACAACAGCATTGTCCTGTTGCATGTTGGTCAATGTCAGACCATGTCAGACCATAAAACATTTTATTGTTGGACAGAAAATACATCAGGAACAAAATCAGCAGGAAATCAGCTCAAAGTGATGTAGGAAATCTGTTCCCAAGACTTCCCATAGAGACACATGTGAACGTATCCCAATGTAATCAAGGTTTGAAATGATTATATTTAGTCAAATACTGTATCTGTTTGGGCTTATTGCGGTCCATTTGCAGTGTACAAGTTATTTATGTTTTGGCCCCTCGACCCTCCGCTCAAGAAACAATCTGCCGGCGGCTGAATGTAGTTGGGGACCCCTGGTCTATAGACGAGCAGCGAAACGTGAGATTTTGGTTCTGGGAGCCACAAGGGGTACAGGCTTTGTCCCAGTCCAGCTCAAAAACACATGATTAAACCAATTGAGGTTTATGTTGAAGACAATTCTAAATTGGTTGACTTGTCTCATCAGTACATAATGCATATGGAGAAGGAAACCACTTTACACTATTGGTCATTTATTGGCCAGTCATTCATATACTGACCTATGCCCTTTCGTCCCTGCCAGTGCACCCTGACCCGCCAGTGGCTCTGAATTGGACGCTGCTGAACATCAGCCGGTCGGGCCTGAACTATGACATCATGGCGAGCTGGGAACCCCCGCCCTCGGCCGACGTATCCGTTGGATGGTTGACACTGGTGTATGAAGTCCAGTACAGGAGGAGGAACAGCTCACACTGGAAAGTGGTGAGTCACAGGGACACACACACACACACCCTGATGGCCTATTACCCAACTGCCTCTGTAGCTTTGATGGGGCCGTAGCGGAAGCCAGAGCTAGGCCTTCTGGGAAAACAGGGTATGGTTGAGGGGCAGGGGTCAGAGGAGTTAGAGGGCAAGGCCAGGGAAGGTCACTGACAGATCAACCTCTCATAGACACAAACAAGTGGAGAGATTCTGTTGTTGACTGCCTCAATCGGCGAAGTTTGTTTGTGGCACAGAAGACTGTATATAGAAACACATTTACTCTGAGACATAATAACTTTTTATTTGGACATTTCATAGCTTTACATCATATTCCTCTCTTACGAATGTTTTTTCCCATTTCTCCCTCTTCCCCGTCTCTCTCTCAGTTGGAGCATGAGTTTGGCACCAAGCAGTCTATCTACGGCCTTCAGACAGGAGAGGCGTACGAGGTGCGTGTGCACTGTGCAATGAGGGCCTTCAATAACTTTGGGGAGTTCAGTGATGTCATCTTTGTCCACGTGCCAGAGATTCCCAATAAAGGTGAGAGGTTGGGGTCAGGTGGGTTCGGGCAGGGCAGGTTGGGGACAGGCAGGGCGTGGTAGAGGGAAGAGGAGGGGTGGTGTTGTTTACACTATTAAATGTAGTTTTACAGAGACAGTGCACATTAATCAACATTACTGTAAAAGTGCCCATTTCAGACAGATTTTTCAACTGCCGTCCCTGGGAACAAACCTGGCAGCCATCTTGTGCAAGGATAAGATAGTATCACTGCATAATGACAATGGTTAAATAAGTGTTCTTCATTATAAGATATGTTGGTGGTGATGATGATAATGATGGTCCATGATGATGATGATGGCCGTGATGAAGACAATGATGATGATTAAGTTGATGATGATGATCCTGTTCTAGAGTCAACGTTCCCTGTGACTCTGGTCCTGATCTTCGGGGCTGTGGGCGTGGCCATTCTCCTCATGCTCATCATCTTCTCTCAGCAGCAGAGGTGAGGACACACACACAGGCATGCGCACACACACACACACACACACACAGGCATGCGCGCACACACACACACACACACACACACACACACACACACACACACACACACACAGGCATGCACACACACACACACACACACACACACACACACACACACACACACACACACACACACACACACACACACACACACACACACACACACACACACAGTCATCTTCATCTCATCTCTTCCTCTTCCTCTCAGATTGATGGTGATTCTGCTGCCTCCTGTCCCTGCACCCAAAATCAAAGGGATAGATCCAGCACTGCTTAAGGTAAGACAACAAACATTGCGTGCGTGCTATCAACTATTTAGGATGTAAAAACAAGTGTGAATTGTTATGGCTCAGAGTGCATTACAGATTATTATACTCAACAAAAATATAAATGCAGGCAACAATTTCTAAGATTTTACCTAGTTAGAGTTCATTTAAGGAAATCAGTCAATTTAAATACATTTTTGGCCCTAATCTATGGATTTCAAATGACTGGGAATACAGATATGCATCTGTTGGTCACAGATACCTATAAAAAGGTAGGGGTGTGGATTAGAAAACCAGTTAGTATCTGGTGTGATCCACCATTTGCCTCATGCAGTGCGACACATCTCCTTCACATAGAGTTGATCAGGCTGTTGATTGTGGCCTGTGGAATGTTGTCCCACTCCTCTTCAATGGATGTGCGAAGTTGCTAATATTGGCGGGAACTGGAACATGCTGTCGTACACGTCGATCCAGAGCATCCCAAACGTTCTCAATGGGTGACATGTCTGGTGATTATGCAGGCCATGGAAGAACTGGTACATTTTCAGCTTCCAAGAATTGTGTTCAGATCCTTGCGAAATGGGGCCGTGGCTTATCATGCTGAAACATGAGGTGATGGCAGCGGATGAATGGCACAACAATGGGCCTCAGGATCTTGTCACAGTATCTCTCTGGATTTAAATTGCCATCAATTAAGTGTAATTGTGTTTGTTTCCATAGTTTATGCCTGCCCATACCATAACCCCACCACTATCCCGCAGGTTAAAAACCCAGATGTGGGGGTCCTGGTCTGGCGTGATTACACGTGGACTGTTTGGTGGAGGAGGCTGTTTTTAATGATTCAGGCTAGGTCCTTTAGTTCCAGTGAAGGGAAACATTTACTCTACAGCATACAATGACATTCTAGACGATTCTGTGCTTCCAACTTTGTGGCAACAGTTTGGGGAAGGCCCTTTCCTGTTTCAGCATGACAATGCCCCCGTGCAAAGCAAGATCCATACAGAAATGGTTTGTCGTTCGTTGTGGAAGAACTTGACTGGCTTCCACAGAGCCCTGACCACAACCCCATCAAACACCTTTGGGGTGAATTGGAATGCCGAATATGAACCAAGCCTAATTGCCCAACATCAGTGCCCGACCTCACTAATGCTCTTGTGGCTAAAAGCAAGCAAGTCCCCGCAGCAATGTTTCAACATTTAGTGGAAAGCCTTCCCAGACGAGTGGAGGCTATAACAGGAAAGGGGGGACCAACTCCATATTATTGCCCATGATTTTGGAATGAGATTTTCGAAGAGCAGGTGTCCACATAATTTTGGTCATGTAGCGTATCATAAGCCATATGTGCAAGTACATATGATGAAAACACATAATCCACATTCAAAACATGGTTTGAGTAGGAAGTTGAACAATGACATACTATAAGAGATTACTTGGAGTGTTTTTATTATTACTTTTATATTAGTTCTCTATTTTCTCTCTCTCTCAATTGTTGGGAAGGGCCCGTAAATAAGCATTTCACTGTTAGTCTACACCTGTTCTTTACGAAGCATGTGACCAGGAAGATTTGATTTTATATGCTCTAGAGATACGAGCTAAGGGGAGGAGGATGTGTGGTTGTGACCAGGTGTGACCAGGTGTCATTGTGTTGGTGTGCTGATGAAATGGGATGTGGGCTGCTGTTGATGAGGAACATGTACTTTTCAAACAACCCCACCACTTGTACAGTAGCTCAAGTAAACCACTCAGTGTCCCTATGAACAGGAAACCACGCAGTGTCCATATAAAGTGGAAACCACTCAGTGTCCCTATGAAGAGGAAACCACTCAGTGTCCCTATGAAGAGGAAACCACTCAGTGTCCCTATGAAGAGGAAACCACTGTGTCCCTATGAAGAGGAAACCACTCTGTGTCCCTATGAAGAGGAAACCACTCTGTGTCCCTATGAAGAGGAAACCACTCAGTGACCCTATGAAGAGGAAACCACTCTGTGTCCCTATGAAGAGGAAACCACTCTGTGTCCCTATGAAGAGGAAACCACTCTGTGTCCCTATGAAGAGGAAACCACTCTGTGTCCCTATGAAGAGGAAACCACTCTGTGTCCCTATGAAGAGGAACCCACTCTGTGTCCCTATGAAGAGGAAACCACTCTGTGTCCCTATGAAGAGGAAACCACTCAGTGACCCTATGAAGAGGAAATAAAACACAGTAATATGATAGGCCTGGAAATGACCAGGGCACGCACATAGAAATAGAATCTAAATGATTGATATTATTATAATAATAGGCTTTGTGGGTACACATGAGGGCTTGGCAATGAAACGCAAAGACCATCAATTTTGACCTTGGAAATGCATGGAGTTTTTTTATAGCCAATTTATAAACTCTCTCTGCTCCACTATACTTTTCAGTGGTCAGAGTTCAAGATGCTCTTATACTATTTTAAGGACTGGATCTTAGGACAACAGCATATACGGTACAACATATTGTATACTTTAAAATTTAGAGAAAATTGATAAGATGGAGGGTAGGGTTGCACATTTTGGGGAATATTCAGGTGGAAACTTTCCGTAGGAATTAATGGAAATATATGTAATATTAATATTAATACTATTTAAATGTAGATGGTTTTTGCATTGGATATATTTACCATATCATATGGAGACAGAAACATAAACATTTTACCTTATCATAAGTAGACATAATTGTAAATGATTAAATCCTTCCAATAGAAACATACATATATTTAGTTACAAATTGAACTTTAATTAAATGAGTTGACTCTAAACATGGGATGATTTCACTGAACAACAAAAGAAAGGGAATATTGAATGATCCCCAATGATCCATCGCATCTCCCAAAAACATTTTCAACATACATCTTTAAAATTATAGTCTAGAAACAATCTTTGGTTGTCTTCCTCTCAGGCTTCCATGTCTTCTCCCTGGACCTCCTCAATGTCCACCTCTTGAACATCAGACTCTAAGGCCTCATCTTCACTGTCACTTTCCAACCTTGTTGAGGATGGCTCGTTGTCAGGCTCAAAAAGGCAAAAATTTGCCCGGACGGCCACCAAATTTTCAAACCTTGTATTGGTCAGCCTGTTGCGTGTGTGCTCCCAAACAAGGACCAGTTGCACTCCGAGGCGGCTGATGTTGGTGGGATTTGGAGGATGATAGAGACAACAGGGGAAAGAGCCTCAGATCCACAAAGTCCCTACCAGGTGGCTGATGAGATATGTTGGCATGACTGCCATATTGCATCTCCATCCCAAAGCCCTTGCTTGGAAGTGTACTTTGCCAGACTGCCAAGAACCTTGCCCTCATCCAGGACAAGGTGGCGAGACATGGTAGTGATGACACCATTGGCCTTGTTGATCTCTGCACCAGACAGGATGCTTTCCTCTGCTTGGAGCAACAGTGAGGTGGGCAGGGCAGTACATATTTATTCTCTTACATCTGCAAGCAGAGTCTGAACATCAGACCAGACAGGATGGCATTGTCTCCCTCAATCCGTGCAATGACAACTGCTACCGGTTTCAGGAGTTTCAGGCTGCTTACCACTCTCTCCCAAAATACATCATCCAGGGGGATCCTCTTGATGGGGCTGTCCATATCGTCAGACTGTGATATGGCCATTTCTTGGAGAGACTCCTTCCCTTCCAGGAGACTGTCAAACATGACGACACCACCCCAATGGGTGTTGCTGAGCAGCTTCAATGTGGTGCTCTTATTCTTCTCACTTGGTGCTCACCAGCACCAAGTGAATCTGCTACCTCACCAGGTTGCTGGTGAGGTAGGTTGCTGCTATAACTTGATGACCCTTCACATACCTAACCATTTCCTTGGCTCTCTTGTAGAGTATATCCATTCTTTTCAGTGCCATGATGTCCATGAGGAGCAGATTCAATGCATGGGCAGCACAGCCAATGGGTGTGATGTGAGGGTAGAACAAGCAGCCTTGTTTGGTCTACCCATGTTTGCAGCATTGTCTGTCACCAGTGCAAAAACCTCCTGTGGTACAAGGTCATTAATGACTGCCTTCAGCTCATTTGCAATGTAGAGACCGTTATGTCTGTGGTTCCTTGTGTCTGTGCTCTTGTAGAATACTGGTTGAGGGGTGGAGATGATGTAGTTAATTATTCCTTGCCCACAAACATTCAACCACCCATCAGAGATGATTGCAATACAGTCTGCTTTCTCTATGATATGCTTGACCTTCACTTAAGAAGCTGCGAATTTTCGCAGCTTTTTGTTAAAAATCGCGCAACATTTCAGCGCCCTGCTACTCATGCCAGGAATATAGTATATGCATATGATTAGTATGTGTGGATAGAAAACACTCAGACGTTTCTAAAACTGGTTAAATCACGGCTGTGACTATAACAGAACGTGCGTTTCATCGAAAAGTGCAGGAAAATCTGATCACTGAAAATGGAAAAATATATCCATGCGCAACTTCAACCAATTGTTAAAAGTGACCCCCATTAAATGGAGCCGAAGTTGCAATACCTACAGCTTCCACACGATGTCAACAGTCTTGTCATTTGCCTACTATTTTTTTCTTGGTCAAACAGACACAGGGCAGAGCAGTTCTTCCGGTCTCCGACCGGATATTTTGGTTGAGATTTACCCGGACATTATTTCCAGACGCACAGCTATAGAATATAATTTACCTCGTGATCAATTTGATCGCTTATTAACGTTTACTAATACCTAAAGTTGCATTAAAAAAGTATTTCGAAGTGTTTTGTGAAAGTTTATCGTCAACTTTTTTAATTTTAAAAAATGACGTTACGTTAAAAAACTATATATTTTTTGTTGATCACACACTCTTCATAGATCGATATCTAGGCTATATATGGACCGATTTAATCGAGAGAAAAAAAGACCCAATAGTGATTATGGGACATCTAGGAGTGCCAACAAAGAAGATGGTCAAAGGTAATGAATGTTTTATATTTTATTTGTGCGGTTTGTGTAGCGCCGACTATGCTAATTATTTTGTTTACGTCCCCTGCGGGTCTTTTGGGGTGTTACATGCTATCAGATAATAGCTTCTCATGCTTTCGCCGAAAAGCATTTTACAAATCTGACTTGGTGGATAGATTCACAACGAGTGTAGCTTTAATTCACTACCTTGAATGTGTATTTTAATGAAAGTTTAATGACAGTTTGAGTTTTATCAAAAACTATAGGTGGCGCTCTGAAACTCCGCTGAGTGATGTTCCTGCCAGGGAACTGTATTCTGCTACATCCTTAAGAAGTTGATCTTCATCCAGCAAATGAGTAGATAAAGCATGTCTGGTTGGAGGGGTGCGTGCTGGGTGAAGAACATTCAGAAATCTCTCCCAATACACATTGCCTGTGAGCATCAGAGGTGAACCAGTTGCATACACAGCTTGAGCAATACATTCATCAGCATTTCTCTGGCTATGTTCCTCCATTGAGTCAAAACAAATTCGGATTCCAGGAGGACCATGAGCTGTTGCTATCGATAAGGTGTCTGATTAATAATTTTCACCTCGAATAGAAGTAGAGGGACTTTTGTCAAAGGTTGCTTATTGTGAGCACTGAGGGAACTTTATGCACTTGGCCAGATGATTCTGCATCTGTGTTGCATTCTTCACATATGATTTGGCACAAGATTTGCAAATATACACAGCTTTTCCTTCTACATTTTCTGCAGTTTAATGTCTCCACACATCAGATAGTGCCTGTGGCATTTTCGTATAAAGATGTTTTTTAAAGATTTTTTTTTAAACCCAATACAATTCCATGTTCAGGTAAATAGTTAAGCAGTTAGATTAAACAACTGCTTTGTAAGATACATATTTTAAAATGAAACATGTATGGAAACAGGTGAATTACACTCCTCGGTTAGCAGGCTCAAGCAAGCTAAAACCCACATGGTAGCAAAAAATAACCAGCAGAAATTGTTAACAAGTTAGAAATTATTTAAACACACTGCTGTAGGCTACTATTTACTAGTTAACAAATAATAATGTATGTCATAAAATATATTCACCCACCCTGTATTGTAATCAAAACTTACCAGAAAGCATGTAGTCCTTGGCTCAGACAGTGTAGTAGTGTGGGCTCAATAGCATCTCATTAGTGTGCAAGATCTTGAGAATCAGCTGTACATGTGATGGAAGAGTGCACTGTGCATGCAGAGGGTTGCAATTCCATTGAATTGGGGATAGTTTAACCAAAATATGCAAAAATACCTACATTTGACTTATGTGTATCCCACTAAAAAAGGTAAACTGTTATAAGCTATTTTTTTTTGATGAATTTAAAGCAAAATTCCCAGGCTTATCTTCCCATGGAAAATTTCCTGAAATTTCCTGGAAAGTTTCTGACCCTTTGCTACCCTAATGGAGAGTGATAATGCCAGCATAGGAGGAAGTTGAATGTTTCAGAGGGGAAAATTGTCTTCAATACACAGTACTGCTGTATACAAAATATAAATGGGTCCTTACACACTCAACATGTTGCACATTATCCCTGTCATACACGTTACACTTCTCATAGCCACATACATTTACATACGTCATTATGTATTTATTTGACTTGTTTTACCTAGAGCCAGAATTGCAATTGAAACATTACTTAAAATACGTATTCTCTTCTTTTTTATATACCTGCTTAAAACACAAATACACAGTTGAAGTCGGAAGTTTACATACACTTAGGTTGGAGTCATTAAAATATGTGTTTATTTTTTATGTTTCTGCTGCTAATGAGGGTACAGAGCATATTGTTGTTTTTGATCAAATAAAGGAAACCTTAAGATAGTGGGACCAAGAGGGGTGTATGGTTTTAGGGGGGGGACTGGAACTGTACAGTGGATTTTACTGTTGATCGCACCGCTGAAGAACCTCACCTGCGGTCAGCCACTTGCCTGTCTGGTCTATTAACTGAGTTTGAGCTTTCTGATGTGTGGAGAGTAAGGAATGCAAAAGTTAGGCAGTACACATGGCTAAAAGTTCATGAAGGTTGTGTCAGTGCAGCAAGGTTAGACAGGTTGTATGTATCTGATCACTACTGTAGTAGGGTTGGAAGGTTAGACAGGTTGTATGTATCTGATCACTACTGTAGTAGGGTTGGAAGGATAGACAGGTTGTATGTATCTGATCACTACTGTAGTAGGGTTGGAAGGTTAGACAGGTTGTATGTATCTGATCACTACTGTAGTAGGGTTGGAAGGTTAGACAGGTTGTATGTATCTGATCACTACTGTAGTAGGGTTGGAAGGTTAGACAGGTTGTATGTATCTGATCACTACTGTAGTAGGGTTGGAAGGTTAGACAGGTTGTATGTATCTGATCACTACTGTAGTAGGGTTGGTAGGTTAGACAGGTTGTATGTATCTGATCTCTACTGTAGTAGGGTTGGAAGGTTAGACAGGTTGTATGTATCTGATCACTACTCTAGTAGGGTTGGAAGGATAGACAGGTTGTATGTATCTGATCACTACTGTAGTAGGGTTGGAAGGTTAGACAGGTTGTATGTATCTGATCACTACTGTAGTAGGGTTGGAAGGTTAGACAGGTTGTATGTATCTGATCACTACTGTAGTAGGGTTGGAAGGTTAGACAGGTTGTATGTATCTGATCACTACTGTAGTAGGGTTGGTAGGTTAGACAGGTTGTATGTATCTGATCTCTACTGTAGTAGGGTTGGAAGGTTAGACAGGTTGTATGTATCTGATCACTACTCTAGTAGGGTTGGAAGGATAGACAGGTTGTATGTATCTGATCACTACTGTAGTAGGGTTGGAAGGTTAGACAGGTTGTATGTATCTGATCACTACTCTAGTAGGGTTGGAAGGATAGACAGGTTGTATGTATCTGATCACTACTGTAGTAGGGTTGGTAGGTTAGACAGGTTGTATATATCTGAGCAATACTGTAGTAGGGTTGGAAGGTTAGACAGGTTGTATGTATCTGATCACTGCTGTAGTAGGGTTGGTAGGTTAGACAGGTTGTATATATCTGAGCAATACTGTAGTAGGGTTGGAAGGTTAGACAGGTTGTATGTATCTGATCACTACTCTAGTAGGGTTGGAAGGTGTGACATTACGCCTGTGGGTTTCTCTGATCATCATATTGTTACTGTTGATATTCACTTGTCCTGTCCACGAAGGTCATCACCTTACTGGTATTTTAATGTTAAATTGTTACATGATGTCATGTTTTGTGACAGGTTTTTGTTGTTTTGGGGGAAATGGAGGGTTACAAAAGGGAATTTTGAGTCCTTGAAGCAATGGTGGGAGGTTGGGAAGGCCCAAATACGATTATTTTGTCAACAGTATACTGCTCTGTCTCAAACTGAAGTTAAAGATACTATCAAGGCCCTTGAACAGGACATCAAATCTATTGAATTGAAGCTGCTCACTCAGAACGACCCTGGACTAGTCATGAACTTTATTTTATTTATTTTTTTATTTCACCTTTATTTAACCAGGTAGGCTAGTTGAGAACAAGTTCTCATTTGCAACTGCGACCTGGCCAAGATAAAGCATAGCAGTGTGAACAGACAACAGAGTTACACATGGAGTAAACAATTAGCAAGTCAATAACACAGTAGAAAAAAAAAAAATGGGCAGTCTATATACAATGTGTGCAAAAGGCATGAGGAGGTAGGCGAATAATACAATTTTGCAGATTAACACTGGAGTGATAAATGATCAGATGGGCATGTACAGGTAGAGATATTGGTGTGCAAAAGAGCAGAAAAGTAAATAAATAAAAACAGTATAAAAACAGTATGGGAATGAGGTAGGTGAAAAGGGTGAGCTATTTACCTATAGACTATGTACAGCTGCAGCGATCGGTTAGCTGCTCGGATAGCTGATGTTTGAAGTTGGTGAGGAGATAAAAGTCTCCAACTTCAGCGATTTTTGCAATTCGTTCCAGTCACAGGCAGCAGAGTACTGGAACGAAAGGCGGCCAAATGAGTGTTGGCTTTAGGGATGATCAGTGAGATACACCTGCTGGAGCGCGTGCTACGGATGGGTGTTGCCATCGTGACCAGTGAACTGAGATAAGGCGGAGCTTTACCTAGCATGGACTTGTAAATGACCTGGAGCCAGTGGGTCTGGCGACGAATATGTAGTGAGGGCCAGCCGACTAGAGCATACAAGTCGCAGTGGTGGGTGGTATAAGGTGCTTTAGTGACAAAACGGATGGCACTGTGATAGACTGCATCCAGTTTGCTGAGTAGAGTGTTGGAAGCCATTTTGTAGATGACATCGCCGAAGTCGAGGATCGGTAGGATAGTCAGTTTTACTAGGGTAAGCTTGGCAGCGTGAGTGAAGGAGGCTTTGTTGCGGAATAGAAAGCCGACTCTGGATTTGATTTTTGATTGGAGATGTTTGATGTGAGTCTGGAAGGAGAGTTTGCAGTCTAGCCAGACACCTAGGTACTTATAGATGTCCACATATTCAAGGTTGGAACCATCCAGGGTGGTGATGCTAGTCGGGCATGCGGGTGCAGGCAGCGATCGGTTGAAAAGCATGCATTTGGTTTTACTCGCGTTTAAGAGCAGTTGGAGGCCACGGAAGGAGTGCTGTATGGCATTGAAGCTCGTTTGGAGGTTTGATAGCACAGTGTCCAATGACGGGCCGAAAGTATATAGAATGGTGTCGTCTGCGTAGAGGTGGATCAGGGAATCGCCCGCAGCAAGAGCAACATCATTGATATATACAGAGAAAGAGTCGGCCCGAGAATTGAACCCTGTGGCACCCCCATAGAGACTGCCAGAGGACCGGACAGCATGCCCTCTGATTTGACACACTGAACTCTGTCTGCAAAGTAATTGGTGAACCAGGCAAGGCAGTCATCCGAAAAACCGAGGCTGTTGAGTCTGCCGATAAGAATTTGGTGATTGACAGAGTCGAAAGCCTTGGCGAGGTCGATGAAGACGGCTGCACAGTACTGTCTTTTATCGATGGCGGTTATGATATCATTTAGTACCTTGAGTGTGGCTGAGGTGCACCCGTGACCGGCTCGGAAACCAGATTGCACAGCGGAGAAGGTACGGTGGGATTCGAGATGGTCAGTGACCTGTTTGTTGACTTGGCTTTCGAAGACCTTAGATAGGCAGGGCAGGATGGATATAGGTCTATAGCAGTTTGGGTCCAGGGTGTCTCCTCCTTTGAAGAGGGGGATGACTGCGGCAGCTTTCCAATCCTTGGGGATCTCAGACGATATGAAAGAGAGGTTGAACAGGCTGGTAATAGGGGTTGCGACAATGGCGGCAGATAGTTTCAGAAATAGCGGGTCCAGATTGTCAAGCCCAGCTGATTTGTACGGGTCCAGGTTTTGCAGCTCTTTCAGAACATCTGCTATCTGGATTTGGGTAAAGGAGAACCTGGAGAGGCTTGGGTGAGGAACTACGGGGGCGGAGCTGTTGGCCGAGGTTGGAGTAGCCAGGCGGAAGGCATGGCCAGCCGTTGAGAAGTGCTTATTGAAGTTTTCGATAATCATGGATTTATCGGTGGAGACCGTGTTTCCTAGCCTCAGTGCAGTGGGCAGCTGGGAGGAGGTGCTCTTGTTCTCCATGGACTTCACAGTGTCCCAGAACTTTTTGGAGTTGGAGCTACAGGATGCAAACTTTTGCCTGAAGAAGCTGGCCTTAGCTTTCCTGACTGACTGCGTGTATTGGTTCCTGACTTCCTGAACAGTTGCATATCACGGGGGCTATTCGATGCTATTGCAGTCCGCCACAGGATGTTTTTGTGCTGGTCGAGGGCAGTCAGGTCTGGAGTGAACCAAGGGCTGTATCTGTTCTTGGTTCTGCATTTTTTGAACGGAGCATGCTTATCCAAAATGGTGAGGAAGTTACTTTTAAAGAATGACCAGGCATCCTCAACTGACGGGATGAGGTCAATGTCCTTCCAGGATACACGGGCCAGGTCGATTAGAAAGGCCTGCTCACAGAAGTGTTTTAGGGAGCGTTTGACAGTGATGAGGGTGGTCGTTTGACTGCGGCTCCGTGGCGGATACAGGCGATGAGGCAGTGATCGCTGAGATCCTGGTTGAAGACAGCGGAGGTATATTTGGAGGGCCAGTTGGTCAGGATGACGTCTATGAGGGTGCCCTTGTTTACAGAGTTAGGGTTGTACCTGGTGGGTTCCTTGATGATTTGCGTGAGATTGAGGGCATCTAGCTTAGATTGTAGGACTGCCGGGGTGTTAAGCATATCCCAGTTTAGGTCACCTAACAGGACAAACTCTGAAGCTAGATGGGGGCGATCAATTCACAAATGGTGTCCAGGGCACAGCTGGGAGCTGACGGGGGTCGGTAGCAGGCGGCAACAGTGAGAGACTTGTTTCTGGAGAGAGTAATTTTCAAAATTAGTAGTTCAAACTGTTTGGGTATGGACCTGGAAAGTATGACATTACTTTGCAGGCTATCTCTGCAGTAGACTGCGACTCCGCCCCCTTTGGCAGTTCTATCTTGACGGAAGATGTTATAGTTGGGTATGGAAATCTCTGAATTTTGGTGGCCTTCCTGAGCCAGGATTCAGACACGGCAAGGACATCAGGGTTAGCAGAGTGTGCTAAAGCAGTGAGTAAAACAAACTTAGGGAGGAGGCTTCTGATGTTGACATGCATAAAACCAAGACTTTTCGATCACAGAAGTCAACAAATGAGGGTACCTGGGGACATGCAGGGCCTGGGTTTACCTCCACATCACCCGCGGAACAGAGAAGGAGTAGTATGAGGGTGCGGCTAAAGGCTATCAAAACTGGTCGCCTAGAGCGTTGGGGGCAGAGGATAAGAGGAGCAGGTTTCTGGGCATGGTAGAATATATTCAGGGCATAATGCGCAGACAGGGGTATGGTGGGGTGCGGGTACAGCGGAGGTAAGCCCAGGCACTGGGTGATGATGAGAGAGGTTGTATCTCTGGACATGCTGGTTGTAATGGGTGAGGTCACCGCATGTGTGGGGGTGGGACAAAGGAGGTAACAGGGGTATGCAGAGTGGATCTAGGGGCTCCATTGTGAACTAAAACAATGATAACTAACCTGAACAACAGTATACAAGGCATATTGACATTTGGGAGAGACATACAGCGAGGCATACAGTAATCACAGGTGTTGAATTGGGAAAGCTAGCTAAAAACAGTAGGCGAGGCTAATCAGCTAGCACAACAAACAGCAGGTAAAATGGCGTTGACTAGGCAACTGGGTCGACAGATAAAACAAACAAGCAGAATGGAGTACCGTGATTAATGGACAGTCCAGCGTGCGTCAGCTATGTAGCCAAGAGATCAGTGTCCAGGGGCAGCGGTGGATGGGCAGGGAAGCTGGGCTGGCGAGTGTTATCCAGGTTTAAAAAAAAAAAAAAAAAAAAAAAAAAAAAACTAACAATGACTAAATAGCTTGTAGCTAGTTAGCTGGTTAGCGTCTGGAGGTTCTTGAGTGTGTCATAAAAATAAAATAAAAATTAAAGGTGATAGCGATTCCGTATCACAGTGGGTGAGGCAGGTTTCCGGAAGGTATAAACAAAATAAAAATCAAAGAGAGATAGAAAGTAAATGGGTTCAGAGTGTTTAGAACGCAGTGAGCCAGATGGTTAGCAGGCCTGTGCTAACAAGCTAACAGTTCGTAGGCCCGGGCTAGACAAGCTAACCGTTAGCAGGCCGAATTAGCAAGCAGGGAGATAGCGAGGGCTAGAGAGCTAACCTTTGGGGGACGTCGCGATGGGGTGAGTCTGTTTATTCCTCTTCTTGCGGTGACATCGACAGACCGGTCGTGGGCCCGGGTAATTGTAGCCCAGGATTATGCTACAGGAGCTCTAGTGCGCTGGGTGAGCTGGAGACACAGCGTTTCAGAAAGCTCGCGGGCCTTGGCCAGCAGATGGATCTTTGGCGATGTCGCAACGAAAAAGCCTGTTGAAACCACCTCGGACGATTATGTCGGCGGACCAGTCGTGATGGATCGGCGGGGCTCCGTGTCGGCAGTAAAGGGTCCAGGCCAATTGGCAAAAGAGGTATTGTTGGGCCTCTTCGGCTAGTCGGGAGATGGGCTTAGCTCAAGGCTAACTGTAGCTTGTTTTGGGACAGAGACGTTAGCCAGGAGTAGCCACTCGGATTGCAGCTAGCTAGTTGCGATGATCCGGTGTAAAGGTTCAGAGCTTGCGGTAGGAATCCGGAGATGTGGTAGAGAAAGAGCAGTCTGATATGCTCTGGGTTGATGTCGCTGGTGTCCTAGTTAGCTTTGAAGACCGCTAGCAATGGCTAACTGAGTAGTAGCTAGTTAGCTGGCTAGCTTCTGACGGTTCTAAAGTAAAGTATAGAAAAAGCAGATCCGTACCACATTGGGTGATGCGGGTTGCAGGAGAGTATATTCAGCTCTAGTTTGAAAGTGAGATTAAAATATGTACGAAATATATACAGAAAAAAAACGAAGAAAACTATATTTACACTAGACAGGACGGGACAAGACAAAACACACGTCCGATTGCTACGCCATCTTGGAAGACTTACGGGACAAGAGACATGAACTGAGGTCCTTTCTGCATGAAAGAGTGAAGGGTGCCTTGATTAGGTCTCGTTTCGCTTCCCTCAAGGATATGGATGCTCCTAGCACCTTTTTTTTAAACCTTGGACAGTCGACATTGAAACAGATGGTCTACCTTCGTCTCTCTGATGGGAAGGTGACCACGGATGACATTTCAACGTAAACAGATGGTCTACCTTCGTCTCTCTGATGGGAAGGTGACCACGGATGACATTGCAACGTAAACAGATGGTCTACCTTCGTCTCTCTGATGGGAAGGTGACCACGGATGACATTGCAACGTAAACAGATGGTCTACCTTCGTCTCTCTGATGGGAAGGTGACCACGGATGACATTTCAACGTAAACAGATGGTCTACCTTCGTCTCTCTGATGGGAAGGTGACCACGGATGACATTTCAACGTAAACAGATGGTCTGCCTTCGTCTCTCTGATGGGAAGGTGACCACGGATGACATTTCAACGTAAACAGATGGTCTGCCTTCGTCTCTCTGATGGGAAGGTGACCACGGATGACATTTCAACGTAAACAGATGGTCTACCTTCGTCTCTCTGATGGGAAGGTGACCACGGATGACATTTCAACGTAAACAGATGGTCTGCCTTCGTCTCTCTGATGGGAAGGTGACCACGGATGACATTGCAACGTAAATAGATGGTCTACCTTCGTCTCTCTGATGGGAAGGTGACCACGGATGACATTGCAACGTAAACAGATGGTCTACCTTCGTCTCTCTGATGGGAAGGTGACCACGGATGACATTTCAACGTAAACAGATGGTCTACCTTCGTCTCTCTGATGGGAAGGTGACCACGGATGACATTTCAACGTAAACAGATGGTCTACCTTCGTCTCTCTGATGGGAAGGTGACCACGGATGACATTTCAACGTAAACAGATGGTCTACCTTCGTCTCTCTGATGGGAAGGTGACCACGGATGACATTTCAACGTAAACAGATGGTCTACCTTCGTCTCTCTGATGGGAAGGTGACCACGGATGACATTTCAACGTAAACAGATGGTCTGCCTTCGTCTCTCTGATGGGAAGGTGACCACGGATGACATTGCAACGTAAATAGATGGTCTACCTTCGTCTCTGATGGGAAGGTGACCACGGATGACATTTCAACGTAAACAGATGGTCTGCCTTCGTCTCTGATGGGAAGGTGACCACGGATGACATTGCAACGTAAATAGATGGTCTACCTTCGTCTCTGATGGGAAGGTGACCACGGATGACATTGCAACGTAAACAGATGGTCTACCTTCGTCTCTCTGATGGGAAGGTGACCACGGATGACATTGCAACGTAAACAGATGGTCTACCTTCGTCTCTCTGATGGGAAGGTGACCACGGATGACATTGCAACGTAAACAGATGGTCTACCTTCGTCTCTCTGATGGGAAGGTGACCACGGATGACATTGCAACGTAAACAGATGGTCTACCTTCGTCTCTCTGATGGGAAGGTGACCACGGATGACATTTCAACGTAAACAGATGGTCTGCCTTCGTCTCTCTGATGGGAAGGTGACCACGGATGACATTTCAACGTAAACAGATGGTCTACCTTCGTCTCTCTGATGGGAAGGTGACCACGGATGACATTTCAACGTAAACAGATGGTCTACCTTCGTCTCTCTGATGGGAAGGTGACCACGGATGACATTGCAACGTAAATAGATGGTCTACCTTCGTCTCTCTGATGGGAAGGTGACCACGGATGACATTGCAACGTAAACAGATGGTCTACCTTCGTCTCTCTGATGGGAAGGTGACCACGGATGACATTGCAACGTAAACAGATGGTCTACCTTCGTCTCTCTGATGGGAAGGTGACCACGGATGACATTGCAACGTAAATAGATGGTCTACCTTCGTCTCTCTGATGGGAAGGTGACCACGGATGACATTGCAACGTAAATAGATGGTCTACCTTCGTCTCTCTGATGGGAAGTTGAAGAAATTGTTTCTAAATGTCTCTCAAACAGGTTGAAAGAGTATCTGGGATTGTTGGTCCACAAGGACCAGTCCTACTGTGTACCTGATCGCTCTATTGTTGACAACTTGTTTATGATAAGAGATGTTTTAGAAATTTGTAAACTGTCTGATGTAAATGTGGGTTTACTTTCTTTGGATCCGGAGAAGGCTTTTGATCGTGTGGACCATCAGTATTTGTTTAAAACAATGAAAGCCTTTGGGTTTGGGGATGTTTTTCTGTCATGGGTGAATTTACTGTATGCTGGAGCCTCGTGTATGGTGAAGGTGGGGGGTGGTTTGAGTTGCCCCATCCCTGTCCAAAGGGGCATCAGGTAGGGATGCCCAATTTCAGGGCAGTTATATGGTGATTGAACCAATGCTTTGTTTTTTTAAGAGCGAAGCTTACTGGTTTCTCTGTGCCAGGTGTAATGAAGGGTCCCACGACAGCACTATCTGCATATGCAGATGACGTGACAGTTTTTATTACAGGGGGTGAGGATGTTACGGTTCTCTCAAACGCTCTAAAGGTGTATGAGGGGGCCTCCTCAGCTAGAGTCAATTGGGGAAAGAGTGAAGCGCTATGGGCAGGTCAGCTTCAGTTGGGGTATGCTCCACGATTACCAGGGGGGCAGAGATGGGATGAAGACTTTGATTTTTTTCTAGGCTCTGATGTCTTTCAGAAAAAGAACTGGGAGGGTCTATTGGAGAAAGTGTGTGCCAGACTGTCAAGGTGGAAATAGGTGCTGCCCCAGCTGTCTTATAGGGGACGGGTCCTGGTAGCTAATAATCTTGCTGCCTCTCCCCTGTAGCACAGACTAATGATTTTACAGCCACCAAAGGGTCTGATACAAGAGCTTCAGAGGACCCTTGTCAATTTGTTCTGGTCTGAACAACACTGGATTAAAGCTGCAGCCCTGTACCTGCCACTGCATGAGGGTGAGCAAGGCCTGGTGGACATTTCCTCTAGGATCATGGCTTTCCCACTTCAAGCAGCCAGAGACGGTTCTAGCTGGGTCAAAACAGCCTACATATTGATGAGGAGAGCGGGCTGTTTGGGCTTAGATAAGCACCTTTTCCTCTTAAAGCTGGAGGGGAGTGTGTTATGCAGGCTTGGAGGGTTCTTGTCAAGTCCCGTAACGCCGGCACGCCACCAGGGATGTGTTTTTGTAGAGCCTCTTTTTCACAACACTGCCATCCAGTCCTGTGTTCTGGGTTCAGCCAGCCTACGTTGATGCCTGTTAGGCGTGGGGTGTACCAAGCTGGGTCATCTGATGGGGTGCAGGATCAGATCGTTGGAGGAGCTGGGAGAAAGAGCGGGGATCCGATCATCTCGCCTACTGAGGAAGGTCGTCGCTGAGGTCTATGACTCCTTGCCAGTGCTTCATCTGCAGTATGTGACTGACACTTCCAATTCTGATCGGTGGAAGGAGGGTCTGGATTGTGTTTCCTGCACTGATTGCTAGTGCTGCGGCGAGGGCATTTGAGGAGGACGTGGGGATGCTGCTTTCCTTCGATACCCCGGAGCTGGGGGAGTTCAAGGAGGTGGGAAAGAAGGCCATGTACAGAATATGTGTAAATGTGCCCCATGCCTCTTCCCTGGAAGGGGTGAAATTGACGAGGTGGGCGGGTGTGCTTGGTCCAAGTGCCTCCCCAAAAGGCTGTTGGCGATCATTATATAAACTGCTTATTGATAACCTCCAATGGAGGATAATACATGGAGCCATAGCCACCAATATACATCTGGTACACCTGGATGCTACTGTTGGGGAGGGGTGTCCATTCTGTGCTGAGTCTGAAACTCTGGCACATCTGTCCCAGTTTGGTCGGGATGATTGACCTGATCACTAATTGGTTCTCAACGTTGGGAGAGGTTCTCTTCCCAACTGTATATATTTGGGCCAAAGTACAGGTTCAGTCAAAAGGGTGTAGTTGTGTTGCTTAATTTTGTGTTAGGGGCAGCAAAATTTGCCTATTATAAACTTGTCAACAATATTGATCTGTTTTTGAGTATATGGGGTATTCAGAGGCTGTTGTGTTTAGTTACTGTGGAGAAGGAATTGGACTTGTGTTATTAATGGATGTGTAACTGGTTTTGTATGAGTATTTATTGTGTGGTGGGCTCTCTCTCTCTCTCTCTTTTCCACTCATTCAAGGGCTTTATTGGCATGGGGAACTTATGTTAACATTGCCATAGCAAGACGAGCTTCAATGCCATACAACACTCCTTCCGTGGCCTCCAACTGCTCTTAAACGCTAGTAAAACCAAATGCATGCTTTTCAACCGTTCGCTGCCTGCACCCGCCCACCCGACTAGCATCACCACCCTGGTGTAACGGCGTTCTTCGTTTGTAGAAAGAGAGTCAGACCGAAATGCAGCATGGTGGTTACTCATGTCTTTAATGAAGAAAAACGGAACGATACATGAAATAACTGATAAATACAAAAACAACAAACGGAACGTAAAACCTATTACAGCCTATCTGGTGAACACTACACAGAGACAGGAACAATCACCCATGAAATACACAGTGAAACCCGGCTACGTAAATACTGTACCCAATCAGAGACAACGAGAATCACCTGACTCTGATTGAGAACCGCCTCAGGCAGCCAAACCTATGCAACACCCCTACTCAGCCGCAATCCCAATAACTACAAAACCCCAATACGAAATACAATAAACCCATGTCACACCCTGGCCTGAACAAATAATTAAAGAAAACACAAAATACTAAGACCAAGGCGTGACACCTGGATGGTTCCGACATAGAATATGTGGACATCTATAAGTACCTAGGTGTCTGGCTAGACTGTAAACACTCCTTCCAGACTCATATCAAACATCTCCAATCTAAAATCAAATCTAGAGTCGGCTTTCTATTCCGCAACAAAGCCTCATTCACTCACGCCGCCAAACTTACCCAAGTAAAACTGACTATCCTACCGATCCTCGACTTCGGCGATGTCATCTACAAAATAGCTTCAAATACTCTACTCAGCAAACTGGATGCAGTTTATCACAGTGCCATCCGTTTTGTTACTAAAGCACCTTATACCACCCACCACTGCGACCTGTATGCTCTAGTCGGCTGGCCCTCGCTACATATTCGTCGCCAGACCCACTGGCTCCAGGTCATCTACAAGTCCATGCTAGGTAAAGCTCCACCTTATCTCAGTTCACTGGTCACGATGGCAACACCCACCCGTAGCACGCGCTCCAGCAGGTGTATCTCACTGATCATCCCTAAAGCCAACACCTCATTTGGCCGCCTTTCCTTTAGTTCTCTGCTGCCTGTGACTGGAACGAATTGCAAAAATCGCTGAAGTTGGAGACTTTTATCTCCCTCACCAACTTCAAACATCTGCTATCTGAGCAGCTAACGGATCGCTGCAGCTGTACATAGTCCATCGGTAAATAGCCCACCCATTTTACCTACCTCATCCCCATACTGTTTTTATTTATTTACTTTTCTGCTCTTTTGCACACCAGTATCTCTACCTGCACATGACCATCTGATCATTTATCACTCCAGTGTTAATCTGCTAAATTGTAATTATTCGCCTACCTCCTCATGCTTTTGCACACAATGTATATAGACTCTTTTTTTCTGTGTTATTGACTTGTTTATTGTTTACTCCATGTGTAACTCTGTGTTGTTGTCTGTTCACACTGCTATGCTTTATCTTGGCCAGGTCGCAGTTGTAAATGAGAACTTGTTCTCAACTAGACTACCTGGTTAAATAAAGGTGAAATAAAAAAGACAGTAGATAATAAAAATGTACAGTAAACATTACACATACAGAAATTCCAAAAGAATAATAACATTTCAAATGTCATGTCTGTCCCTCTGTCACACCCCATCCAGAAGGGAAAGCTGGACGAGCTGAACTTCATCCTGAGTGGAGCTGGTATGGGGGCTCTCCACTCCTACCCCCCGGACCTGTACCAGGACGTGCCCTGGGTGGAGTTCATCGAGCTGGACGCAGACGAGCCTGAGCCTGGGGAGAAGGACAACCAGAGCTCAGACTCACAGAGACTGCTGGGTCACAACAACCACCACACAAACCATGGCTGCTTTCATGGCCCCAGGTATAGGATGGAGCAGGCTTTGTTCAGTGAAACAATTCTGAAATTATACTAGGAAAGTGTCAGTCTACAGGAGCCTCTTTGCATGAAGCAGCGTTAAAGTAGATGAGATCTGGAATGGTACCTCCAGGTAACTCTCTCTCCCCTTCCACCCCTTCCGCCCTCTCTCTCTTTCCTCCTCTTTCTCTCTTTCCTCCTCCCTCTGTCCCTGTCTCCCTCCCTCTGTCCCCTCTTTCTCTTTCCTCCTCGTTCTCTCTCTCCCCCTCCCTCTGTCCCTCTCTCTCTCTCTCTCTCTCTCTCTCTCTCTCTCTCTCTCTTTCCTCCTCTTTCTCTCTTTCCTCATCCCTCTGTCCCTCTCTCCCTCCCTCTGTCCCCCTCTCTCTTTCTCTCTCCCTCCCTCTCTCAGTATCCCTGATGATGACTCTGGCCGGGCCAGCTCCTATGATCCAGAGCTGCCTGACCAGGAGACCCTGATGTTAATGGCTGCCCTCCTGTCCTGCCAACCCAACAAAGTTGAGCCATGCTTGCGGAACTGTAGCCACTCAAGCACCCCATCCCTAGATGTGCTGGAGGTCCCATGCCCCGGGCTCCAGGCTCCAGACTTACCTCCAGAGGGAGGGGAGAGGCACCTGGTCCAGACCCAGCTGGGAGGCCCTCGGAGCTGGGTTAACATGGACTTCTATGCCCAGGTCAGCGATGTGACGCCCACCGGAGGGGTGGTGCTCTCGCCAGGCCAGCAGGTCGGAGCCCCGGAGAACACTCCAACAACAGAGAAGGATAAGAAGGGAAAAATGGAGGGAGGAGAGGAGGAGAGTGAGGAAGAGGGGGAGAGGAGAACAAACAAGCTGAAGTTTCAGCTGCTGGTGGTTGCTCCTGAGGCAGGGGGCTACACGACAGAGAGCAGTGGCCGGCAGATGAGCACCCCTGACCCCTCCTCACCTGGGGAGGTCTACCACACCTTCCCCCCACCTTCTGCTGAGAGCAAGCCCCACCAGGAGGCCTATCTTCCTGCTACCACCCTCCTAGGGGACTACCAGTCCCCCTACATCCTTCCTGACTCCCCCCCTGCTCAGTTCCTCCCCCCTGTTTCGGACTACACTGTGGTTCAGGACGTTGATTTCCAGCACAGCCTTCTCCTCAACCCCCCTTCCCCCCAGAGGTCCCCTACCTGTTCCCCACAACCTCCCTCCAAGCCCCTGCCCGTCATGCCCATAGGGTACCTCACCCCAGACCTGTTGGGCAACCTCTCGCCTTAAGAAAACTACACCGCCCAGGAGGACTTGGGGCGTAGAGGTTGGAGGCCACTTGTCATGAAGTCAATAATCATCACAGACAGCCTTGTTCTACTTGATCAATGCTGGAAGCCAAATATCTCACGGGACAGACTCGACAACAAGCATGGTTGTTTGTTTGAGAGTTTGCTTGAAGGGAAGCTGAGGAAGAGAAATGTTTAGTTGTTGTGTTTGGCTTTTATGAGTGACTGGAACTTGAGGAAAGAGCTTCTGTAAAATTGGCCTTTCTGGTTTGACAGAGCTTAAAGTAATACGTGAACAGATCTTACTGTGTTTCTTTCTAAGACTGAGACACCGAAAAACCCACAGTCTGAAACCTTGAAATGCACGGTTCTCTAATATACACACAGATACACTTATGCACCATACATACACAGACAGACAAGCTCAGACATGGTTCTAGTTCTATGTTACCTGATACTTCAATATATCTGTTGTTTGACTGATGAGGTGCAATGTAAACATTTGCCTTGCAGACACACCTAGTCCCACCTTAATGTATAAATATCTACGTTTAACATATACATATTTAATATTCTAGCTTATTGGTTTAAGTCTTAATTTGACTGTAGATGGATCCAATAACAACATGTCTGGGAGAATAACAAGCACATCTACTTGCCATTTATACAAACACACCAACTTTAACATCATCGTTATGGCCCCATTAATTGACAGAACACTTGAGTGTGCTGTTTGTCAAACTTAGCGCTACAGCGAGCAGTGACTATTAGTAACTACGGTCATTCATTTTGCGCTCATTATTTTGCTTAATGGCATATTTTCATGCTTATATTTCTCTTGCATCCTTTTTGCGGCAGAGTCATCTAATTATTACCAGACTGAGGTCAGTTTTTAACACGGCCATTAGACGACCTGCCTGCACTCACTGTGACAACTCAGACACCGGTCACTATAATAAACAGAGAACAAGAAAACCCGTAACACCAAGCAGATTTCACTTACAGCGTAGACTTAATTCTCACAATATAGGAAAGACTGCTTTTATATGTTCTACTTTCTGACTTTGCATTAATTGTAAATGCAGGGACAATAGAGCTCCACAGTGGAGGTGTCGTCATAACCATAAAACCTAGTGGTCAAACAGGGAAATAGTTCCAATCATTCATTTTCCACCATAGGGGATTTTTAGAAACACTTAAAATAAGGGTTGTGTTTCGTGTAGGCTTTCCCTGGCGTGGCGTTTTGATAACCTTGTAAATCTCACGGACAAGGTGACTTTATCAATATATTCAGATCTATTCACGCTCAGAATCGAAAAATGCTAATTTATGTCAAAGCAGACATGCAAAACTACAAATCCCTGCAGGCTCCTGCACGTCGTCTCCAGCTGACACCTTTGCTAACAGATATTGTGTCAATTTAAAATTTGCACAAGACAGTTCATAGAATTCTCTGTTTAAAGAAATGTTGCCAATATATTCATTACTACATTTGGCTAACAATGGTTCATCCAGAGATTCTCACCTTTGCCTAGATTTGGCAGTCTTGTCCAGATCATCATGGCATTTGTAGTTCTTTATGATAGTGACATAAGCATGAATTAGCATTTCATTTTTGTGCAGGTAAATACAGTTAAATATATTGATAAGACACCTTGTCCTTGAGAGATTTATATGGTTCTCAAAACGTCATGCCAGGATAAACCTACACGAAACACAGCCCTTAGTTGACCTATTTCTAAAATCCCCTAAGGGAAAGATTTATGGTGGGAAAAGGATTGGAATCATTTCCCTGTTTGACCACTAGGTGTTATGGGTATTATGACTCATACTGTGGTACTACTCTATGACTGGAAATGTGAAAAGGGGTAGTTATAATATTTGTCTGTTTCTAAATGTAATGTGCTCTCGCTTGCACTTTATAATGATAGTAAAATGAGCTCCTTTTGATGTTGTGAAATATGTACTTAGAAGCTCAGAGCTTTCTATACGCCCACAACCTTACAAACATACCCAGGCACGCACACACACAGAAGGGGAAAGGATAGTATCCACTCTTCTTTTGAGCTGACATACACACACACTGTCGTAAAGGACAACAACTGGCTGTGAACAGGAAATGTAACATTAAAACAAAGAACACATTATCATATTTGATTCATCTGCATTAGTAATTACAGGGGAATGCTATGATCCCTTAATGATGTCACTTGTTACATCCACTTCAATCGGTGTAGACGAAAGGGAGTTAACAGGTTAAATAAGGATCTGTAAGCCTTGAGACAATTCAGACATGGATTGTGTATGTGTGCCATTCAGAGGGTGAATGGGCAAGACAACAGATTTAGGTGCCTTTGAACGGGGTACGGTAGTAGGTGCCAGGGCCATTGGTTTGTGTCGAGCTGCAACGCTGCTGGGTTTTTCACCCTCAACAGTTTCCCGTGTGTATCCAGAATGGTCCACCACCCAAAGGATATCCAGCCAACTTAACACAACTGTGAGAAGCATTGACGTCAACATGGGCCAGCAACCCCGTGGAATGCTTTTGACACCCTGTAGAGTCCATACCCCGACAAATTGAGGCTGTTCTAAGGGTAAATGGAGATGGGGGGGTGCAACTCAATGTTATGAAGGTGTTCCTAATGTTTGGTAAACTCAGTGTACATGTATCATCACTCAATTTGCTTAAAGTCTGTATTTTGCATTAGTAAGAAATGTTTCCATGTATTGTGATTGTTGTTTATACATCATGCTGTTTTTTGTTGTCTTGTTTTAGTTTTCTACCTTATGCGCATTGAGCGTGGAAAATACACACTACAAATGAAATATTATTATCATCATCAGAAAGATGATCTTGATCCACAAGAGAACCATCAGCTCCAGAGGATATGTGTCGTCCCACTGAACCAAAACTGGCTGAATCAACATTGTTTCCACGTCATTTCAACAAACAAATTCAATGTGATTACTTTGAGTCAGTGTGGAAAACTGATTGGATTTGCGAAGTTTATTTGTATAACTGGGATCCATTCAGCCTGTACAAACTGCATCATAAGGACTAAAAGCCTCTCTGTAAGTGCAGGAAATCTGTGATTATTTTGTGTTCACTACAGGAACTCTTGAACTTGACGATTCGCATGGCTTTATCACAAATACAACAGCATAGAATAAGCTATTTTAGATTGAAGCTGTGACACAGCCCTTGCCAATCAAACCTTAAGACCAGGTTTCTGAGGTAAATATGAAACATATATTATGCCGGCACAGCAAGAATGTTCACTTGTGGATTCATCTATTTAACAATTAATGAATGATAGCATGTGTCTAAAAACAGTTATCGTTCACAACCTGTGCAAATGTGCCTCTCTCTTTTTCTCTCTCTGCTACCAGCATGTAAACATTGAAAAATAAATGTCTTAATATATCTCTACTAGTGCTGTAACAACTACTGTATTATGTATGTTGTATTTTGTCTTGTTACTAGTCAGAAATATTGCTGCTCGGCACATTTCCTGTCTGCATTCAGCCTTGCCACGGGCTTATTCAGGCGGATGTAACTTCATAGAAGGTTGAAATAGAAATGCATTATCATGGAACAGACATTGTTCTATGTTGTGTAGTAGAATATGAAAGCATTGGAATCAGCTCTATTCGTTGCATTTCTATATGCAACATTCTAAAACTTTGCAATTAACTGAATAAGCCAGAGGTGCCTATGTGTATGTACACTATAAGGAAAGCTCTATCAGATTATTTAGACAAGTACTGCTAAGGTTTAGTCTGTTGGACGTTGGTAAATGTTTGTATAGTGGAATGTGCAATGCGACATGGACGTGGTTTGTAGCATCCAAGGTTGCTATACCCAAGGTGTAACACTTTACCTTACACCCAGAGTCATAACACATTATGGCACAGTCATAACCTGTCATAACATGCTCATATCACTGTCATGACCCATAGATTTACACCTGTTGTGACATATTATGCATTATTTTGTGGCTGGTTCTGACACCTACATAAGTGTCAAAACACACATTTATTCAAATGAGTTTTTTCCATGCCAAATAGTTTCCTTTTTTTGAAAGTTTTGAATTTTAAATTATGTTTTGTTGTTGCAATGAATTCTTTACAGTAATGTTTTTTTATTATCAGATTTTAATTAACTTGAAGAAAATACACTTTATGACACTGTCATGAAGCATTATGACCATCCTGTGTCATTTTACTTGGATTAAGAAAATACACTTTATGACACTGTCATGAAGCATTATGACCATCCTGTGTCATTTTACTTGGACTAAGAAAATACACTTTATGACACTGTCATGAAGCATTATGACCATCCTGTGTCATTTTACTTGGATTAAGAAAATACACTTTATGACACTGTCATGAAGCATTATGACCATCATAATCATATAAGCCTCGTACATGTCCTAATGTCAGATACCAGTCAAAAAGAGAGTGTCTTGTCCGCCTCCTGCGTTGGAGGTAGGTAATACTGTGGACCCGTAGGCTGTGGTGTAATGGAATGTTTTGCCTTGTGTGGTACATTAGGTTTTGTGGGATTTGACATTCTTATGTAGGTGTCATAACCAGCCATAAAATAACGCAATATATGTCACAATGGGTCTAAATATATGTGTCATGACAGCGTTATGACCATATAACATGTTATGACGCTGGGTGTCAAGTAAAGTGTTACCATTCAAGGTTACCAGACATTTGTTTACCATTTGTGTCAGTAATTTTGCCAATGTACCTTATGTTAAATTGAATACTAAGGTGTCAATATTAGCTCAATTATTTGTGCTTTGGAATATTAGACACTGTATGAATTAGGCTGTTATATATCCATATTTTGTATTTCAGACGAAGTCAAGTCTGTGAATTAGTCTGTGAATTATCTATCATGAATGCATAGCAAAGTCTGTTTTAAAATTGTATAAGAATTGAAGATGGAGACACCTATTGCCTTGATATTCACTACAAAGATAAGATATTGTGTGTTTTGATCCATCAGCCAATAAGAAGCTTTCCTACAGAGTATTTTGTATATGGTGATACAGTATAGATATTGTAGCACAAGTATTATTTCAAGATATAAGCCAATATCTTAGTCTGATCGTGCTGTAACTAAACTCTATATTGTTTTTGATTTTTGTACAATCCCATGTCATGGTTGTCGTAAGTGTTTCATACGTTGACAATTAAAGAGCCAGATGAGCAGGAGGGAACTACAGATATGAGTTATAGTTGTTTTTAAATCGACACCAAGCGTCTGCATCAGCAGACCAGAGCATCGACGCTACAGGCTCAGGTTATGTTTGTTTGTTTGTTATTTTTAGGCTGAAAGTGTTGAGTTCTGGGATTTATTTTGGAGTTGATTGGCTATACCTGATGAAATTTGACAGGTTCGAGGTGCTTCTGAAGTTCTGCTGCATTTTTTTCTTTCCTGTTGTTTTCTGTTCAATATCTTTCAAAAAGATTCACAATAAATATATATCTTTGTCGGTTAGGTGTTTGTACATTATTGTTGATTTCTCACACTACTTAAAAAGGTCATGCCTGAGTGTAGATACTCTGATTTAAAGGCCAGAATGCATGGGCCATTAAACCTTCTGATGCAGAATGAAATAGGAGCGTGATATTCCACATTTTAGGTCACTCAGGATGAGTTCACAATGTGCCCTGAAAGTGGAGGGTGTTGATTCAGTAAATGCTCTACACAGCAAGGAATAAATAGTGTGTGCGTGCTCGCGCGTTTGTCCATGCATCTGTGTGGGTCTCTCCGGCGCTAAGTGGATCAGGAAGCATCCTGGAAGCAGCCCTGTGTTGAGAGGACAACAGATTGGCCAATTAGACCGAGCCTGTGTACTCAGCTGCTCAGTGTGGGGCTGATTGGATCAGAGAGCCAGCCACTCACAGCTCTGCGTCCCAGGACATTGCAGGTAATTACCCATAAGTCACTGCTCCCCCTGTATTGGATCTTCAGGCCAATTACGCCCACGCTATCTGCCCACACAGCACTCGTTTATTGCCTCTGCTTGCTTGTTGACCTTCTTAGAGGAGCAGTCTCAATGGTTATTCAGCTCCATTACAGTGAGGAGTTGCTGTCTGGAGACGCTTCTGGAATATGCTTTTTAAAGGTGGAAGAGGATGCCTTGACCCCATTACATAAACTCCTAAGTACACTGAGTGTACAAACACCTGCTCTTTCAATGACAGACTGACCAGGTGAAATCTATGATCCCTTATTGATGTCACCTGTTAAATCCACTTCAATCAGTGTAGATGAAGGGGAGGAGACAGGTTAAAGAAGGATTTTTAAGCCTTTAGACAATTGAAACATTGATTGAGTGTGTGTGCCATTCAGATGGTGGTTGGTGCCAGGCGCACCGTTTTGAGTGTGTCAGGAACTGCAACACTGCTCATTTTTTCACGCTCAACAGTTTCCCATGTGTATCAAGAATGGTCCACCACATAAAGGTCATCCTGGCAATGGCATGCCAGTGGTCGAAAATGTGTCATTGATGAAAGAGGACAAAAGAGACTGACATGAATTGTGCAGAGCAACAGACGGGCCACAGTTAGTCAACTGACAGTCCAGGGCAACATTGGTGCCCAAGGACGCAAACAGGAATAAACAACTCGTCGTACCTTGATACGAATGGGGTATGACAGCCGACGACGGAGTTCCGCTTCTTTCTGACAAAGAAACACGACACTGGGGTTACAGTGGGCAAAGGAACGAAAACACTGGATAATTGGAAAAACATTGCCTGGTCTGATGAATCCAAGTTCTTGCTGTTTCATGCTGATGGGAGGACTAGGGTATGGAGAACGATACGAGGACATGCATCCATCATGCCGGGTGTCAACATTGCAGACTGATGGTGTGGAGCGTGTTTTCATGGCACACATTGGGCCCATTGATAAAAGTAGAGCAACGTTTGAATGCCACATGATGTCTGAACATCATTGCCAATCCTGGCAGCGGTGTATCCATCTCCACATTTCAGCAGAATAATGCCCCATGCCACAAGGCTAGGATTGTCCAGGAATGGTTCCACAAACGTGACAGTGAATTCAGTTTACTGCAGTGGCCTGCCCAGTCACCAGAGCTCAATCCAATTGAGCATCTGTGGGATGAGATGGAATAAGCTATTCAGAGTAGAAATCCACTACCAGCCAACTTGACAGAACTGTCAGAAGCTTTGGAGTCAACACGTTGTAGAGTCAATGCTCAGATGAATTGAGGGTGTTCTGAGGGCAAAAGGGGGTGCAAGTCAATATTAGGAAGGTGTTCCTGATGTTTTATACACTCTGTGCATATGTGCTGTGTAGAATCCCAGTTTAGGCCTCAGAGGTAAGGCATTATAATACATGCTGCCGTGTTAACTTGAGGAAAGAAAGAGAAAGAATCATGTTTGCAGTTGGTCACACTGGTCACACGAAGGTAACCTACTGGTCACACGAAGGGAACCTCCTGGTCACACTGGTCACACGAAGGTAACCTACTGGTCACACGAAGGGAACCTCCTGGTCACAGTTGAAAAGTCTGTTTTGATTGATGTGTGGTTTGTTAACTATGAGAATTCAGTGGTCTTGTGGTCCTTCTGTGGCTCAGTTGGTAGAGCATGGCGCTTGTAACGCCAGGGTAGTGGGTTCGATTCCCGGGACCACCCATACGTAGAATGTATGCACACATGACTGTAAGTCGCTTTGGATAAAAGCGTCAGCTAAATGGCATATATTATTATTATTATATTTATAACATTGAAGGGCCAAATGTCTTACATGAGGAAAGCTCAGCTCAGCAAAAATATTTGAAACGTGGGTTTCTTTATACAAAGAATTAGAGTAGGAACATCACTTTTATTGATTAAACAAAAATTTGCCTACTGCAGCAGTATTATGTCTAGGCCTGTACTATGTAGAGCCAGAGAGGGAGTTGACTCACTTTGAAAGCAATGTTCCTCCCAGGAATGTAATTTGTGAACCCAGTCGTCTGTGCAAAGGAAAAGGGACACTGCCCAGTTTTCTGGTATAACTAGTCTACAGGCTGCTTACACAAAGAGACACGCTCTGGCAATGAGCAGGATGGCCTGTGCAAGAGAGAGCTCTGGGACCTTTAACGTATCTCCTTTGCCATCTGGTGTTAATGGTTCTGAATTACAGGCAAAAAAAAGTGTTTCTGGGAGTGCTTTACTGTTTACTATTTTGTTTGAATAGTTGTTAAAAGTTGTACATGATTATTACCGTGATACAAGTTTGTAGTAATATGACTTCCACTACTTGACTAACATGTGAGTCATGTGTTAAAGAACTAGACACGTGTACAGAAGTCGACATGCCAAATTCCTTTGACAGTCAAACCACTCTGAAGGGCTTCTCAAATTACTTCCCAGCACATTTGGTTTATTAGAAGTAGAATAATGTCGAAGACATCAAAACTATGAAATAACAAACACGGAATCATGTAGCAACCAAAAAAGTGTTAAACAAATCAAAATCTATTTAATATTTTAGATTCTTCAAAGTAGCCACCCTTTTACCTTGATGACAGCTTTGCACACTCTTGGCATTCTCTCAACCTGCTTCACAATGTAGAAAATAGTAGAACAAAAAAGAAAAACCCTTGAATGAGTAGGTGTGTCCAAACGTTTGATAGGTACTGTATGTCTTTGGTTTCACATTGGTTGTGGGAACGAAGCCATACGTTTCCTGACCGGTAAAACAACATGTTTTTTAAACATTCTGAGAACAGAAGGGAACATTTCACCTTTTCTGGGCATGTTGATTTTCAGGTTGTAGGGAGGTTCTGAGAATGTTTTACTCTTAAAACGTTTTCATGGGAGGTTTTATTAACGCTTTAAGAATGGAAGTTACAGGTTATTTGGAGGTTTTTCAATAACTTACTTAACTTTCACTGAATGTTTTAATGCAACTTTTAATAACACTGCTAGCTTATTTTGGGTTAAACTTTTGAAACTCCAAGCACTGTTAGGACACATGGAAACAAATTTCCTTAGGCGTTAATCATACAAATACATTTATTTTTTATTGTGACACAGCATCATGATGACAAGCAAAAACAGGTTTTTAGAATTGTTTGCAAAATTATACAAATACTATTTTTTACATAAGTATTCAGACCCTTCACTCAGTACTTTGTTGAAGCATCTTTGGCAGTGTTTACAGCCTCAAGTCTTCTTGGGTATGAAGCTACACGCTTGGCACACCTGTATTTGAGGAGTTACTCCTATTCTTCTCTGCAGATCCTCTCAAGCTCTGTCAGGTTGGATGGGGAGCGTCACTGCAGAGCTAATATCAAGTCTCTCCAGAGATTCTGATCTGGTTCAAGTCCAGGCTCTAGCTGGGCCACTCAAGGACATTCAGAGACGTCCCAAAGCCACTCCACTTGGCTGTGTGCTTAGGGTCATTGTCCTGTTGAAAAGTGAACCTTTGCCCCAGTCTGAGGTCTTGAGCACTCTGGAGCAGGTTTTCATCAAGGATCGCTCTGTACTTTGCTCCATTCATCTTTCTCATGATTCTGACTAGTCTCCCAGTCCTTGCCACTGAAAACATCCCCACAGCATGATGATGCTGCCATGACCATGTTTAACCGTAGGGATGGTATTGGCCAGGTGATGAGCGGTGCCTGGTTTCCTCTAAACATGATCGTTGGCATTCAGGCTTAAGAGTTCAATCTTGGTTTCCATGGTCTGAGAATCCTTTAGGTGCCATTTGGCAAACTCCAAGCTGGCTGTCATGTGCCTTTTACTAAGGAATGGCTTCCGTCTGGTCACTCTACCATAAAGGCCTGATTGGTAGAGTGCTGCAGAGATGGTTGTCCTTCCGGGAAGGTTCTCCCATCTGCACAGAGGAACTCTGGAGCTCTGAGTGAACATTGGGTTCTTGGTCACCTCCCTGACCAAGGCCCTTCTCCCCAGATTGCTCATTTTGGCCAGGCGACCAGCTCTAGGAAGAGTCTTGGTGGTTCCAAACAAATTCCATTTTAGAATGATGGAGGTCACTGTGTTCTTGGGGACCTTATTTATTTGCATTTTTTATTTAACTGGGTAAGTCAGTTAAGAACACATTCTTATTTACAATGATGGCCTACACCGGCCAAACCCAGACGACGCTGGGACAATTGTGCGCCACCCTATGGGACTCCCAATCACGGCCGGTTGTGATACAGCCTGGATTTGAACCAGGGTCTGGTGACACTTCAAGCACTGAGCTGCAGTGCCTTAGACCGCTGCGCCACTCGGCAGCCCAATGCTGCAAAAATGTTTTGGTACACTTCCTGAATTCTGTGGCTAGACACAGTCCTTCCTCTGAGCTCTAAGGACAATTTCTTCGACCTCATGGCTTGTTTTTTGCTCTGATATGCACTGTCAACTGTAGGTTCTTTATATAGACAGGTGTGTGCCGTTCCAAATCATGGCCAATCAATGGAATTTACCACAGGAGGACTCCAAGTTGTAAAACATCTCACGGATGATCAAAGAAACCAGATGCACCTGAGCTCAATTTCGAGTTTCATAGCAACGGGTCTGAATACTTATGAAAATAAGGTATTTCATTTAAAAAATATATACATTTTCAAAAATGTCTTAACTTAATATGGGGTATTGTGTGTAGATTTGTGAGGGGGAAAAATATTTGCAATTTTAGAATAAGGCTATAACGTAAGTGTGGAAAAAGCGCACTGTATAGCTGTCAAACTACAGAAATACAGTCGGTGTCACGCCCTGACTGTAACGGTTTTCTAGGTGTGAAGGAGAGTCGGACCAAAATGCAGCGTGTAGATTGCGATCCATGTTTTAATAAACAAACGTAACACGAATCTAAATACAAACACTACAAAAAACAATAAACGCAACGAAAACCGAAACAGCCTATACTTGTGTACACTAACACATAGACAGGAACAAGGACACTAAGGACAATCACCCACGACAAACTCAAAGAATATGGCTGCCTAAATATGGTTCCCAATCAGAGACAACAATAAACATCTGCCACTGATTGAGAACCACTCCAGACAGCCATAGACTTTGCAAGATCACCCCACTAGCTACAATCCCAATATATACACACCACATACAAAAACCCATGCCACACCCTGGCCTGACCCAATACATGAAGATAAACACAAAATACTTCGACCAGGGCGTGACACTGACCATAGTTTGCTTTGTATGTTTATATGTTTTGTTTGGTCAGGGTGTGATCTGAGTGGGCATTCTATGTTGTATGTCTAGTTTGTCTGTATCTGTGTTTGGCCTGTATCTGTGTTTGGCCTGTTTAGTTTTTCCATTAAAATGACGAACACTTACCACGCCGCATCTTGGTCTGATCCTTACTCTTCTTCAGACGAAGAGGGGGAAATCTGCCGTGACAGTCGGTATAATGTATTTTGCATCATGATGTTTTCACACACTGTTGCTGGTATTTTGGCCCATTCCTCCATGCAGATCTCCTCTAGAGCAGTGATGTTTTGGGGCTGTTGCTGGGCAACACGGACTTTCAAATCCCTCCAAAGATTTTCTATGGGGTTGAGATCTGGAGACTGGCTAGGCCACTCCAGGACCTTGAAATGCTTCTTACGAAGCCACTCCTTCCATCCTTGCTGATGGAAGGAGGTTTTCACTCAATATCTCACAATACATGGCCCCATTCATACTTTCCTGTACACAGATCAGTTGTCCTGGTCCCTTTGCAGAAAAACAGCCCCAAAGCATGATGTTTCCACCCCCATGCTTCACAGTAAGTATTGTGTTCTTTGGATGCAACTCAGCATTCTTTGTCCTCCAAACACGACAAATTGAGTTTTTACCAAAAAGTAATATTTTGGTTTAATCTGACCATATGACATTCTCCCAATCTTCTTCTGGATCATCCAAGTACTCTCTAACTTCAGACTGGCCTGAACATGTACTGGCTTAAGCAGGGGGACACGTCTGGCACTGCAGGATTTGAGTCCCTGGCGGCGTAGTGTGTTACTGATGGTAGGCTTTGTTACTTTGGTCCCAGCTCTGCAGGTTATTCACTAGGTCCCCTTGTGTGGTTCTGGGATTTTTGCTCACCGTTCTTGTGATCATTTTGACCCCACGGGGTGAGATCTTGCATGGAGCCTCAGATCGAGGGAGATTATCAGTGGTCTTGTATGTCTTCCATTTCCTAATAATTGATCCCGCAGTTGATTTCTTCAAACCAAGCTGCTTATCTATTGCAGATTCAGTCTTCCCAGCCTGGTGCAGGTCTACAATTTTGTTTCTGGTGTCCTTTGACAGCTCTTTGGTCTTGGCCATAGTGGAGTTTGGAGTGTGACTGTTTGAGGTTGTGGACAGGTGTTTTTTATACTGATAACAAGTTCAAACAGGTGCCATTAATACAGGTAACGAGTGGAGGACAGAGGAGCCTCTTAAATAAGAAGTTACAGGTCTGTGAGAGCCAGAAATCTTGCTTGTTTGTAGGTGACCAAATACTTATTTTCCACCATAATTTGCAAATAAATTCATTAAAAATCCTACGATGTGATTTTCTGGAATTGTTTTATTTATTCTGTCTGTCATAGTTGGATTGTACCTATGATTACAGGCCTCTCTCGTCTTTTTAAGTGGGAGAACTTACACAATTGGTGGCTGACTAAATACTTTTTTGCCCCACAGTATATACACTGCTCAAAAAAATACAAGGGTACACTAAAGTAACACATCCTAGATTTGAATGAATGAAATATTCTTATTAAATACTTTTTTCTTTACATAGTTGAATATGCTGACAAATTGTCAATGGAAATCAAATTGATCAACCCATGGAGGTCTGGATTTGGAATCACACTCAAAATTAAATTGGAAAACCACACTACAGGCTGATCCAACTTTGATGTAATGTCCTTAAAACAAGTCAAAATTAGGCTCAGTAGTGTGTGTGGCCTCCACGTGTCTGTATGACCTCCCTACAACGCCTGGGCATTCTTCTGATGAGGTTTGGGATGGTCTCCTGAGGGATCTCCTCCCAGACCTGGACTAAAGCATCCGTCAACTCCTGGACCGTCTGTGGTGCAACGTGGAGTTGGTGGATGGAGCGAGACATTATGTCCCAGATGTGCTCAATTGGATTCAGGTCTGGGGAATGGGCGGGCCAGTCCATAGCATCAATGCCTTCCTCTTGCAAGAACTGCTGACACACTCCAGTCACATGAGGTCTAGCATTGTCTTGCATTAGGAAGAGCCCAGGGCCAACCGCACCAGCATATGGTTTCACAAGGGGTCTGAGGATCTCATCTCGGTACCTAATGGCAGTCAGGCTACCTCTGGCGAGCACATGGAGGGCTGTGCGGCCCCCCAAAGAAATGCCACCCCACACCATGACTGACCCACCGCCAAACCGGTCATGCTGGAGGATGTTGCAGGCAGTAGAACATTCTCCACGGCGTCTCCAGACTCTGTCATGTCTGTCATGTGCTCAGTGTGAACCTGCTTTCATCTGTGAAGAGCACAGGGCGCCAGAGGCGAATTTGCCAATCTTGGTGTTCTCTGGCAAATGCCAAACGTCCTGAACGGTGTTGGGCTGTAAGCACAACCCCCACCTGTGGACGTCGGGCCCTCATACCACCCTCATGGAGTCTGTTTCTGACAATTTGAGCGGACACATGCACATTTGTGGCTTGCTGGGGGTCATTTTGCAGGGCTCTGGCAGTGCTCCTCCTACTCCCTCTTGCACAAAGGCGGAGGTAGCGGTCCTGCAGCTGGGTTGTTGCCCTCCTACGGCCTCCTCCACGTCTCCTGATGTAAAGGCCTGTCTCCTGGTAGCGCCTCCATGCTCTGGACACTATGCTGACAGACACAGCAAACCTTCTTGCCACAGCTCGCATTGATGTGTCATCCTGGATGAGCTGCACTACCTGAGCCACTTGTGTGGATTATAGACTCCGTCTCATGCTATCACTAGAGTGAAAGCACCAGCAGCATCCAAAAGTGACCAAAACATCAGCCAGGAAGCATAGGAACTGAGAAGTGGTCTGTGTTCACCACCTGCAGAACCACTCCTTTATTGGGGGTGTCTTGCTAATTGCCTATAATTTCCACCTGTTGTCTATTCCATTTGCACAACAGCATGCTATATTTATTGTAAATCAGTGTTGCTTCCTAAGTGGACAGTTTGATTTCACAGAAGTGTGATTGACTTGGAGTTACATTGTATTGTTAAAGTGTTCCCTTTATTTTTTGAGCAGTGTATATATATATATATATAGAGAGAGAGAGAGACCACATAGCGCAATATGAGTGCATCAACCACCTTTGTTGATATTTTCTTACATGTTCCACCACCTACATACACTCCACAGTCAGAAAGAATTTGTTCTGTACAAAGCATAGGGTGTTCTAGGTGACCGTAGTCTTCCCCAGAGACCTTCATTAAGTACAGTATATTCAATATTTCTCTTTACCCACCTTCATTCCAGCTGTTTTTTTTGTTAGTTGAAAAGCGGTCACTTTGTTTTGTTAGTTCATGAACAGTGCATTATAGATATGTGTGTAATATTGCCAACAGCAGTAACAGTGACAGAAACATGGAAAACTAAACACACATTATCACAGCTGTACGCTATGAATATTGAATTTTGTCTACAAAACACACTACTGCTTTAATAAACACAGCGTTAATTCAAAGGTACAAATAAATGTTGTTGCTTGAAAGGGGTGACATTAGATTTTTAGTTGAAGAAAAAGTTGAAAAGGTTGATGGGGTCATAATAGAAAAATCTTACTATATTAATAATGTATTTTATTCAAATTTGTTTTGTTAACACTGAATATAACAATGTCTAACTAACCCTGAATATAACAATGTCTAACTAACCCTGAATATAACAATGTCTAACTAACCCTGAATATAACAATGTCTAACTAACCCTGAATATAACAATGTCTAACTAACCCTGAATATAACAATGTCTAACTTTGGTTCAAATCTTGCATTTCTGGCCATGATTTCAGTTTATTTCAACATTGGCCGCTACTCCTTCATACTCCTTCTAAAGCTCTCAATATTGTGAACTTTGAATTAAGGGGGTGGTCATATTGTATGGCCCTCACCCTCCCCTCCCCCCAGCCGGACATCAGACAGACACCACTACAGCGTAGTTTCTGTGCCTACCTTCATTTTGGATGGAGGGAGCAAAACGGAGGGGGAGAAACATCAACATAGTCACCCCATACACTCCCGGGAGGGTGACACCAATGCACCGACAGAGAGAGAGAGGGTGGAGGCTACCTTCCTTGATATCATACTATCCCTTTGGGTACATCTCAAACACCATCCTATTCCCCATATCGTAATAGGTTTAGGCTTAGCATTCTTCTACCAGACCCAATGTATATTCCTCCATCCCTCTCTATCAAGTGTGGCTTTACAGTACCGGAGCAATACTAGTTGGTAAGATGGTATGAGCGCTTTGCCCCGGTGTTGGTCTCACAGATGTTAATATGAGGCCTATAAGCAAGATAACTTTCACAGAGCCATGGCCCTGCTTACAGCTGCTCTCAGCTTCAGGTTTCAACACCCGGGGATCAGGCTGACATCACTGGCAGAGGCTGCTGTCAGTCAGCGGGGGGCAAGCGTCACTGTCAGGTCTCCCTGATGTGATTGTTGGAGTCGCCCATCAGTCCCTGTCACTGTCAGGAGGCGGGCAGCGCCTCATCACAGTGTCAGAGCCCGATTGGCTCGTTGCGTACCCCATTGCCAAACAGCCCCCGTCAGTGTCAGCATCAGCTGACCTTGGAGGAGGGACTTATATCAGACCCCTCCTTCAAATGTCAGCTGAGCTCTGCCTTTCACCTGGCCCTCCCCTTCACTCAGGGCTTCTGCATAATATGCCCTTCCTGCGCCTCCTTGGGCTGCTGACCCATATGCTCCTGACCAACGTGCAATTGGCCATGGGCCTGGCCATGGTGGAGCCCCTCAGCGCCATTTTGGTGCTGCTGCTGCTCCACCCCATGGCCACGACCGTGTTCGCGCCCCACGTCACTCTCGCCATGGTGACCGTGACCATGGCTTTTGCCATGGTGACCGTGCCCATTGCCATGGTGATTATGACCGCGTCCACCGTGAGGTGTATCCCCTCCAGTGACTGGCTTCTCTTCTCCCTCAGGCTTTACCTCTACCATCCTGTTGCACTCTGCTGGGATCTCTGTGTTCTGTGTGTGAGAGAGGAGGATGGGTGTTGGATGGTTTGTCATAGAACTAATTCCCACATACAAACACATACATACCGAGTGTGTGTGTGTGTGTGTGTGTGTGTGTGTGTGTGTGTGTGTGTGTGTGTGTGTGTGTGTGTGTGTGTGTGTGTGTGTGTGTGTGTGTGTGTGTGTGTGTGTGTGTGTGTGTGTGTGTGTGTGTGTGTGTGTGTGTGTGTGAGTGTGTACCTCATACGTGCAGTCCCCACAGATGCTTTGGCAGTAGGTCTCCTTAATGGCGTTCTCTACGTAGGGAGTACCCAGGATGGAAAAGGGGAGGAAGATATGGTGGGTCAGACGACCACACCTGAGAGAGAGAGAGAGAGAGAGAGAGAGAGAGAGAGAGAGAGAGAGAGAGAGAGAGAGAGAGAGAGAGAGAGAGAGAGAGAGAGAGAGAGAGAGAGAGAGAGAGAGAGAGAGAGAGAACATTTACATCATAAATTACACATCTTAGTATCAGCTATTAAAGACTAGCAGAACACACTGGATTCTTCAATTACATTAAATGAACTACAGGACAAAATACAAAACCTCCAATCCAAAAAGGTCTGTGGTGTTTATGGTATCCTAAATAAAATGATAAAATATGCAGACCACAAATTCTTAGTGGCTATACTTAAACTTTTTAACATGATCCTCAGCTCTGGCATCTTCTCCAATATTTGGAACCAACTAATGATCACCCCAATCCACAAAAGTGGAGACAAATTTGACCCCAATAACTACCGTGGCATATGCCGATGCCCTAGAGCACATAACAAACTATACATTCATCAGCACCACAGGTAACTTCCACAAAGCTGTGAACGATTTGAAAGACAAGGCAAGAAGGGCATTCTATGACATCATTTAATGGCTGTGATAGGAGAAACCTGAGGATGGATCAACAACATTGTAGTTACTCCACAATACTAATCTAATACATAGCTGAGTACCACTCGTCATATTTTCAAGCACAGTGGTGGCTGCATCATGTTATGGGTATTATTGTAATTGTTAAGAACTGGGCAATTTTTCAGGATAAAAAATAAATGGAATGGAGCTAAGCACAGGCAAAATCCTAGAGGAAAACCTGGTTTAGTCTGCATTCCAAAGAACACTAGGAGATACATTTACATTTCCCAGAAAGACACAGCTGTAATCACTGCCAAAGGTGCTTCTACAAAGTATTGACTCAAGGTTGAGAATTTTATATTTCATTTTTAATAAATTTGCAAACATTTCTAAAAACATGTTTTCAATTTGTCCTTATGAGGTATTGTGTGTAGATGGGTGAGAGAAAACAATGAATTTAATGCATTTAGAATGTCGAATAGCACAACAACATGTGGAATAAATCAAGTGGTATGAATATTTTCTGAAGGCACTGTATTTCACTTGCTTTGGCAATGTAAACATACAGTTTCCCATGCATATAAAGCCCTTTGAATTTAATTGAGAGAGAGATACTTTAATGAATACACAGCAGCATGCTGTAGGAAAAAGAGATATGTATATGAGATATATGTTACTGTATAAGACAAGATACTGTGTGTGAAAGAGAGAGAGGAACAGACAGAATGCTGAACAGTGTTTTGTATTTCTGAGCAGACCGAGCGCAGGCAGGCAGGAAGACAGACAGACAAGGGACAGACAGAAAGACAAACAGACAAGAGACAGATGGGCGGACAGACAGACAAACAGAGAAAGAGACAGACAGACGAGACAGAAAGACAAACAGACAAGAGATAGACAGACAGACAGACAGACAGACAGACAGACAGACAGACAGACAGACAGACAGACAGACAGACAGACAGACAGACAGACAGACAGACAGACAGACAGACAGACAGACAGACCACAGTAAGGAGCTGACCTGTCATAGATGAGGACGTCATCCTTCTTTCCAGCCAGGGCCTGCCACACGTCATCCTGTTTGGGTACCTGTTTGTACAATATGATGTTCTCAGACAGTTTCTGGCTCAGCAAGGTGTGAAGGTGCTGGGCCTGCTCCCCCTGGTGGTTCACCACCATATAGGTCACATTGTCCAGACCCTGGCCCTCCAGCTTCAGGCGCAGCTCATCCAATCTGCTCAAAGGAACACAAGGAAGTGAAAAGTGGAGAGATGGCCAAAAATAAATCATGTTATAACAAAATAAAGAACGGGCATTCTATAAAGAGATGTGCTGCTGACAACCGGAAAAGTGTCAATTGTAAAGATTCTTTAAAAAAAACACACTCCATTAGGGGTAGGAAAGTGGCTAAGGGAATGGAACATAGCCCTATCTGGTCCACTTACAAGGATGCCTGCACCAAGCAGAACGATCAGCTGGCCTGGAGGAGGGCCACCACCGTGACCTGGCCCATAACCCCCTTCATTGGCTCCACCTCCCCAATGCTCCAACCAGGTGGTGGCTTACAGCGGGTCCCCTCCCCCTCACTCTCTGCTCCGCCCCCAGGGAGCAGGCAGAGAGCCAGGAGCAGGCTGAGCCCCGCCTTCATCACGGTGCCTTGCAGCAGGCTTGATCTGCTGAGTGTGTGTGAGTAGAAGAGAGAGACTGAGAGAGAGAGAGAAAGAAGCAGGACTCAGGTTAGAGTCAGCTCAGGTAACGAAGATTTGAACAGTGTCCCTTTCCTGTGTCAACACTAGAGAGAAAGCTCAAGCTGACAATCTCAGAGAATGAGGGGGATGTTCCCTATGTCCTAAGGAACTGATTTATTAGGTCTTTTCAATGGCAGGTAAAGGAGCAATCTGCAGTTGCTGCATCCATTTTTGGACTCATAAATTAATTATATGTACCCATTGATTCTTGAAGAATATATATATATTTTTTGTTGTTGTAATTTAGCAGATGCTCTTACCCAGAGCGACTTACATTAGTGAGTGCACAATATTTTGGTACTGGTCCTTACGAATGCCTTGTGAGCTTAGTTCAACTGTCGTAGCCCATCAGAACCCAAAATATAAGCTTGTTTTACACCAATGTTTGTAAATAAAGTAAATGTTAACAAACACTGTATAGCCACAAACATGGTTAAAACTATTTTCATATTATGGATGGTCAGTTCTTGCATCCATAGCTCTGTCTATGAATTTGAGAGTGGTTACATTTCTCCAGTCCCATCCCTCAGCTTATTACAGAAAAAGTGGCGATGAGATGCTCTGTTATTGTTTCAAAAGCGGATTGCCCCTTTAACGGAGACAAAGAACGGAAGACTTTGAAAAAATATATATTTATCTGCTGATATGAAATAAATGAGTGATTCTAATATAAGGTCATTCTTTCTGATGTTTTACACTCTAGCCTTTAATTAAAGGGATATCATGTTGTTGTTGTTATTTATTTTATTTTTTATTCTATTGCACAACCAAAGGCAAACTGATGAACAACAGAAAAAGAAAGATTCGGAGACGAGTGGGTAAATGCAGAAAGTTATCTCGCTTTCTCTGCATATTAATGCTATAGAAACACTTAATTGTAAACCAACTGGAAATTATTAAATACTTGCTGCACGGAGCATCAAAAAACATTTTTTTTTTTAAATAGCAAAACACTATCTCAATTTGTTCATATCGTGCATCACAGGTTATATACAGAAGGAAAACATATACAGATGTAGGCTGTTCTCTGTATTATCAGAATGCACAACAAGTTACAAAATAATTCTGCAGTCACTTACCCTGTTAAAATGTCCCTCCTTAGTCAGCTCAGCTCTGTCTAGCAGTAGCTTTTGGAACAACAACAACTCCCTCTGCTCCCCCCTTTTATACTCACACTGTTATTTTCCTGAAAGGAAGACAAAGTTCATGATGGGGTTCTGTGCAGATGCACTTCTGCACATCTGTGTGTGATAGAGAGAGAGAGTGAGTGAGTGAGTGAGTGAGTGAGTGAGTGAGTGAGTGAGTGAGTGAGTGAGTGAGTGAGTGAGTGAGTGAGTGAGTGAGTGAGTGAGTGAGTGAGTGAGTGAGTGAGTGAGAGAGAGAGAGAGAGAGAGAGAGAGAGGGGGGAGTACACATATCTTGAGAGTAACATGGAAGGTAACAGTGAACTTTTAACCATCACTATTGCTTGGTAATTGTTTGTCATGTCTGTGCACACGAGGCTTGCAAATCAAAATGACCCTATATCTATATCTGCATGCTCTGTCTCATTCCTTTGCCTGAAAAAGTGTAGCCTGCCACAGAATGGTTAAAGAACAGAACATTTTGACAGCCTGTTTTTCTCTGAAGGGGAGAAGTGAAAAAGGAGTAGTGAAGAAATTGGGTGAGGGGAGGGAGAGGAAGTGGGGGTTGGCCAGTGTCCAGCATGTTATGCAAGTCAGCACAAATACAGTATATCACCTGATCGCCTAACTGAACAATTGGACACAAAACAGATAAATCTAACAAAAAGGAGAGAGATCTTGCATGTATGGACTTGCAACCCATGAAGGATATACTGTGTTGTAAAGTTGAAAAGAAGAATCCCAACATTGTTCCATGTACTGTCTTGCAGCATGGTATGAAAATCCCAAAGTTGTTCCATGTACTGTCTTGCAGCATGGTATGAAAATCCCAAAGTTGTTCCATGTACTGTCTTGCAGCATGGTATGAAAATCCCAAACTTGTTCCATGTACTGTCTTGCAGCATGGTATGAAAATTCCAATCTTCTACAAAGAGGGTTTAACTGCCAATGGCTTATCTCTGGGGTTCCATTTCAAGGGCACAGAGAAATAAAAGTCAATGTTCCAAAGACATCATAAAAAAATACAAGGATGCAATGAACTCTTGGGAAACACAGAGCTCAAGTCCTTAAGCAGCAAATTGGTTCACATTCAGTATGGATCTAGGCCAGCTTATGAAACAGTGATCACTAAGGGGGCAGAAGTCAGCAAGCGAGAAGATAGGACCACAGCAAGTCAATGACATAAGACTTGGTTGAACTCTTCTACCTATTATGGCAGTAGGTACCATAGGACAAGGTTTATCCACAGGTAAGATTACAGTACAGGTGTAATTGGGTATAAGTTGAAAGACAATCAAGATTGTATAAAAAAAACTACCATTGGCCCATTTAGATGACACAATGACGGTATTTATTTTAATTGGTCCACACACAGATCTGTAGAACAGCCCACTGGGGAAAAAATTGTTGAATCAATATTTTTCCACGTCATTTCAACCACAAAAATCAATGTGATGAAGTTAAATCAATGCGGAAAACAAATTGGATTTGCAAAACCTCATCAACGTAAGAGCATTTTGTATTTTAACCTTAATCCAACAAAATGCTCAGTCAGTAATTTTCACTATTAGTTTACACTTGTTCTCTTATGAAGCATGTGACAATTAAAATGTCATTTGAATGGTATTTGTCAAGATTTCATTTAAAACTGAGGGGTGCACTTAATGCATTGTGAAATCTGTTGTAAAATGTATTTTAATGTTTAAAAGTGTTATTATAATATATATATATATATATTACTGCCTTATTTTTTGCTGGATCCCAGGAAGAGTATCTGCTGCATTGGCAGCAACTAATGGAGATCCAAAACAAATACAAGTAGGAAATAGGCCTACTACAAAGTAGGATGAATGGGTTAGTCAGCAAACTTTGATAAACAAACAGAAATAACTACAGGTTTTCTGATTCATTAGGAAAGCTTAACTAAGATATGTGTTTGGTTGTTGGGTCAATCAGTCCATGCCTATTCAAGCTTATCTTTTCAAAACAAATGCAAGTTATTTCAAAATATTTAGGCAAGTTAATTGGCTAAGTCACTGATCTTGTTTTGTAGAATACCCCTCTGATGCACCTTGATATTGTTATGCTGCACATGGCTAAAATCTCATGGTTTGTGGATAATTGCATTCTCAACCTCTTCAAGTTGCATTTCGCTACACCCGCAACAACATCTGCTAAATATGTGCATGTGACCAATAAAATAGTTTGGATGTCTTCACTATTAGAAAATTGTAGAAAATAGTAAAAATAAACAAAAACCCTTGAATGAGTAGGAAGTGAAGACATCAAAACTATGAAATAACACATATGGAATCATGAGATTCTTCAAAGTAGCCACCCTTTGCCTTGATGACAGCTTTGCACACTCTTGGCATTCTCTCAACCATCTTCATGAGGTAGTCACCTGGAATGCATTTCAATGTACAGGTATGCCTTGTTAAAAGTTAATTTGTAGAATTTCTTTCCTTCTTAATGCATTTGAGCTAATCAGTTGTGTTGTGAGGGGTGGTATACAGAAGATAGCCCTATTTGGTAAAAGACCAAGTCCATATTATGGCAAGAACAGCTCAAATAAGCAAAGAGAAATTACAGTCCATCATTACTTTAAGACATGAAGGTCAGTCAATCAAAATTTCAAGAACTTTGAATGTTTCTTCAAGTGCAGTGGCAAAAACCTTCAAGCGCTATAAAGAAACTGGCTCTCATGAGGACAGCCACAGGAAACGGAACCCCAAAGTTACCTCTGCTGCAGAGGATACGGTCATTAGAGTTACCAGCCTCAGAAATTGCAGCCCAAATAAATGCTTCACAGAGTTCAAGTAACAGACACATTTCAAAATCAACTGTTCAGAAGAGAATGCGTGAATGAGGCCTTCATGGTCGAATTGCTGCAAAGAAACCATTACTAAAGGAACCCAATAAGAAGACGAGACTTGCTTGGGCCAAGGAATAGGAGCAATGGACATTACACCAGTGGAAATCTGTCCTTTTGTCTGATGAGTCCAAATTTGAGATTTTTTATTCCAACAGCTGTGTCTTTATGAGACGCAGAGTAGGTGAACAGATGATCTCCACATGTGTGGTTCCCACCATGAAGCATGGAGGAGGAGGTGTGATGGTGTGGGGGTGCTTTTCTGGTGACACTGTCTGTGATTTATTTTGAATTCAAGGCAACTTAACCAGCATGGCTACCACAGCATTCTGCAGTGATAGACCATCCCATCTGGTTTGTGCTTAGTGGGACTATAATTTATTTTTCAACAGGACAATGACCAAAAACACACCTCCAGGCTGTGTAAGGGCTATTTGACCAAGAAGGAGAGTGATGGAGTGCTGCATCAGATGACCTGGCCTCCACAATCAACCGACCTCAACCCAATTGAGATGGTTTGGGATGAGTTGTACCACAGAGTCAAGAAAAAGCAGCCAACAAGTGCTAAGCATATGTGGAATCTCCTTCAAGACAGTTGGAAAAGCATTCCAGGTGAAGCTGGTTGATAGAATGTCAAGAGTGTACAAAACTGTCATCAAGGCAAATGATGGCTACTTTGAAGAAATTAAAATATAAAATATATTTAGATTTGTTTAAAACATTTTTGGTTACTACATGATTCCATATGTGTTATTTCATAGTTTTGATGTCTTCACTATTATTCTACATGTAGAAAATAGTAAAAATAAAGAAAAATAGTGGAATGAGTAGGTGTGTCCATACTTTTGACTGGTATATAACAATGAATTACTATTTTGATATTGATCACTGCACTTTTGGGTTGAGCTTGCAAGTTAAGCACTTCAATGTAATTGTGCATGTGACAAAAAAAACTTGAACTTGAACTGAACTCAATGATACTATCTTAAGCGTAAACGATTAACTTAGAAAATTGTCTTGTCTGCAAATTCAAAAGGTGTATTACAAACACAGATTACAAATGCTGTGTAGGTTCATTTGAAAACCTTTGAGACAAGTTGTTCCATTGCAGACAAGTAATATATTCTATGTGAAATAGGCAGAAAGGCAGACCACACAAAATTGTTAATAGTTATTTTTTTCCCCCTCAGGGGAGAAAGGTGTTTTCGTGCCCTCTTCACGACTGTCTTGGTGTGTTTGGACGATGGTAGTTTGTTGGTGATGTACACACCAAGGAACTTGAAACTCTCCACCCGCTCCACTACAGCCCTGTTGATGCTAATGGGGGCCTGTTCGGCCATTCTTTTCCTGTAGTCCACTTTCAGTTCCTTTGTCTTGCTCACAATGAGGCAGAGGTTGTTGTCCTGGCATCACACTGCCAGGTCTCTGACCTCCTCCCTACAAGCATTTTGCTACACTCACATTAACATCTGCTAACCATGTGTATGTGACAAATAAAATTTGATTTGATTTGATCTGATTTTGTTCTAGATTTGTTAACCCGGAAGTACCTTGTAGAGAAGGCCCATGGAGTTGGTGGAATACTCCTTTAATTCATTGCCATTTACTCAGCTGGGCCAGGGGCGCTTTAATTAGGTCAGGTGGAAATGTCAGACAGTTCTCAACTCCATAAAAGGAGGAAATTGCCATCGCCTGATCTCGCTGCTTTCTCTTCCTTAACTCCATCTCATCCAGAAGTTCTGTGCGTCCATGAATCCACAAATTCCTGCCTCAGTCTCATCCATTCCTCTGTCACCTGACACGTGACCACCTGTTCACCTTCACTGTCAGTCACCCTACCTGTCCAGCTACCCACACAGATTCAAATAATCTTTCAACCTTCTTGCTAAATTTGGTCAGCTTCCTTATCAGAATTTGCCCATGAGAGATTAGTTGATTCTAGTCCTTTCTAAAGATCTCACCAGCTTGTAGTCCTAAAAACTGGAAATGATTTACCTCTGCTTTGTTCAGCCAGTCCTACGGGTAAAATGAATGGGGAAAGAAAACGGTTTGGGGATAAACACCGAAAATAAGGTCTGAGGTTAACACATGCATAGGAGATCTTATACGTTTTGTTCTCTGAGATAACATCGATCAGTTAACATGACCTTAATGAATAATGAAGCCTTTATGTGCTTTATGTGTTTTTTGTGTTTACATTTATCCTTCAAAATTCACAAAATGTAACGTTAGCTGATGAAGATTATCTCATAGAACAAAACGCTTACGATATCCCTAGACTGCGTTTACCAAATCAAATCAATGTTACCAGAAAGAGTTGACCAAATAAACTAAAGTAAATAATCATTAAAAGTAACACAATTAAATAACAATAACGAGGCCATATACAGGCGGTACCGGTACCGAGTCAATGTGCGGGGTTACAGATTAGTCGAGGTCATTTGTTCATGTAGATATGGGTAATGTGACTATGCATAGATAATAAACAGCGAGAAGCAGCAGTGTAAAAACAAATGGGGGGGTGTCAATGTAAATAGTCCGATTGGCCATTGAATTGATTGTTCAGCAGTCTTGTGGCTTGGGGGTACAAGCTAGTAGACTTTTATTTTCCTTGACTTGGCGGTCCGGTACTGCTTGCCTTGCGGTAGCAGAGAGAATAGACTATGACTTGGGTGGCTGAAGTATTTAACAATTTTTTGGTCTTTCCTCTGACACTGCCTAGTATAGAGGTCCTGGATGGCAGGAAGCTTGGTCCCAGTGATGTACTGAGCCTTACGCATTACCCTCTATAGCGCCTTATGGTCAGATGCCAAGCAGTTGCCATACCAGGCAGTGATGCAACTGGTCAGGGTATTCTCAATGGTGACACTGTAGAACTTTTTTCCCCCTCAGGGGGGAAAGGTGTTTTCGTGCCCTCTTCACGACTGTCTTGGTGTGTTTGGACGATGGTAGTTTGTTGGTGATGTACACACCAAGGAACTTGAAACTCTCCACCCGCTCCACTACAGTCACGTTGATGCTAATGGGGGCCTGTTCGGGCCAGCCTTTTCCTGTAGTCCACTTTCAGCTCCTTTGTCTTGCTCACAATGAGGCAGAAGTTGTTGTCCTGGCATCACACTGCCAGGTCTCTGACCTCCTCCCTATAGGCTGTCTCATCGTTGTCGGTATTCTGGCCTACCACTGTTGTGTCGTCAGCAAACTTAATGATGGTGTTGGAGTCGTGTTTGGCCACACAGTCGTGGGTGAACAGGGAACACAGGAGGGGACTAAGCATGTACCCCTGAGGGGCCCCAGTGTTGAGAATCAGCATGGCAGATGTGTTGTTGCCTACCATTACCACCTGGGGGTGGCCCGTCAGGAAGTCCAGGATGCAGTTGCAGAGGGTGGTGTTTAGTCCCAGGGTCCTTAGCTTAGTGATGAGCTTTGTGGGCACTATGGTTTTGAAGGCTGAGCTCTAGTCAATGAATAGTATTCTCATATAGGTGTTCCTTTTGTTCAGGTGGGAAAGGGCAATATGGAGTTTGATTGCATCATCTGTGGATCTGTTGGGGCGGTTTCCGAATTGGAGTGGGTCTAGGTTATCCAGGATGCTGCTGTTGATGTGAGCCATGACCAGCCTTTCAAATCACTTCATGGCTATCAACGTGAATAATATGGGGCAGTAATCACTTAGGCAGGTTACTGTCGCATTCTTGGACACAGGGACAATGGTGGTCTGCTTGAAACATGTAGGTATTACAGACTCGGTCAGGGAGAGGTTGAAAATGTCAGTGAAGACACTTGACACTTCCGTATTAAGCGAGTCACTGGTACTTCCTGCTTTAGATTTTACTTGTAAGCAGGAATCGGGAGGATAGAATTATGGTCATATTTTCCAAATTGAGGGTGAGGAAGAGCTTTGTATGCATCTCTGTGTGTGGAGTAAAAGTGCTGTAGAGTTTTTTTCCCTCTGTGGTTGCACATGTAACATGCTGGTAGAAATGAGGTAAAACAGATCCGCCCTTTTTGTTTCATTTTTCACCTGAAATGTCATACCCAAATCTAACTGCCTGTAGCTCAGGCCCTGAAGCAGGGATATGCATTTTCTTGATACCATTTGAAAGGAAACACTTTGACGTTTGTGGAAACGTGAAAGGAATGTAGGAGACTATAACACATTAGATCTGGTAAAAGATAATACATAGGAAAAAGAAAAAAAAATTGTACCATCATCTTTGAAATGCAATACAAAGGCCACAATGTATTATTCCAGCCCAGGTGAAATTCAGATGTTGGCCACTAGATTGCAGCCGTGTATGTGCAAAGTTTTATCCTGATCCAATGAACCATTACATTTCTGTTCAAAATGTTGTATCAAGACTACCCAAATTTGCCCAATTTGTTTATTAATAACTTTTCATGTTCAAAACTGTGCACTCTCCTCAAACAATAGCATGTTATTCTTTCATTGTAATCCCAACTGTAAATTGGACAGTGCAGTTAGATAAACAAGAATTTAAGCTTTCTGCCAATATCGGATATGTCTATATCCTGGGAAATTTCCTTGTTACTTATAACCTCAAGCTAATCGCATTAGCCTATGTTAGCTCAACCGTCCCATGGATGAGACACTGATCCCGAAAAATAGATGGCTACGAATAATATATATGAGAACTCTCTTGGTAGATAGTGTGGTCTACAGCCTATCAAAAGGTACTCTACCTTATGAGACAACCAAGACTATTAGACATCGCGCACAAACCTTGTCTTACCAAACATAGTGGGACTGAGGGGAAGCTCGGGACTGAGGGGCAGCTCGGGACTGAGGGGCAGCTCGGGACTGAGGGGAAGCCCAGTACTGAGATGAAGCTCAGGCAGGTAGTAAGCTCCGGTAGATCCTGGCTGGCTGGCGGATCTGGAAGATTCTGGTTGACTAGCAGATCTGGAAGATTCTGGTTGACTGGCAGATCTGGAAGAGACTGGTTGACTGGCAGATCTGGAAGAATCTGGAAGAATCTGGTTGACTGGCAGATCTAGAAGATCATGGCTGACTGACGGATCTAGCTGCTCTATGCAGACTGGCAGCACCTTGCAGACTGGCCGTTCCTTGCAGACTGGCAGCTCCTTTCAGACTGGCAGCTCCTTGCAGACTGGCAGCTCCTTGCAGACTGACAGCTCCTTGCAGACTGACAGCTCTGGCTGCTCCATGCAGGCTGACAGCTCCTTGCAGACTGACAGCTCCTTGCAGACTGGCAGCTCTTTTGCAGACTGACAGCTCTGGGTGCTTCATACAGACTGACAGCTCTGACTGCTCCATGCAGGCTGACAGCTCTGACTGCTCCATGCAGACTGGCAGCACCTTGCAGACTGGCAGCTCCTTGCAGACTGACAGCTCTGGCTGCTTCATGCAGACTGGCAGCTCAGGCTGCTCCGAACAGGCAGGAGGCTCCGGCAGAGCTGTAGAGGAGGAAGGCTCTGATAGCTCTGAACAGGCGGGAGACTCCAACAGCGCAGGAGGGAAGGAAGGCTCTGGTAGCGCTGAACAGACAGGAGACTCCAGCAGCGCTGTAGAGGAGGAAGGCTCTGATAGCGCTGAACAGGCGGGAGACTCCGACAGCACAGGAGAGGCGAGGCACACTGTAGGCCTGATGCGTGGTGCTGGCACTGGTGATACTGGATCGAGGACACGCACTACCGGAGGACTGGTGTGTCGAGGTGGCTCTGGATAGACCGGACTGTGCAGGCGCACTGGAGCTCTTGAGCACCGAGCCTGCCCAACCTTACCTGGCTCGATGCCCACTCTAGCATGGCCAATACGAAGGGCTGGTATGAAACGCACCGGGTTATGCACCCGCACTGGAAACACCGTGCGCTCCATAGCATAACACGGTGCCTGCCCGGTCTCTCTAGCCCCCCGGTAAGCACAGGGAGTTTGCGCAGGTCTCCTACCTGGCATAGCCATACTCCCTGTAAGCCCCCCCCCCAATAATTTTTTGGGGCTGACTCTCAGGCTTCCATCCGCGTTGCCGTGCTGCCTCCTCATACCAGCGCCTCTCCGCTTTTTCCGCCTCCAGTTCTTCCTTGGGACGGCGATATTCTCCAGGCTGAGCCCAGGGTCCTTTTCCGTCTAATATCTCCTCCCAAGTCCAGAAGTCCTTTGATCGCTGCTCCTCACGATTAACAGGGAGAGTTGGCTCAGGTCTGACTCCTGACTCTGCCACTCTCTCCCTGAGCCCTCCCCCAATACATTTTTGGGGGTGACTTTCGGGTTTCCTTCTGCGCCGCCGTGTCTTTCTCTTCGACTCCATTCTCCTATAGCCCTCTTCGCACTGCTCCAGCGAATCCCAGGCGGGCTCCGGCACTCTCTCTGGGTCGACCGCCCACCTGTCTATTTCTTCCCACGTAGTACACTCCATACCTCTGCTGTCCATAACGTCCTCCCTTCGCTGCTCCTGCTGCCTGTTACCACGCCACTCGGTCTGTGTGTGGTGGTTGATTCTGTAACGGCGTTCTTCGTTTGTTGAAAGAGAGTCAGACCGAAATGCAGCGTGGTGGTTACTCATGTCTTTAATGAATGAATCGCGGTACATGAAATAACTGATACAAATACAAAACAACAAAACGGAACGTGAAACCTAATTACAGCCTATCTGGTGAAATTACTCAGAGCCAGGAACAATCACCCACGAAATACAAAGTGAAACCCAGGCTACCTAAATACGGTTCCCAATCAGAGACAACGAGAATCACCTGACTCTGATTGAGAACCGCCTCAGGTAGCCAAGCCTATGCAACACCCCTACTCAGCCGCAATCCCAATAACTACAAAACCCCAATAAGAAATACCACAAAATAAACCCATGTCACACCCTGGCCTGACCAAATATATAACGAAACACAAAACACTATGACCAAGGCGTGACACATAGCTTCTCTATCCTGCCGATGCAAGTCGCTCTGGATAAGAGCGTCTGCTAAATGACTTAAATGTAAATGTAAATGTAAAATCCCGCCAGCTCTATATTATACGTGTCGTCATTCAGCCACGACTCTGTGAAGCATAGGATATTACAGTGTTTAATGTCCCGTTGGTAGGATAGTCTTGATCGTGTATCATCCATTTTGTTTTCCAATGATTGCACGTTTGCCAATAGAACGGATTGCAGTGGAAGTTTACTCACTCGCCTACAAATGACTTGGATTTGGGCCCGTTCCCGAGAAAGCAGTATATCCTTCGCGTCGGACTCATTAAAGAAAAAATCTTTCTCCAGTTCGAGGTGAGTAGTCGCTGTTCTGATGTCCAGAAGTTATTTTCGGTCATAAGAGACGGTAGCAGCAACATTATGTACCATGGTGTTCACGGGGTTCAAGGGGTATAACGATCTCCCTAGGGTGTGATTAATAAATTGGATGAATCACTCTCTGTCCACAAGGAGGCACCCCTCCCCATAGGTGGAGCATTACTGGGATTGATTGCTTATTCTTGCCTGTAGGGACTAGCTCACTAGTCCCTATGAGCTGTCTAGAGATACAGGTTATGGGCTCTGTGAAAATTGTTTGTTGGTAGCAGAGTCGAGGGAACAAGAAGGGTTGAACACGACCATGCTATTATCCCACACAGTCCTTGTGGTTCATATGAACCCCGAAATGAGCTGTCTTTCTACAGCTCAAAGCTTTTCATTCCTAGGAATTAAATTCTGTCCCATTCTCAGTTAGGTCACAAGGCACTTTGTCGCCAGCACATATGACTGGTCAGTAGGATAACCTCCATGATAAAGTATTTTCCCTGGGTTTATTTTTTATGTGTTCGGTCCACTGCTGGGTTCCAGACCTCCTAAACCGAGTGAGGCTTGTTGTGACAACAGTATCCCCAGGTGGCACAATCAGGGGATGTCACTGAATTCCGGAGCCCTTGTACCCAGAGTGGGCAGGGAACTCGGAGTGGGATGGGCACTGTTTTTTTTTTCAATTGCAAGTTCCACCGTGTTCACGGGTGTCCAAAGTGTTGTGCATTTATGTTCAATGAAAAGTGTCCCTTCTCCACATTCAGACACACCGTTGTCAAGAATGGTAGAAATGGAAAAATAACCAACCTCTCCCAGTCCACAAGGTGGCATCCGGCCCCTTCAGATAGCACTTCATGGGAGGCTCGCTGTCTACTCCGATTAATGGTGCGCATGTGCAGTGTCGCCCTGGATCATGCTAACAGAGAAGTCAGGTTACAGGCTACAATTTGTTGTGAGTCCCCTCAGCGCCTGTTTTGAGGAAGGAAATATCCTCTGGTCTCCTGAAGCAGGCAATCCGGTCTCCAGAAGCAGCCAATCCGGTCTCCTGAAGCAGGCAATCCGGTCTCCAGAAGCAGCCAATCCGGTCTCCAGAAGCAGGCAATCCGAGTGGTTCCTTTGTAGAAGATCCAGGTTGACGGGTACAGCCAGTATTTCCTGGTTTCAAAAAGGAACAGGGCTTTGCGTCCCACTCCATGACATGCCCTCAACAAGCATCAACAAGCATGTCATATCCTGTAGATGGTTAAGAACTGAACCATAATAACTTGTGTGAAAGATTTCATGGATCTGGTCTGGCATATCCTGTAGATGGTTGGCTGGTGTCGCTTTCTGGGATACAACATGTGTGAGACAACTTTCTCTTCTGATATTGTATTTGCTCATTAACTGATATCACAGAAATTGACCTGTGAATGGTTGACTTTGCAAGTTATTTTACATCTTAATTATTAACCTGGGAAAGTACAGACCCAGAGAAAACCACAAGCTGCAACAGGTCTTGAGGGGTTGAGACTGGGACGAATGCATACCAACAACCCACAGTCATTCCTTTTCTTAATATCCTAAATAATCCAGGGTTTGTTTCAACTACACCCTATTCACATGAATTAGGAGATTGATAGTCACTCAATTGTAACTATAGTCTTTTCTTGAATATCTTTATATTCATTATAAACAAATCCAATGATTGCTACTGTAAATAGCTTTTATTCAGTGAAGCTGGAGACAAATACGGTGCTGCCATGATTCTTAATTAAGTTGGACAAAACTTGAATTGATTCCAAGCTGCTTGAATCCAAACCAGTTTCTCTCTCTCACGCCCTCTCTCTCTTTCTCTCACTTTCTCTCTCTCACGGAGGCACTAATTTAGACAACCAACCACGCACACTTGAAAGGAACATTCAGAACATCTTCCAGTAAGCATTCTCTGAATATTCTACCAATCCTCATTACACTGCCAACGTATCTACTACCAACCCTCCACTCATTACACTGCCAACGTATCTACTACATGGTTGTTGAAAATGTTGGGAGGGGTTGTTAGGTAATTTGAGGATGGGTCTATTAGAAGTTAGTAGGGCTCTTTATATTGTCCCAAAAGTACTGAGTTAGGTAGGAGGATATAGAAATGTTTTTTTTGTTTGTTTTTTAAATTTTTACTCATTTTTTTCTCCCCTATTTGGTGGTATCCAATTGTTCTAGTAGCTACTATCTTGTCTCATCGCTACAACTCCCGTACGGGCTTGGGAGAGACGAAGGTTGAAAGACACATTCATCCTCTGCACATCCTACCATTCCAGTGTTTAATTGCTATATTGTAATTACTTTGCCACCATGGCCTATTTATTGCCTTTACCTCTCTTGTCCTACCTCATTTGCACATGCTGTATATAGATTTTCCTACTGTATTATTGATTGTATGCTTGTTTATTCCATGTGTAACTCTGTGTTGTTGTATGTGTCGAACTGCTTTGCTTTATCTTGGCCAGGTCGCAGTTGCAAATGAGAACTTGTTCTCAACTAGCTTACCTGGTTAAATAAAGGTGAAATCCATTTTAAAAATATTACATACTTTATGCAGCAGCATAAAATATATTTTTGGATTCACCTTGTTGTTCTATGCTCACTTGAACAGGAAGGTGGCGAGGCAGTCCTTTTGGGAACATTTTGTCATCAAACTTCGTCATCAAAGTCGGGCATTCTCTGGATTTATAGTGCTTTCGAGACAACTGGGAACTCGGAAAAAACTAAGTTGAATCACGAGGTCAGTGATCTTCAGATCGGAGCTCTAGAAAGAGGCCCGAGTTTCCGACTTGGAATTCCGAGTTGGTTGACCGTTCAAAACTTATTTTCCCATTCAGAGCATTCCGAGTTTCCAGTTGTTTTGAACTCGACAGAAGTCATGATAGAAGTCATGATAGATTGACAGCATGCAAGCTTTTCTGGCACATGGTGTTGAATGTTTATACTTTTAAACTTGGAAAAGAGACCGTTAAACCCAGACTTGGACCACACACCCTATCCACGGAATTGCAGGCTAGTGATTGTTTTGCAACTGTCACGCCCTGGTCGAAATATATTATGTTTATTCTTCATTTTATTTCGGTTAGGCCAGGGTGTGACATGGGTTATTGTGGTGTGTTTTTGTGGGGTGTCTACGTAGTCTATGGCTGCCTGAGGCAGTTCTCAATCAGTCAGGTGATTTTAGTTGTCTCTGGGAACCATATTTAGGCAGCCATATTATTTGAGTGCTTCGTGGGTGATTGTTCCGGTCTTTGTGTTTGCACCAGATAGGGCTGTTTCAGTTCTTTATTTCATTTCATTATTTTTGTAGTTTCTGCATGTATCGTTTTTTCTTTATTAAAATATATCATGAATCATCATCACGCTGCATTTTGGTCCGATCCTTGTTCCACCTCTTCGTCAGAGGAGATAGAAGAGTCGTTACAGCAACGCTTGCAGTTTGCCACTGATTCCTTCCAAACCACTCATTGTTGAATTTGCATTTTCTAACTTGTTGTGTAATGTTTATGTCCAATGGCCAATGAGCACCGATACGTTTTATCTGACATTTATCTTCATACGACAAGGATTGAAAAGGATTTGCCTGTAGATTGTCAACATGAGTCATGATGATGACTGCTTGTCTTGCTTGCTAGCTAAGATTGTGAAAGTATGATGTTGACATGATCAGTCCAATCAAAGCTATAGTAGATATTGTCACGGTTTTCATGTGGTGAAGGAGAGTCGGACCAAACTGCAGCGTGTATATTGCGATCCATGTTTAATCACACAACGTAACACGAATCCAAAACACAAACTCTACAAAACAATAAACGTAATGAAAACCGAAACAGCCTAAACTGGTGCAAACTAACACAGCATAAGGACGTCAAGACACTCAGGACAATCACCCACGACAAACTCAAAGAATATGGCTGCCTAAATATGGTTCCCAATCAGAGACAACGATAAGCACCTGCCTCTGATTGAGAACCACTCCAGACAGCCATAGACTTTGCTAGATAACCCCACTAGCTACAATCCCAAATACATACACACCAAAACCCCAAGACAAAACACACCACAATACAAAAACTACATGCCACACCCTGGCCTGACCCAATACATGAAGAAAAACACAAAATACTTAGACCAGGGCGTGACAGATATAACGTGATTTGACATAATTTTATCTGTGGCCAATGACCTTGAGCCTTTTTGGATGGGCACTTCTGTGTATCTCTATGGCAATACTCAAGGGGCTTGAATTTTTGAGCTCTCCTGTAGATTTTGCGGTGACGTAGTGTCCTCATGAGTGACAGAACACTGAGCCAATCACGGCACATCTTGAGAACATTACCAACTCCTACTCTCTGTATTTTCCCCTGGCTGCCCAACCACCACAGAAAGAACTGAGCTTGGCTGAAACACCTGCATGTTGGAGCTTCCTTACTCAAGAAAGAAAAAAAGAGACCATGCTTGTATGAGGCTTTATTAACTCAATGATATATATTTTATTGCATTGTTTGCAAACTGATATGTGACACGTATGAATGTCTAAATAACATGCAAAACAGGTGGGGCTCAAAACAGGCTCTGCCCCACCTGCCCTGAATGACGGGTCACCACTGGTTCTATCTGTGATGCAACTTTTCCACAATTACAGTGGATATGTACACTCCTGCTACGCCTCCGCCAGATCATCCGGCTCCCAAGCCTCAGCAGGATTGACAGGCCTTCATGCCTCAGCCAGATTGTCAGGCTCCTATGCCTCAGCCAACTTCGAGAGGCTCTCACGCCTCTGCCGATTCTTCTGGAATTCACGCCCAGCCGGCTTGTCCAGCGCCAGTGCCTCGGCCGGCCCGTCAGGCTCGCCCAGGTGGGATGCCGGGTGGCGACCCTAGAGGGGGGTACTGTCACGCCTGCTCCCGCTCTTCCTCTCAGGTGCTCAAGGGCACCAGCCTCCCCAGCATTGCGCACTCCTGTCACCATCATTACTCACACCTGCCTTCCCCCGTCAACGCAAGCGTATTATTGGACTTACCTGGACACAATCCCCTGTTTATTACCTCCCCTATATTTGTCAGTTCCCCAACTCTGTTCCCCGCTGCTGCATTGCTTGTCGCCTGTCTTTGTATACCGGTGTGCTGGCCCTGTTCCTGTCTTGTTCCGTGTCTGTACCTAATTAAATGTTGACTCCCCGTACCTGCTTCTCGACTCAGCATCGGTAATTACACAAATAAATGTGATATTTGAGGCTTTCTCACCCCAATTGATAGTACAATGTAGTACACTGAATATACACACATATATTAATTTATGAGTGTGAGATATGGGGGTTGGTTGGAGTGTGTAAAGCAAAACTTTTACAAACAATGGCAACACTGCCATGTTGCACTGAGCCTTAATGCTGTTGGAAAACCACATCAGTGTCTGACTTTCAGCTGTAGCAGATGCACCTCCCCCAACTTCACTCCTCAACTTTTTATTTATTTTTTTATTTTTGATTTCACCTTTATTTAACCAGGTAGGCAAGTTGAGAACAAGTTCTCATTTACAATTGCGACCTGGCCAAGATAAAGCAAAGCAGTTCGACACATACAACGACACAGAGTTACACATGGAGTAAAACAAACATACAGTCAATAATACAGTAGAAACAGGTCTATATACGATGTGATCAAATGAGGTGAGATAAGGGAGGTAAAGGCAAAAAAAAGGCCATGGTGGCAAAGTAAATACAATATAGCAAGTAAAACACTGGAATGGTAGATTTGCAGTGGAATAATGTGCAAAGTAGAAATAAAAATAATGGGGTGCAAAGGAGCAAAATAAATAAATAAATAAAATAAATACAGAGGTAGTTGTTTGGGCTAAATTATAGGTGTATTATTTATTATTATATATAATATTATTTATTATTATAATTATATATATAATAATTATTATTATATTATTCATTATTATATGTACAGGTGCAGTAATCTGTGAGCTGCTCTGACAGCTCGTGCTTAAAGCTAGTGAGGGAGATAAGTGTTTCCAGTTTCAGAGATTTTTGTAGTTCATTCCAGTCATTGGCATCAGAGAACTGGAAGGAGAGGCGGCCAAAGGAAGAATTGGTTTTGGGGGTGACCAGAGAGATATACCTGCTGGAGAGCGTGCGACAGGTGGGTGATGCTATGGTGACCAGCGAGCTGAGATAAGGGGGGACTTTACCTAGCAGGGTCTTGTAGATGACATGGAGCTAGTGGGTTTGGCGACGAGTATGAAGCAAGGGCCAGCCAACGAGAGCGTACAGGTCGCAATGGTGGGTAGTATATGGAGCTTTGGTGACAAAACAGATTGCACTGTGATAGACTGCATCCAATTTGTTGAGTAGGGAATTGAACCCAATGACTTTCATCTGCAGTCGGTTGCTTCACCCTTACCACTCAAACAAGCCCATTATCTGTTAAGTTTCCCAAACTCGGTCCTGGGGCCCCCCCTGGGTGCACGTTTTGGGTTTCGCCCTAGCACTACACAGCTGACTCAAATAACCAACTCATCATCAAGCTTTTATTATTTGAATCAGCTGTATAGCGCTAGGGAAAAAAACAAAACTTGCGAACAGGGGAGGACCCAGGACCGAGTTTGGGAAACCCTGTGGTAAGTGACAGGATGGAAAAGACAGGGGTTTATGCTGTGTTCTCGTCGGAACTAGGAAACTTGAAAATATCTGACTTGTTAACTGGTTGTGTACGCAGCACGTTTATAAGCAGTTAACAAGTCGAAAATGTCAGTTTCCTAGATCTGATTAGCATGTGAACGCGACGTAACCTAACATAATTGAATATATTATGCTTTGGTATTGTGTCAGTGTTAATTAAGACTAGTCCTCATGTATTGGAAAATCTTTAATAATCCAATGTTTTATGGAATGGATGAATATGTTGATTAAAACAATATGACATGAAATCATGTTAGCACAGACTGGAGAAAATAATACAGACAGACTCACAAAAGATATGGGAAAGATTGTTGTTGTTCATTAAAAGCACATAAAATAATATCATGGCCATGAAATAGCCTGTCACCTATTAGCAGAAAAAACAAACAAAACAAAACATTCTCTCCATTGTATTTTGGTGTGTTTCTGTATATTTTGGTGTACTGTATGGTTGTTTTGTGTTGAATATGAAGAATGAAATAAATTGTCTATATCAAAAAAAGGGGGAAGGGGCTGAGTACCGAAATGGTACTGGACCAGAGAACCGAACTAAGGGGCCAGGGTTTCGATAAACCGAACGGGAGACAACCATCTGTTGCCTAGTAACGCTCCTCGGCGTCTTCTGGAGTTTGCAGTGACTGCTGGGAATCTGAGGCCCGACTGAGCGACCGCCCTTTTTAGACGAACGAGAGAAGAGCAACGCTGCAAGTGTCGGGAAAGAGCTATACGCAAAAATAACTTAATAAAGCGGCAGAACGTAACTTGAGGTATGTTTTCAGATGTATGATGTGAAATATTTCAGGCAAATTATGTCTAAATTAGGAAATGTCTCAGGAAAAAGTGTATTTTAATGCGCGATTTGATGACGTACTGGCGATGGTCAAACTCGAAATGGGGAGAGCATTTACGGGCCTATTTGAAAGGATTAGCTTCTGTAACTTGTTGGCGAACGTTATCTGGATTGTTCGCTGCTTCTTATAACCCATTATGTATTTGGCGTTGGTGTTATTAGGTAAACATTCTGATTAAATATATCGTTAAGTTTGATTTTACGGCCCTCAATTATAGACCGAGGCCTTCTGCTGCAGCTAAGCATGCTAGCTACCGTTAGCATTGTCTGCTATTTTCAATTGGTCAACTTGATGCCAATCACACTGCTGTCAAACGCATGATTGGCTGAATTCGACGTCTTCTCTTTGCATCGTTAACATTCTATTGGATAACACATGAGGTTGACGCGATTTTCCTGCCTCGAACGTTATCATATTTCATGAAGAAAAATCTGAAATACTGTCGGTCCAATGTGTTGCGAACACAAACATACGATGAACAGCGATATTGCCAAAATTAACAGATAAAGATGAAAATATACAGTACCAGTCAAAAGTTTGGACACCTACTTATTCAAGGATTTTTCCTTATTTTACTATATTCTACATTGTAAAATAATAGTGAAGACATCAAAACTATGAAATAATACATATGGAATCATGTAGTATCCCAAAAATTATTAAACAAATCCAAATACATTTGAGATTATTCAAAGTAGCCACCCTTAGCCTTGATGACAGCTTTGCACACTCTTGGCATTTTTTTTATTTGATTTATTTTACTAGGCAGTTAAGACTAATTTCTTACTTAAAATGATGGCCTACCAAAAGGCAAAAGGCCTTCTGCAGGGATGGGGGCTGGGATTAAAAATAAAAACATATTTAGAGAAAATTCTCTCATCCAGCTTCAGCTGGAATGCTTTTCCAACAGTCTTGAAGGAGTTCCCACATGTGCTGAGCACTTGTTGGCTGTTTTTCCTTCACTCTGCAGTCCAACTCATTCCAAACCATCTCAGTTGGGTTGAGGTCAGGTGATTGTGGAGGTCAGGTCACCTGATGCAGCACTCCATCACTCTCCTTCTTGGTCAAATAGCCCTTACGCAGCCTGGTGGTGTGTTGGGTCATTGTGCTGTTGAAAAACAAATGATAGTCCCACTAAGCGCAAACCAAATGGGATGGCATATCACTGCAGAATGCTGTGGTAGCTGTGCTGGTTAAGTGCGCCTTGAATTCTAAATAAATCAGACAGTGTCACCAGCAAAGCAACATCGCACCTCCTCCTCCATGCTTCACAATGGGAACTACAAATGCGGAGATCATCTGTTCACCCACTCTGTATCTCACAGAGACATGTCGGTTGAAACCAAAAATCTTGCATTTGGACAGATTTCCACCAGTCTAATGGTGTCCTTTAATAGTGGTTTCTTTGCAGCAATTCGACCATGAAGGCCTGATTCACGCAGTCTCCTCTGAACAGTTGATGTTGAGATGTCTGTTACTTGAACTCTGGGAAGCATTTATTTGGGCTGCAATTTCTGAGGCTGGTAACTCTAATGAACTTATACTCTGCAGCAGAGGTAACTCTGGGTCTTCCATTCCCGTGGCGGTCCTCCTGAGAGCCAGTTTCATGATAGCGCTGGATTGTTTTTGCAACTGCACTTGAAGAAACTTTCCAAAGTAAAATATGGAATGTTGTTTGTCTTTGCCTATTTGAGCTGTTCCTGCCCTAATATGGACTTGCTATTTTACCAAGTAAGGCTATATTCTGTATACCACCCCTACCTTGTCACAAACCAACTGATTGGCTCAAACGTATTAAGAAGGAAAGAAATTCCACAAATGAACTTTTAACAAAGCACACCTATTAATTCAAATGTATTCCAGTGGACTACCTCATGAAGCTGATTGAATGCCAAGAGTGCAAAGCTGTCATCAAGGTGAAGGGTGGCTACTTTGAAAAATCTCATAATTTGATTTGTTTAACACTTTTTTTGGTTGCTACATGATTCCATATGTGTTATTTCATAGTTCTGATATCTTAACTATTATTCTACATTGTAAAAAAATAAAGGAAAAATACCTGGAATAAGTAGGTGTCCAAACTTTTCACTGGTACTATAAATATTCATAAAAGCTGCAGAATGCCCAATGATAACATTATATTTAAATCTATGTTAAAATCACATTACTGTCTGTGCATCAATATGCTGTGAGCATGTTGTTCATGTTTAACTTGTTTGCCCAGATGTAATTGTACACTGAGTCCATATAGTCTGTCATTACTGGTGATGTGAACTGTGTGTCATCTCTACATGGATTTCTTCCTTGTGTGCAGGTGAGGGGCTGAGCCATGGCAGATAAGGGTGAGGGGTGTGGTAGTCAGTTCCCAGACCATTATAAAGTCATGCTGGACAAACTGAATGAACAGAGACAGCTGGACCAGTTCACAGACATCACTCTCATAGTAGACGGTAAGCTCATCCTCAGTGATGTTTGTTGAATTGCAGAAAGTGAAGGTGCAGCTTTGGCTTGTCAACTAAAAGTTAATTATATATTTTGTTAATACAAAAACAGCCTTGTTTCAGCCGTGTAGGTTAATATCCTTGTGTTAAGGGAAAAATGGCCACATTGTATGAAGTATTCTATTATGTGCTGTACCGTTCATGCGTTCATCTTACCTCTGGTCTGTAGGACACCAGTTCAGGGCCCATAAGGCAGTGTTAGCAGCGTGCAGTCAGTTCTTCCACAAGTTCTTCCAGGACTTCACACAGGAGCCACTAGTGGAGATTGAAGGTATGTACTGCTGAACCACTGATGCATCCACTGACGTATGTCTGTCATCAATCAAGAAAATAAACGATAGCGCTATAGACCCTGAGAAACAAAACAAGGCTTACATCCACTTCTGACAATAACTATAAGACTATCACACAATAACCCAATGTACCCATCAATCCCCTGTGTTGTGCAGGAGTGAGTAACTCAGCTTTCCGCCAGCTGATGGAATTTACGTACACAGCTACGCTGGCTGTCAGTGGGCCAGAGGAGGTCAACGACGTGTGGAAGGCAGCAGAGTACCTCCAGATGCAGGAGGCCATCAAGGCCCTCAACAACAGGTTGGACGGCCATTATAACATCTGGACCCCCTTACTACTAATATAGTCCCTTACTACTTACGGTGCCTTCAGAAAGTATTCATACCTCTTGACTTATTCCACATTTTGTTGTGTTAGAGCAGGTATTCCCATACTGGAATTTCCAGGGGTACGCGCAATGCTGTCGGGGGTACTCCAAATAAAAATGTGATTTACGTTAACGGGATCGATATGACAACTACCAGTGAAAATAGAGGGCGCCAAATTCAAACCACAGAAATCTCATAATTACAATTCTCAAAACACACATGTGTTTTATATCATTTTAAAGGTAATCTTGTTGTTAATCCCACCAAAGTGTCTGATTTCAAATATGCTTTTCAGCAAAAGCACTACAAACGATTATGTTAGGTCTCCACCAAACCGCAATAAGCACAGCCATTTTCCAGCGAAATATAGCATTCACAAAAAGCAGAAATACAGATAAAATGAATCACTAACCTTGAATTATCTTCATCAGATGACATTCATAGGACTTCATGTTACACAATACATGCATGTTTTGTTTGATAAAGTTCATATTTATATTAAAAAATCTGAGTTTACATTGGCGTATTAGATTCACTAGTTCCAAAAACATCAAGTGATTTTGCATAGCCACATCGTTTCAACAGAAATTCTCATCATAAATGTAGATGATAATACAAGTTCTACACATGGAATTATAGATATACCTCTCCTTTCAAAAAAAGTTGACGGAAAAAGCAACCCATGAAATAATCTGAGACGGAGCTCAGAACATTAGCCAAATTAGCCGCCATGTTGGAGTCAACAGAAACCAGAAAATACATGATAAATATTTCCTTACCTTTGATGAACTTCATCAGAATGCAGTCCTAGGAATGCCAGGTCCACAATAAATACTTCATTTGTTCGAAAATGTCCGTTATTATGTATGTCCAATTAGCTACTTTGGTTAGCGCGTTTGGTAAACAATTCCAAAGTCACGAAGCGCGTCCACAATAATGTGATGAAATGTCCAAATGTTCCGTAACAGTCAGTAGAAACATGTCAAACGATGTACTGAATCAATCTTTAGAATGTTGTTTACGTATATCTTGAATAACATTCCAACCGGAGAATTAGAATGACTTCAGATGACCGGTGGAACGCTGGTCCTTCCCCTGTGAACGCGCATAGTGAAAGCATGGTCAACTCGTGGCAGTGGTGACTATTTCCTGTCTCATTCGACCCCCCTTCACATTAGAGTCATCAGACAAAGTTCTATTGACATCTAGTGGAAGGCGTAGGAAGTGAAAACGCATCCATATCTCGCTGTAATTTCAATGAGGGCTTGGTTGAAGATCTGCCACCCCCAGAAAAAAATCCAAACAGGAAGTGGAATTTCTCAGGTTTTTGCCTCCAATATGAGTTCTGTTATACTCACAGACATATTTCAAACAGTTTTAGAAACTTCAGAGTGTTTTCTATCCAATACTAATAAAAATATGCATATATTAGCAACTGAGACTGAGGAGCTGGCCGTTTACAATGGGCACCTTTTCATCCAAGCTACTCAATACTGCCCCTGCAGCCATAAAAAGTTAAAGATATATATATATATATATATATATTCTCAACATCAATATATATTATTTATATTATTTATTTACTTAAAAAAAATATATATATATTTTCAAACAGTCCATTTATATTTTCCAACAGGGCTATACATTTGGGTGAGATTTTTTGTCGCCTGATTAGCCTCGTTTCACTGCCAAAAAGAAATAAAATTAAACCAGCTTGTGTTCAGCGAATTAACAACACAATGTCAAATACAGGTAGCCTTGTCAAATAATTAACATCCAGCCAGCTGCGCCACCAGAGACTCTGGTTTCGCGCCCAGGCTCTGTTGTAACCGGCCGCGACCGGGAGGTCCGTGGAGTGACGCACAATTGGCCTAGCGTCGTCCGGGTTAGGGAGGGTTTGGCCGGTATGGAAATCCTTGTCTCATGGTGCACCAGCGACTCCTGTGGCGGGCCGGGCGCAGTTCGCACTAACCAGGGTCGCCAGGTGTTTCCTCCGACACATTGGTGCGGCTGGCTTCCGGGTTGGATGGCGCTTGGTTGGGTTGTGTATCGGAGGACGCATGACTTTCAACCTTCGTCTCTCCTGAGCCCGTACGGGAGTTGTAGTGATGAGACAAGATAGTAGCTACTAAACAATTGGATACCACGAAATTGGGGAGAAAAAGGGGTAAAAAAAAAAAATAATTTTAACATCCAATCACGTTAAACGTTACTCTTCTGCGAGAATTCCGCTAACGGTCCATATGTAGCCAAACGTAGCTGCTGCTCATTTCGTTTGCTCGAAGATGCATAAATGGTTAAATGGTTAAAAGTCACACATACCAGAGACGTGTACCAGCTCTACTGGTAGACCTGCTACTACCAGCAGAACTACACCTGCACCTATCGACAACAGAAGTTGTTCTCCTTCAACGAGCACATCCAATGCTAGCATCAGTAATTCTACATTTGTTGTTAGCCCAGCTAACATGGACACTGATAGTTGTGAATCTGATACAGCCGAAGAGCTACTGACCTCTTACCCAGGAAAGCACCGAAAAACAGACAGGGTCATTGGATCATCGAAGAGGCGCAAATATGATGAGAACTACATTGATTTGGGGTTCACTTATTTTTGTATTTTTTTATTTCACCTTTATTTAACCAGGTAGGCTAGTTGAGAACAAGTTCTCATTTGCAACTGCGACCTGGCCAAGATAAAGCATAGCAGTGTGAACAGACAACACAGAGTTACACATGGAGTAAACAATTAACAAGTCAATAACACAGTAGAAAAAAAAGAGTCTATATACATTGTGTGCAAAAGGCATGAGGAGGTAGGCGAATAATTACAATTTTGCAGATTAACACTGGAGTGATAAATGATCAGATGGTCATGTACAGGTAGAGATATTGGTGTGCAAAAGAGCAGAAAAGTAAATAAATAAAAACAGTATGGGGATGAGGTAGGTAAAAATGGGTGGGCTATTTACCGATAGACTATGTACAGCTGCAGCGATCGGTTAGCTGCTCAGATAGCAGATGTTTGAAGTTGGTGAGGGACATAAAAGTCTCCAACTTCAGCAACTTTTGCAATTCGTTCCAGTCACAGGCAGCAGAGAACTGGAACGAAAGGCGGCCAAATGAGGTGTTTGCTGTAGGGATGATCAGTGAGATACACCTGCTGGAGCGCGTTCTACGGGTGGGTGTTGCCATCGTGACCAGTGAACTGAGATAAGGCGGAGCTTTACCTAGCATGGACTTGTAGATGACCTGGAGCCAGTGGGTCTGGCGACGAATATGTAGCGAGGGCCAGCCGACGAGAGCATACAGGTCGCAGTGGTGGGTGGTATAAGGTGCTTTAGTGACAAAACGGATGGCACTGTGATAAACTGCATCCAGTTTGCTGAGTAGAGTGTTGGAAGCTATTTTGTAGATGACTTCGCCGAAGTCGAAGATCGGTAGGATAGTCAGTTTTACTAGGGTAAGTTTGGCGGCGTGAGTGAAGGAGGCTTTGTTGCGGAATAGAAAGCCGACTCTAGATTTGATTTCCGATTGGAGATGTTTGATATGAGTCTGGAAGGAGAGTTTACAGTCTAGCCAGACACCTATCCAGGGTGGTGATGCTAGTCAGGCGTGCGGGTGCAGGCAGCGAGCGGTTGAAAAGCATGCATTTGGTTTTACTAGCGTTTAAGAGCAGTTGGAGGCCACGGAAGGAGTGTTGTATGGCATTGAAGCTCGTTTGGAGGTTAGATAGAACAGTGTCCAAGGACGGGCCGGAAGTATATAGAATGGTGTCGTCTGCGTAGAGGTGGATCAGGGAATCGCCCGCAGCAAGAGCAACATCATTGATATATACAGAGAATAGAGTCGGCCCGAGAATTGAACCCTGTGGCACCCCCATAGAGACTGCCAGAGGCCTGGACAGCATGCCCTCCGATTTGACACACTGAACTCTGTCTGCAAAGTAGTTGGTGAACCAGGCACGGCAGTCATCAGAAAAACTGAGGCTACTGAGTCTGCCGATAAGAATATGGTGATTGACAGAGTCGAAAGCCTTGGCAAGGTCGATGAAGACGGCTGCACAGTACTGTCTTTTATCGATGGCGGTTATGATATCGTTTAGTACCTTGAGCGTGGCTGAGGTGCACCCGTGACCGGCTCGGAAACCAGATTGCACAGCGGAGAAGGTACGGTGGGATTCGAGATGGTCAGTGACCTGTTTGTTGACTTGGCTTTCGAAGACCTTAGATAGGCAGGGCAGGATGGATATAGGTCTGTAACAGTTTGGGTCCAGGGTGTCTCCCCCTTTGAAGAGGGGGATGACTGCGGCAGCTTTCCAATCCTTGGGGATCTCGGACGATATGAAAGAGAGGTTGAACAGGCTGGTAATAGGGGTTGCGACAATGGCGGCGGATAGTTTCAGAAATAGAGGGTCCAGATTGTCAAGCCCAGCTGATTTGTACGGGTCCAGGTTTTGCAGCTCTTTCAGAACATCTGCTATCTGGATTTGGGTAAAGGAGAACCTGGAGAGGCTTGGGCGAGTAGCTGCGGGGGGGGGGCGGAGCTGTTGGCCGAGGTTGGAGTAGCCAGGCGGAAGGCATGGCCAGCCGTTGAGAAATGCTTGTTGAAGTTTTCGATAATCTTGGATTTGGTGACCGGTGGTGACCGTGTTACCTAGCCTCAGTGCAGTGGGCAGCTGGGAGGAGGTGCTCTTGTTCTCCATGGACTGCAGTGTCCCAGAACTTTTTGGAATTGGAGCTACAGGATGCAAATTTCTGCCTGAAGAAGCTGGCCTTAGTTTTCCTGACTGACTGCATGTATTATGTTGGGAGTAGTGCCTTTCCTCAGCCACAGTGTGTTATTTGTGCAAAAGTACTATCTCACAACTCGATGAAACCTTCACTCTTGCACGGACATTTAGAAACATAACATGCCAATTTTAAAAATAAACCACAGGAGTTTTTTGAATGAGAATTAAGACGACTTTCGAGTAGTAAGACATGAATAAAAGCAACAGATACCATTAATAAGAAGGTTCTAGAAGCGTCTTATATGGTGGGCTACCTAGTGGCTAGGACAGGCAAGCCCTATACTATTGTGGAGGACTTGAATTCTTCCTGCTACCATGGCTATGGCTGGGACAATGCTGGGAGAACAGGCAATGCCTTCATCAAACAACACTGTTTCACGACGCATCAGTGACATGGCAGGATGTGTTTTGAAACAATTGCTGCTTTGCATAGAAGCCCGTGAATTTTATGCCTTACAGCCGGATGAGTCAACAGATGTGGCGGGCCTGGCACAGCTCCTGGTATACTGTATGTCCGTTACATTTATGGGGGATCAATTAAGGAAGACATCCTCTTCTGCAAACTACTGGAAACCAGGACAACAGGAGAGGATTATTTTAAAGTACTGGACAGCTTTGTGACATCAAATGGACTTAGGTGGTCAAAATATATTGGTATCTGTACCGATGGCACAAAATCCATGACAGGGAGACATAGTTGAGTGGTAACGCGAGTGCAAGCAGTTGCTCCCGACGCCACTTGAGTACACTGCAGCATCCACCGAGAGGCTCTTGTTGCCAAGGAAATGTCTGACAGCTTGAAATACGTTTTGGACACTAGTGAATTTTTAAAAACTTTGTTAAAGCAAGGCCCCTGAACTCTCGTGTATATTCTCCACTATGCAATATGGGCATCAACCATGTAACGCTTTTACAACACACAAAAGTGCAATGGTTATCAAGGGGAAAAGTATTGACACGTTTTTTTAAATTGAGAGATTAGCTTAAAGTTTTCTTTACTGACCATAATTTTTACTTGTCTGACTGCTTGCATGATGACGAGTTTCTCACACAACTGGCCTTTCTGGGAGATTTTTTTTCCTCACCTGAATGATCTGAATTTAGGATTACAGGGACTCTCCGCAACTATATTCAATGTGCGGGACAAAATTGAGGCCATGATTAAAAAGTTGGAGCTCTTCTCTGTCTGCATTAACAAGAACAACACACAGGTCTTTTCATTGTTGTATAATTTTTTTTTTGTGTGCAAATTAACTCAAGTTTACGGACAATGTCAAATGTGATATAGCGAAGCACCTGAGCTGGGTGCGCAATTAAGCAGGTACTTTTTCGAAAAGGATGACACAAACAACTGGATTCATAATCCCTTTCATGCCCTGCCTCCAGTCCACTTACTGATATCTGAACAAGAGAGCCTCATTGAAATTGCAACAAGTGGTTCTGTGAAAATGTATTTCAATCTGAAGCCACTGCCAGATTTCTGTATTGGGCTGTGCGCAGAGTATCCTGCCTTGGCAAATCACACTGTTAAGACACTGATGCCCTTTGCAACCACACACATATGTGAGAGTGGATTCTCGGCCCTCACTAGCATGAAAACTAAATACAGGCACAGACTGTGTGTGGAAAATGATTTAAGCCTGAGACTCTCTCCAATACAAGCCAACATTGCAGAGTTATGTGCATCCTTTCAAGCACACCCTTCTCATTAACCTGTGGTGCGTTATTATTTGGTCCTATAAGAGCTCTTTGTCACTTCCCACGAACCGGGTTGTGACAAACTCATTCTTATGTTTAATAAATGTATCTTTATAGTGTGTGTGTGGCAGGCTTACAATGATGGCAAAAAACAACATTTGAGAGTGCTCTGACCCTGGTGCTAGAGGAGGTACGCAGCTGGAGGTTGAATGTTTGAAGAGGTACGGAACTATAAAAAGTCTGGGAACCACTGTGTTAGAGAATTCAAAATGGATTAGATTGTTTTCTCTCACCCATCCACACAAAATACACCATAATGACAAAGTGAAAACATGTTTATAAAAATGTTAGCAAATGTATTGAAAATGAAATACAGAAAGTATTCACGCCCCTGAGTGTTAGAATCCCCTTTGGCAGTGATTCTAGCTGTGAGTGTTTCTGGGTAAGTGAGCTTTGCACACCTGGATTGTACAATATTTTCACATTTATTTTTTTAATTCTTCAAGCTGTCAAGTTAGTTGTCTCGGTGTTCTGAGCAGCGTCTGTCATTGCTAGACAGCCATTTTGAAGTCTTGCCATAGATTTTCAAGCTGATTTCAGTCAACTGTAACTAGGCCACTCACCTGAGTTATGAAGGATGCCTGTATCTTTGTAGTGACTGGGTGTATTGATACACCATCCAAAGTGTAATGAATAACTTCTTCAACATGCTCAAACGGATATTCAATGTTTCCTTTATTTTTTACCCGTCTACCAATAGGTGGCCTTCTTTGTGAGGCATTGGAAATCCTCCCTGGTCTTTGTGGTTCAGTCTGTGTTTGAAATTCACTGCTCGACTCAGGGACTTTACAGATAATTGTGTGATGCACAGAGATGAGGTAGTCCATGCAATTTATTAAGTGACTTGTTAAGCACATGTTTTACTCCTGAACTTATTTAGACCTGCCCTAACAAAGGGATTCAATACTTATTGACTCTAGACATTTCAGCATTTTTTTCTTTTTTTTTTTCTTTAACAATTTGTGAAAATTTCTAAAAACACAATTACACTTTATAGGGTATTGTGTCACTAGCCTACACAATCTCAATTTTAATACATTTTGAATGCAATAAATATTATGGCTGAACTCAAATGTGCTGGTTGATAAAATACCTGTATTTATGGGAAAGATGTTTGAAAAGGGTTTGTAAATTATATTGTAAATTGTTATGGTAGAGTTGTCTTTCATGGAGTTAATAGAATTTTATGGGACGATCTGCTCAATCCAAGATTACAACCAATTGATTACAGCATTACCCCAAAAATGGATGAGGCAGTTGGCAGCGGAAGGAGGTAGGGAACTGGTCTGTCTGCCCAATATAAAGGATCAACTGACAGAGGAATACAAATAGCATAAATAGGAAAATATACCAGTTTCATTTGAGGACCAAGGATGTTGACAACTGTGCCATACAGATTGCAAAATAGTTGGGAAGAGATTTATGATGTACCGATTCCATGGTACAGGGTGTATCAGGTGATATATATATATAAAATAATGACGCAAGATTCAAGACTTTGTGCTTTTCAGAATGTTAAATAATGTGGCATTCAATCATCGAAGCTCTGCAGATTTTTTGTGAGGATACAGAATCAATAGACCATTTGGTTCAGGAATGGCTGAAAATGCAGAACATTGATCTAAAATTTACCCAAGAAATAGACTTTGTAAAAAAATAATCTTTTGGGAGCCACTTTTGGGAACCATTTTTTTCAGGACCCAGTCTTTCAAAGATAATTTGTAAAAATCCAAATAACTTCACAGATCTTCATTGTAAAGGGTTTAAACACTGTTTCCCATGCTTGTTCAATGACCCATAAAAAATTAATGAACATGCACCTGTGGAACGGTCGTTAAGACACTAACAGCTTACAGAGGGTAGGCAATTAAGGTCACAGTTATGAAAACTTAGGACACTAAAAAGGCCTTTCTACTGACTCTGAAAAACACTAAAAGAAAGATGCCCAGGATCCCTGCTCATCTGCGTGAACGTGCCTTCGGCATGCTGCAAGGAGGCATGAGGACTGCAGATGTGGCCAGGACAATAAATTGCAATGTCTGTACTGTGAGATGCCTAAGACGGCACTACAGGATAGACAGCTGATAGTCCTCGCAGTGGCTGTCCACGTGTAACAACTCCTGCACAGGATCGGTACATCCGAACATCACACCTGCGGGACAGGTACAGAATGGCAACAACAACTGTCCGAGTTACACCAGGAATGCACAATCCCTCCATCAGTGCTTAGACTGTACGCAATAGGCTGAGAGAGGCTGGACTGAGGGCTTGTAGGCCTGGTGTAAGGCAGGTCCTCACCAGACATCACCAGCAACCATGTCACCTATGGGCACAAACCCACCGTCGCTGGACCAGACAGGACTGTCAAAAAGCACTCTTCACTGACGAGTCACGGTTTCGTCTCACCAGGGGTGATTGTCGGATTTGCGTTTTATCGACAAAGGAATGAGCATTACACAGAGGCCTGTACTCTGGAGCAGGATCGATTTGGAGGTGGAGGGTCTGTCATGGTCTAGGGCGGTGTGTCACAGCATCATGGGACTGAGCTTGTTGTCATTGCAGGCAATCTCAACACTGTACGTTACAGGGAAGACATCCTCCTCCCTCATGTGGTACCCTTCCTGCAGGCTCATCTTGACATGACCCTCCAGCATGACAATGCCACCAGCCATACTGCTCGTTCTGTGGATGATTTCCTGCAAGACAGGAATGTCAGTGTTCTGCCATGGCCAGCGAAGAGCCCGGATCTCAATCCCATCTGTTGGATCAGAGGGTTAGGGACACCCCCAGAAATGTCCGGGAACTAGCAGGTGCCTTGGTGGAAGAGTGAGGTAACATCTCACAACAAGAACTGGCAAATATGGTGCAGTCCATGAGGAGGAGATGCACTGCAGTACTTATTCCAGCTGGTGGTCACACCAGATACTGACTGATACTTTTGATTTCGACCCCCCTTTGTTCAGGGACACATTATTCCATTTCTGTTAGTCACATGTCTGTGGAACTTGTTCAGTTTATGTCTCAGTTGTCGAATCTTGTTATGTTCATACAAATATTTACACATGTTAAGTTTTCTGAAAATAAACGCAGTTTACAGTGAGAGGACGTTTCTATTTTTTTGCTGAGTTTTACTGTTGGGAGATCTGGAGAGACCGGGTCAGTCAATTGATAATATACTAATACTCTTAGTAAAAGTATTTATCTTCAACTCGCAGTCTGTGGATTCAATTAGATTTAGATTATAATTTCTATGTTAAACATCACAGCATAGTTGAAAGATGTGTGGTGTGTAGAAATCCAAAGAGGGTGACCAGCAGAGATAGATGGGATGGGCTGAGGGTTGGGATGTGGAATTGGAGACAAGTGGGAGTGGAGTTGTTGGGTGGGGTATAGAATGATGGTCAAAGATAAAAGTATAAAACAAAAAGTTTGCTTGAATGACACCGAGGGACAGTGTTTTTACAGCTAATGCCGGGTTTGCCTGAGGCTGATGCTGTGCAGGTGTTTGTACACGTGCATATACTCCCACTCTCATTCAAATGTGCACATACACGGACACACGCAGGTAAATAGTGCCATGTATGCACTCAAACATATTCAGTTGGCCCTGTGGTCATGATTTTTGTTGTCCTTGATGTCTTTGTTGTTTTTTGCATTGTTGTTTTCTGTTTTGCTTTGTCTTTCTCTTTAAAAAAATATATTTTGTTGGTTGTTGGAGCATGGGGGGTCTTAGGGATGGGGAATGGGATTTTTTAAATATTATTTTTTTACTGGGGGAGGGGGTCTCAGATGGTTGAGGGGCTGCTCTTGAGGAACTGTGGGGAGGGATCTTGGGTTGTTGGTTGATGGATCGCTGTTTCTGGTCCCCGTTTTTTGACCTTGTGGTAGATCTGTCGACGTGCCCTTGACCAGGGTGTTGCCCTGGTTGCTTCTGTAGGTCATTCTGGATGGGAGTCTGTTAGATTACTAATGTGATGTAGTTGTTGAGTGGCTTGACTGCAAGTATATTATATGTTTTAAACATTCAATAAACAAAAATGAAACATTTTACATTCAGGCTCTAACACAACAAAGTGGAAAAAGTCACGGGGTGTGAACACTTTCTGAAGGCTAGCCCCCTTTTTGTGTGGTGTTGGTTTCTAGTCTTGTTTAATGGTATCTGTTGGAATGTAAAGTACTTTCAATGAATATAACCCTTTCTCTCTCTCTTTCTCCATAGGTTGGGTGATGGCACCCTCTTCCAGCTATCCCAGACTCTGGTGGCGGGGAATAGCAAGGCCAAGAAGAGGAAGATATCTGAGATTCTTCCCTCAGTGGAGGGGGAGCAGGTTGGAGATCTACAATGGCACATTATGTTTGTAGTTGTTATAACATAAAATCGCATAAAGTGCAAAAAAGTGTCCCAAATTATCCTCATCATCCTCTTCATCATCTGTCCTTTCCTCCTGATATGTATTGCTGTGCTGACCCAAGTCTGTCCTTGCAGGTGGAGATTGAGGTGGAGATCGGAGAGGGTACCATTGAGGTGGAGGAGACTGGGCTGGAGGAGGTGGTGGACGCTGCTCGGAACACCCAGGCAGTCTCGGATGACTCTGCCCTGGCTCTGCTTGCTGACATTACCAGCAAGTACCAGCAAGGGGGGCTAACGCTGCACGTCCTGAAGAAGGAAGGACTGAAGGAGGTAAACAAGGCACTCTGTTTCTCTGTTGCACATGTAAAAACCACACTTGGAAGGACCATGACCAACTTTGATTCAAAACAAAAAAACTATTATATATAAGAATATATTTTGTTGACGTTTCCAATCTTTCTCAAAACAAGTCATCCTTTCATCTCAATGCATCCATACATCATGGTTGGTGTGTGTGTGTGTGTGTGTGTGTGTGATCCAGGAGATGGTGTATCAGGAGGAGACGGTGACACCTCCCAAGACTCTCCAGAGTCTGGAGATGGTCGAGGTCCAGATCTCTCAGCTGGACAAGATGTTCCGCTGCAACAAATGTGACCGCAGCTTCCGCCTCTACTATCATCTTAAACAGCACATGCGCGCCCACATGGCCGCGCTGGACAAGCCTCATGCGTGTTGCCACTGCGGGAAGGCGTACACGCGGGAGGGGGCGCTTAAACAGCACCTGAACACGTTACATTATGAGGCGGAGGAGCTGTCGCGCAGCCAGTCCCAGAAGAAGAAGACACACGTGTGCGAGTACTGTGACAAGCAGTTTGACCACTTTGGACACTTCAAGGAGCACTTACGAAAGCACACTGGTAAGAGTTATCAAACCAAGAGGGATTCATTCAGGGGTTCATATTTGTAGAAGTGCCTGGGTTAACTATACACGGAGTGTACAAAACATTAGGAACACCTGCTCTTTCCATGATAGACTGACCAGATAGATATCCAGGTGAAAGCTATGATTCCTTATTAATGTCACCTGTTAAATCCACTTCAATCAGTGTAGATTAAGGGGAGTAAAAGGGTTAAAGAAGGATGTTTAAACCTTGAGACATGGATTGTGGATGTGTGCCTTTTTAGAGGGTGAATAGGCAAGACAAAAGATGTGTGTCTTTGAACGGCTTATGGTACTAAGTGTCAGGCACACTGGTTTGTGTCAAGAACTGCAACACTGCTGGGTTTCTCACACTCAACAGTCTTCCGTGTGTATCAAGAATGGTCCACCACCCAAAGGACGTCCAGGCAACTTGACACAACTGTGGGAAGCATTGGAGTCGACATGGGCCAGCATCCCTGGCATGGACTTTGTAGAGTCCATGCTCTGACGAAATTGAGGCTGTTCTGTTGAAGGTGTTCCTAGTGTTTTGTATAGCTGATGTGCATTTGTAGTTTCTAGGCAGACTAAAACATAGCATCAACAGCACTTCATTGCACATCAACAACACCTTTCTTCTCTCTGAGTGTCATCTTTGATTGTGCATTGATGAGTGAGTGACCTGTTCTTGTGAGGTGAATATAAATCAGACCACCTTAATAGGATCTCCTGTGTTATGCAGTGGGTGTAATAAGTAGTTTATCCCTTGTGTGTGTAGGTGAGAAACCGTTTGCATGTCCAGACTGCCATGAGCGCTTTGCCAGGAACAGCACATTGAAATGTCACATGGCTGCCTGTCAGAACGGCGCCGGGGCCAAGAAGGGACGCAAGAAACTCTACGAATGTCAGGTGCAGAGAACTTTCTTGTTTTTTCCTGATTTATAAGGAGTCAAAATCACCCATCACATCCCTGAGTAGGGTATATGCTGGATTGTAAAATGACCTCTTCCCCCCCAGGTGTGCAGCAGTGTGTTCAACAGCTGGGAGCTGTTTAAAGACCACCTGACGACACACACGGGAGAAAAGCCTAACCATTGCACCATGTGTGACCTCTGGTTCACCCAGCCCGACGACCTCCGCCGACATCTCCGCGACCTGCACGGCGTCACAGACGACAAGCTGATAACCCAGGAACTGGTCATTGCCGCCGCTACAACGCAAGAGGATGTGACCAGGGAGGGGAAGGGAGGCAAGAGGGAGACCCTTCTACTAGAGGACGGGATAAGCGTGGAGCATGTTACCGTGGAGCCCGTAGGTGTGGTAGCATTGGTGGAAACAGCCATGTTGGTGGATGGGGAGGTGACCGAGATGTGTGAGGAGGACATAGAGAGACTGAAGGAAGCGGGTGTTGAGATCCGGGTGCTGCAGGTGTCAGCAGAGGGACAGGTGAACTCTGAGATCCAGGTGGAGGGGAGCGAGGTGGAGGTGGAGGAGGATTCGCAACCGGCCATTGCTGTATGAAGTGGGAGCGGGGCGACATCTCAAATCATACCCTATTCCCCATAAATACACTGCCTTGGCTCTGGCCACAAGTAGTGCACTGTATGGGGAATAGGGTTTTATTTTAGATGTGCGCTGATTTTTGTCAAACTGGAAAAGCTCCCCCTTATCCCCTTCACCCTATGAAATAATAGGGTAACAGACAAACGAGGATTGGATGTTACTCATATTTCTAGAGGGTATTTATTTGGAGCCTGATGTCATGGCTCTGTCTTCCTCTGTCTGTGGCAGAGAGAGACCGGCTGAATGCCTTCACAATGAACCCGTTCAAGGTTTCGTTTCAATCTTTTTTCTTACATTTTCTTGTTGCTTTCTTTTGTTTTTTACACTTTAGGATGTACATTTGAGATGATCAATATTAATTTGCTAAGACAATATGCCATCTATAAAGATCCCTACTCATTTCTATGGTGTCACCAGCAGACACCATTTATTGATTGGGATGCAGCGTGTGTTAAACTGTCATACGGCTGCAGACATATGGCTGATATGCCTCACTGATGACGCCACATATTTCCCAGTTTGAACCCATCTGAAGCACAGCTCTGTTTGTCGAAAAATTATTCAGAACTTGACTAAAGAAAGAGCATGTTTGTAATGGTGTCCAGCCCCTAACTGGTAAAAATAACTTTATTTTCTTAACCTTTTAATCAGTTTGTTTATCAGAATAATAGCTGTTAGCGTGCTTACGTTTGCCCCCCCCCCCCCAATTCCCTGCTTGACTTCCTGTCTACCTCTTCCTACTTCCTGTTCTGACTGCAGCCCACTAAACACTGGGTTTTATGTATGACACTGTTACAGCATGATGCTCCTCAGAAACAGAAGTAAGTAAGTGTTAAGTGAACACGTTTTGTTTGTTTTTATTTGACACATGTTCATAGTTGTATTGTTTTATATGTACAGAGCAATAAAGAAGTGATGTAATCAATACATTTGGAATTCTCAAAATGTTTCCATACCAGTATTTCTTACAATGCTTTCAAACATGCCTTTCTGAGACGTGGAAGGACTGAAGATTAGATGTTTAGCTTACTAAACGTGAATAATGGACCCCCCAAAAATGTATGTATGCTTGTAAATATAAATGTGGCTGATGTAAACCACAGTGGTTCTGTCTGTTGTTGTTGTTGTTTACTGCGTGTCTCTCTGTCTGTCACTCCTCTTCTTCCACCACAGCAGAAGGACCTGGATAGGGCAACATACAAACAGGTTCATATCAACAGCGGTGATGATGGCGTCCAGAACACATTGTCATCCTCAAGGAAACTGCTTACTGTAACTTTTGGTTATCCTGCCAGTGCCTGGTCAAATAGGGTTAAGGACATGTGGACAGGGAATTTGGACTACAAAACCTTTTTTGATATACTCAGAGGACCTGGCATGTTTTAACAACTCGAATGTAAATGGTAGATTATCAGACACTCAACAAGAAGGTCTGATTTCATTTTTCCTGAAACAGGATACAAGTGGGAAATATAAAGATCCAGTCCATTTAAAATATTGGAGGCCCCTTAAACTTCAGTTTTGTGATGCAAAACTTCAAGCAAAATGTATAGCTCATAGAATTAAAAAGGTATTGTCGGACATTATTCATTCTAATCAGACAGGTCTTTTACAAGGACGATACATGATAGATATAAGGCAAGTACTGGAAACAATAATTGTTTAACACTTTTTTGGTTACTTCATGATTTCATACATGTTATTTCATAGTTTTTATGTCTTCACTATTATTCTACAATGTAGAAAATAGTAAAACTAAAGAACTTGAATTAGTAGGTGTGTAGAAACTTTTGACTGGTACTATATAGTATATATATTAGCAAAAAAATATATGGGGGATTGGAAGTGCTCCAGACAATTACATTGATGGGAGCTACAATCTATCTGCAATATTAAAGCTGATTTAGCCTCTAAAATACATGTTAAAAAAACTACATTCAGAGGCTTGTCCTGAAGCCACTTCTGCGTTGTCTTGGCTGTGTGCTTAGAGTTGTTGTCCTGTTGGAAGGTGAGCCTTTGCCAAAGTCTGAGGTTTCCTCCTCCCTCTGTACTTTGCTCCGTTCATCTTTCCCTTGATCCTGACTAGTCTCCCAGTCCCTGCCTCTGAAAAATATCCCCACAGCATGATGCTTCAACCACCATGCTTCATCCTAGGGATGATGCCAGGTTTCCTTCAGATGTTAAGTTTGGCATTCAGGCCAAAGAGTTCAATCTTGGTTTCATCAGACCAGAGAATCTTGTTTCTCATGGTCTGAGAGTCCTTTAGGTGCCTTTTGGCCAACTCCAAGTGGGCTGTCATGTGCCTTTCACTGAGGAGTGGCTTCCGTGTGGCCACTCTACCATAAAGGCCTGATTTGTGGAGTCCTGCAGAGATGGTTGTCCTTCTGGAAGGTTCTTCCATCTCCACAGAGGAACTATGGAGCTCTGTCAGAGTGACCATCGGGTTCTTGGTCACCTCCCTGACCAAGGCCCCTCTCCCCCGATTTCTCAGTTTGGCTAGGCAGCCAGCTCTAGGAAGAGTCTTGGTGATTCCAAACTTCTTCCATTTTAGAATGACGGTTTTTGGGGGACCTTCAACCTTCCCTAGATCTGTGTCTCAACACAATCCTGTCTCGGAGCTCTACAGACCTCATGGCTTGGTTTTTACTCTGACATACACTGTCAACTGTGGGAACTTATATAGACAGGTGTGTGCCTTAACAAATCGTGTCCAATTAATTGAATTTACCACAGGTATCACAACAGTGAAGTGTAAGGGGCAATCAAGTTGTAGAAACATCTCAAGGATGATCAATGGAAACAGGATGCACCCGAGTTCAATTTTGAGTCTTATAGCAAAGGGTCTGAATACCTATGTACATTTTTAATACATTGTGGTCCTTCTGTAGCACAGTTGGTAGAGCATGGCGCTTGTAACGCCAGGGTAGTGGGTTCGATTCCCGGAACCACCCATACGTAGAATGTATGCACACATGACTAAGTCGCTTTGGATAAAAGCGTCTGCTAAATGGCATATATTATTATTATTATTATTTACAAAAATGTCTAAAAACCTGTTACACGTTGTCATTCCAGGGTATTGTGTGTAGATTGATGAGGATTTGTTTTTATTTAATCAATTTTAAGCCTGTAACGTAACAAAATGTGGAAAAGACAAGAGGTCTGAATACTTTCCGAATGCACTGTATATCACTCATTGGCTTATCCTTCTGTTGCAAGCACAGATGTACTATTCACACGGATCCTCTCAGAATCCCTCACCCTTGACCCATCCTCCTTTACTTTCTTCACTGCCTCAGCATATAACACCTGCTCAACTATTTTTTTCTCTCTTTACCCCTTTTTTCTCCCCAATTTTGTGATATCCAATTGCGATCTTGTCCCATCGCTGCAGTTCCCCAACATGTACGGGAGAGGCAAAGGTCGAATCATGCCTCTTCCTAAACATGACCCGCCAAGCCGCGCTGCTTCGTAACACCCGCACGCTTAACTCAGAAGCTCGCTGCACCCAAGTTGCGTGACATGGAGCGCCCGCTACCTCTGATCAGAAGAAACACAAACAAATATTACAAGTCCACTGCAGGTTACCTATTTACTGATTCAACTGCACCCAACTCCTTTTCCACCCACTCTGAAACCACAAATGGATCCGCCAAAAGGCTAGGATCCACTTTCTCCAAAAATGTCACTCCTACTGGATCAGAATCTTCTTTATCATGTCCATCAATGCCATTTTCAGGCCTCCAAGCTTTTCACCACACCTTCCACCTCATTTAAATCGTCCTCATTCACTTCCAGAACTCAGGCTGGCGCACGGCTCACTCTGTTTGCGCTTGACACCAATCTTCTTTGACACTGCATCTACATTTTTATCACCATCTTCCTCAAATTCAAATCAACCTCTTCTTACTAATTTCCCCCCTCCATTCCTCCTCAGAAATCCCGATATTCCTCTTCTCCCAACTTTGCTTGCGGCCCAATGACATCCTGGCTTAACTACATCTCTGTCTTTCTCCCTGTGGCATTAGTCCTAGATCTGAACTCTCACTCCTGTTCCATTTGCCTCACTGTATTTCTGACACGATCAGCAGATACTACTGTACTGGAGCGGCTCTGTCCCCTGCCTACGTACTGGAGTCATAGCTTAAAATGTACCAATAGAAGTATAAAGAGAGGTTCCGGCAGATGCATGAATCCCCACGTGCAGGAACGCCCAGAATTGCGGGCTGCAGTTGCACCCTGCTTAATAAATCTGCCAAGGCACTGCTGCTTTTCTGATTCTTCTGTTGCCACATGGAAACTATTAACCATTTACAATGTAGGAAAATACTTTCATTCATTGCAGAAAAGCTGAAGGAACAGATTTTACATTGTAGGCCTACATGCTTTCGGCATCATAGTGCTAGAGACGATTTTTGAGAACGCAGCAGGGGATCTCGGCCACATCATACAGGCAATCGCGAAAATAGTTGACGCCGTAATATGTCCCTTCTCTCTTTCCTTCCATTAGCTAGCCAGTGTTTTGGCTAAATGTAAAGTGGTCCAACCAGAGAAAAGTTCCAGTGATTGCATCGTTTGAATTTCTTTCAGACAGTTCGTGTGAGCTGGTCTACAAGAACATTAGGAAACACGGTGAGCTCCGTTAGCGGACTGGCAAACTTTCTGCAAGAAATTAGACTGGGTTCAGTAAACAAAAACTAGCTAGCGTCAGTTAGCAAGCAATGAAGCAATTAGCCATGCTATATTACCCAGTCGTCGGGTCTCGGCTAGGAAGTAACCAATGAAGTACTAGCTACCGCTAGCTAGCTAGCTTTAGAGATGAGAGGGCCAAAATAAGGTACAGAATACTGTCATAAGTCAGCAGTTTGTGTGTGGAATAAAACATGGTAACTACTGTGTACGAAGGCTAACGCGTTACTTATGGCTCTGTGTAACGTAAGCTAGCTATATGCTAACTCATCTGTGTGGTGGAGGAATAGCTAATAACATGACTCGATTGAACTCCAGATAGCTACTTTAGTCTACTGAATACAATCGTATTATATATATATATTGCTTTCTCGACTGAAAGCCATTACATTTTGTCTTTGTGTTCTATTATAATGTAGTGTGTCATCCTTTGGATTGCTGGGATGTAATGTTAACGCAGTCGTTAATCATCCATAGTAACGTTAGTACGGCGGGGTCAACTAACATTATGGTATCATCACACATTGCTTCCCATGAGATTGTTGTCTTGTCTTGAGTCAAGTAATTGCGTGAGTTTTTTTGGGACGTTGGGCTGTATTGTTGACTCCCTTGCCCAATGTCTCAAAAGACTACCGAAATAGCCCCTGACGCTAACTATTATTGTGATGTGAGACTAAATCAAATTCACCCGTTCTAAAGCAAGGTCAACTGACAACTCACAGTGGAGAGAGGTCAAGTGTTATTGCAATTCTGAAAAGAAGCAATGTCGTTCAGCCTGTCGGGGTGGGTATAATTTGTGGAACATTCCAACAGGAATCTGTTACAGAAACTTCGTAAAGTACAAGGTTGCCAACAAACAACGCATACAAAGTAGCATGATTAATTCACCTAGCCAACTAGCTGCCGAATAGGCATCAACTCACCACATAGTTTATTCTTAATGTTTGTCCATAGGCTACCAGAGTGCGGACAGACATTTTTCAGAATAAACGTGGTGAGTGAAAAACCTAATGAAATAGCCCGCCTCCTACCCGGTATCTTATTCTGCTGCTAAACAACTTTGTATGCGTTGTTTGTTGGCAACCTTGTTGTTTACGACGTTTTTGGAACCGATTCATGTTGGAACGTTCCACAAATTATACCCACCGGCCTGTAGGATTGCCTGTATAGAACTTTGTCATGTGTATGATTCACAACACCCTGATCTTATTATTCCCATTGTCAGTTTATTTGCTGTGTGTATATATGTATATATTTTTTAATGCTGCACAAGCGTTGTCCTTAGCGGATAATAAAGATCTAGGCATATTGAATTTAATAGATTATGAATAATCTCTGTCATACATCCACACGTGATTGGTAGGGTTCTTCACAGAGTTCACAGCAAGGAAGCTCTGGCTGTCTGAATGACTAGACTATTCCACAGCATGAGTAGGATGTCCAGTGTAGAAGATGAAAACATTGATTTTAGTTTCTTATTTCAGCAGGTGTGAGACCATGGTGGTGAATCTCTGCCTACCACATTTCAAGACCACCATCCAGTGTGACAAGGTACAAAACAATTTGAGTTTTATGGACTGGAGTAGCCAAAACGCCACTTGAAGTTCAGTACCTTGTTGTCAAGTCAAAACGGTCATCACCCATAATGCTTGCACTGCGGTGACAAACCCAGGATATGGCTCCAAAAGCGTACGCACTGAACTTCAAGTCGAGGTTTGGCAAGGACCAGAGCTGACATTATCCCCCATGTCCCTCCATAGATTGTTGACTAACGTTGGTTCGATGTGTAACAATCTGAACAAATGGTTATATTCCTAGTCAAAGCAAATGGGAGAAAATGCTTCTAAATTAACATCTAAAATAAACATTCTTATTGGAAAAATGTAGATCCTCTTCTCCATACTCTACCTCTTCTCCATACTCTACCACTTCCTCTTCTCCATACTCTACCACTTCCTCTCCTCCATACTCTACCACTTCCTCTCCTCCATACTCTACCACTTCCTCTACTCCATACTCTACCTCTTCCTCCTCCGGACTACAACACAAAGCCAATCTTCCCTTTGTCTCGCCACCCCCCCTGTCCTTCTCACCTACTGTGGTCATTTTCTGTCCTCTGGGTTTTATGGAGAGGGGGAGGAGAAAGGGTGAGAGATGTGTGCTTGAATGAGAAGAGGAGAAAAGGGTTGAAGGATGGAGGTGGCAGAGGAGAAGGAGAGGAGCAAGGTGCTGTGTGGGAGGTTGAATCACAGATGACCTTGCTATGTTCCGGTCTTTATATTATGGGTTGTCTGATACTCACTTCGCTAGGTGTTATTCTTCTTCTGGGAATAAGTCTTCCACTTTTTCACCCTCTTTACCTCTTTCCTTTCACTCTCCACCTCTCCTATTTGCTCTTTCCGTCGCCTCTTCCTTCACTCCTTCCCCTCATCACTTCACTGCTTTTAAATGTATGTAGTTCTGTTCTTGAGCTATTATTGTCTATTAATGTTCTGCATTCATGTCATGTTTAATGTTTTGTGTGCAACCCAGGAAGAGTAGCTGCGGCTTTCGCAACAGCTAATGGGGATCCTAATAAAATACCAAATACTTCTTCCTCAACCCTACCTCCCTCTCCTCCAATTCCTTCCCTCTCACGTTCCTCACTCTGCCCCTATTCTTTTCCCTCCCTCCCTCATCTAGCTATGTGCAGATGGGTACGACGTCACCAACCTCCTATCGGCCGACCCAGCAGTCCGGAGGCGGGGTTTTAAGCTGGAGTACTTCCTGCGGCCGCCTGTTCAGGTGAGCTGACGCTGTAGAATATTTAGAGATGTGTATTATGACATCACTGTCCTATTCTTCTTCATCTCTTTCTAGAGAAGTGGTCATGGTGGGTATATCTGTCTAATCTACCTTTGTCTGACTCTAGGTGACACTGCAGTTTGGCTTCCAGGTGGAAGTGTGTCGGGTGGATGTGGAGCTGTGGCCCTGGGGCATGGACCGAGGACAGGCCTGCAAGAGGCTGGAGATCAGCACCAGCTCTGACCCCCCACTCCCCCACAATCACAGCTTAGAGCAGGGCCAAACCCAGGCCCAGCAAGGCCAAGAGAAGGGCCAGCAATGGGACCAAGCTAAGGCCCAGTTCAAAGGCCACCAATGGAGCCTCCAGGCCCAACAATATAGTCTACAAGGCCAGGAGAAGAGCCAGCAATGGACCCAACGTGGCCAAACGCACAGCCACACAGACACCAGCCAGGGGGCTTTTCACCTGGTCGGACGCTGTGAACTAACAGAAGAGACCCACGTCAGTTTCTCCCATCCCTGTTTCCGCCCGCGCCCTCCCTTCTCCTCCCTGCCCCCGGCACCCCGTGAGGGGTGTAGACAAGAGGAGCTGTGGAGCAGGGGCCCGCTCTCACTAGGCTCTGTGAAGCAGCTCCGTGTGACAGTGCCGTACGGTGCGGGTGCCTCCGCGATGGGGCTCAAGGCACTGGCAGTGTGGGGGCTGCCTTCTCGCTGCTGCCCTCCGGACGAGGTGGAGAGAGTGAGGATAACTCATGAGAACGCTAGCCTGAGACCAGTGCCACGGCTCAGCCACTTGGCATCAGCTCAGCCTTCACCTGTCAATCAACCCCCGGGACTGTCACAGACGACAACAGCAACTAGGTACAATGTGTATAAAACAATGACTGCTTTCAACACAATGTATGAGGCAGATGAATTGCAACTCTTTTCACAAAGCCAAAGGCAAAACTGTCATCTGTGGGAGGATATTAATGTATTTTTCTCCTCTTTTCTATTCTCTGACCCCCAGCCTCCTGCAAGTACCTGAGGAGTTCCTGGACCCGCTGACCCAGGAAGTGATGTTGTTGCCCATGCTGCTGCCCAGTGGAGTGTCTGTGGACAGCTCTACTCTGGAGGAGTACCAGAGGAGGGAGGCTACCTGGGGTCGTGTCCCCAACGACCCCTTCACCGGTGTCCCCTTCGTCCCTGAGTCACAGGCCCTCCCCAACCCCCACCTGAAGAGCCGCATCGACCGCTTCTTGCTCCAGACAGGGTTAGAGGTCAGGGATGGAGCGGTTGGGAGGCAGGGCCATGGGGAGAGTCCACAGCCCTCCAGACTCATACCTCCACAGAGGACTGGAGAGAGTAGGGACTCCGCTGTTACCACTGCTGCTGCTGTAGAGTCAGCCAACCACCACCGAAACAGTGGGACTCGCACACAGACTAACCAAAAAGGGGCAGAAAGTGTTATTACACAGAGGAGCCAGCTTACGCAGTACAGGGGGACTGGGACTTTTAACAACAGGGCGAAGAATGGGAATGGGAAGGATCGGTGCGCTGGTAAAGTTGGCCCTAAAGAAGGGGCATTGGATAGAGTGAGTTCCCAGGAGGGAGGGCCAGACTTGGGGACAAGGAGAAAGAGAGAGCTTGAGGTTTGGGCCACTCTGATCCGTTCTAAGGGAAAGGGTGAGCCCACCGGACCCAAAGCAGCCTCTGCTAGTGCTGGTCACTCCAAGGAGCTACTTCCTGACTTGAAAAGACCAAGAACAGATGCAAACCCCACTATCTCCTCAGGTGAGTGGTAAATGCGAAAAGTGTGAGAACAAAAACATTGCATTCTGCCGTTTAGTCAAAAGGCCATTGTTTAGGGTTGGCTGTGTCAAGTGTTTGAATGTGTGTCACTTACGAGTGTTTTTGTGTTATTCCTCTTGTTCCAGCCACAGTTCCTAGCAGTAGCTCCCATGAACAGCGCTTGTCTGCCAGTCTAGACTATGAACAGCGTTTGTCTACCAGTCTAGACCAAGAACAGCGTTTGTCTGCCAGTCTAGACCAGGCCCTTCTCTCAGCCCTGCAGGGTCGACCCTCCTTTACCTCCTACCCCTCCCAAACCCCCCAGCTCCAGCACAAACACACAGACACACCTGCTGACACCCCAACAGGTAGGAAGAGCCTCTCGCGGCTCTGTTTGAACCCTTCCTTGGATTATGAATGCATGACGGGGAAGTTCTTGAGTTGACTAGTCATTGGTTGAACAAGTTAGATGGTAAAGTAGTGCGACGTTGCCTAGGTATCCGGGAGAAAAACACTTTGTCAGAGGCGGTCCAAGGACGTTCAGCCTCATTACACTGTACCAACTATTTTCTAGTCGTTATTATGTTCACCTACAGTGCAATAAGAGTTTGGTGGGTGATTATTTTTCCTGTTTCACTCATGCACAAGTGTTTGTTAATACGCATGTGTGAATTGGAAATGTGTTTTTTGCATAGCCCACTCTCCCTGAGAAGCCCTCAGAGAGTGGGGTCACGGCCAGGGTCTGCCATTACCAACAGTGACCCCAGGTTTGCAGAGATAGGTTAACATCTGTCTTTATACTTCATCCTCCTCGACTCGCCATACAAACTTCCTTCCCATTGCTGTAATTAATGTAGTTTGTTGATAGAGCCTTTTTAAAATAGTGTTTGTTGTTGGAGTATTAAGTGGTCAGTCAGGGAGTATAAAATACAAACTGTGAACACTCATTCAAGGTGTACATACTGCTCAATACATGCATTCTCTTTCTCTCCTTCATCCTCTTTCTCACCCTCTAGCTTTTCCTATTTCTCTCTTTCCCCCTCTTCTCTCCCCACTTCCCTTTCTCTCTCTCCCAGGTGAGAACAGGTGTGGTTCCTGTTCCTGCTCTCTATCAGTCTACTCGACCTCTCCATCAGCATATCGCCTGCCCTGTGGTCACTTCCTGTGCCGCCCCTGCCTACACAGGAAGTCCCGCCCACTTGTCACTACAGCAATGCCCAATCACATCCTCTGTCCCACCTGCCATAGCCCTGCCGCTTCTAGTGACATCACACACGTGCATCACTGAATGGAAAGATTTGTGTCGCATTAACCACTGAACAGGCTATGGCGGCAGGTAACCTAGCAGTTAAGAGTGTTGGGCCAGTAACTGAAAGGTTGCTGGTTCAAATCCCTGAGTCGACTAGGTGAAAAATCTGTCTGTACCCTTGAGCAAGGCACTTAAACCTAATTGCTTCTGTAAGTTGCTCTGGATAAGAGCGTCGGCTAAATGACTAAAATGTAAACGAACTGAACAACCCTACTGCAGCTCACTGAAAATGTGTGTGCTCTTAACCACCAATGGATACGCAGTCACCCACTCACTCTGCCTGTGCTCTTCACTGCACATGTGAGCAGCAGAATAGTGGTGGACATTGGAGGAAACAGATTACAATGGGACTCTTTATTGTCCATTGGGCCTTGATGAACAATGACTTAAAATCCCTCCCTGCTTCTCTACCCCTGTCCCCAACAGAACTCATTAAAACGTTTACAGACATCTTCTGAAATATGTGTTTTAGTTTGTATTATTCACTGTGGTGATGTGGGTTCTACTTATACCCACCCAACTGTCATAACTTAACTTTAACCCTTTGCTTGGTTGGGGAGTGTTTGTTTCTGCTTTTCCAACTTGTCTTGCTAAACCAAGGCTAGAGTGTAGCGTCAGTGTGTCACAGCTGCCATTGTAGATCTGTACAGAGAGGAATGGAAAAGTGTGTTCAGTCACAAAGAATGGTTAGGAGAGAAGAGTGTTGGGCCAGGCTGCTGTCTCATTGAGAAGTGTTGGGCCAGGCTGCTGTCTCATTGAGAAGTGTTGGGCCAGGCTGCTGTCTCATTGAGAAGTGTTGGGCCAGGCTGCTGTCTCATTGAGAAGTGTTGGGCCAGGCTGCTGTCTCATTGAGAAGTGGACAGTACAGAACAAACCTACCTTTGCTCCCCCTCTTCCTACTTGTTTTCCCTAGTCTCAACTTAATTGTCCCAGAGGGGAAATATATTTTGCAGCAATACTCTAAACATGGACATAAACACGTCCATTGACGATTGACAGGGACTTCATACATACAGTGCCTCATGAGTGGACATACCCCTTGCACAGTCTTTGCATTTTGCTGCCTTAAAATTACATCTAAAAAGGGATTACATTAGATTTCTTTCCTACAGAACTACACAACCTACTCCCCATATTCAAAATGAGAAAGTTAAAAATATGTTATAAATTAATATCAAAAGCGAATATGTCTTGATTACATATGTCTTCATACCCCATAGTTAATACTTGGTGGGAACACCTTTGGCAGACATTACAGCTGTGAATCATTTAGAATATTATTCTTCCAACTCTTCACAACTCTTAGGGCAACATATGTCCATTTGTTCTGGTCAAAATTGCTCAAGGTTGGTAAAATGTAAATGTAAATTTGGTTGGGAATCATTGATGGATGCAATATTCAAACCTTGTCTCTGATTTTCAAGCAAATTTAAGTGAGGATAGACTAAGACCACTCAGAAAAAGTAAACACCTCATGGAAAGCCATTTTGGTGTGTCTTTGGTATAAAAATGTTGTTAATATCTTGCTGAAAAATAAAACTATCCCAGGGTTAGGTTTTCAGAAGACTCAGGTGGGTTTTTTTGTTTAACTTTTTTACCTGGGCTTTGCTCCTTTCACATTTATTTTGATACAAACTCCCCAGTCCCTACCGATGACAAGCATACCCATAACATGATGCTTCTACCACAATACTTAAATACAGAGGGTTTCACTGTGTTGTATTTGGATATGACCAAAACCTGTAGTTTTTAATTTAGACCATACAGGTAATGTCTTGCAGTATTACCAGTGGTGTAAAGTACTTAAGTAAAAATATGTTAAAGTACTTCTTAAGTAGTTTTGTTTGGTATCTGTACTTTATTATTTATATTTTTGACTACCTAAAGAAAATGTCATTTTTTTTGTACATTTTCCCTGACACCCAAAAGTACTTGTGCATTTCAAATGCTTAGCAAGACAGCACAATTGTCCAATTCACACACTTATCAATTTTCTATTAAGGTATCTTTACTCAAGTATAACAACTTGATACTTTTTCACCACTAAGTATTACTTAATGTCCTTGTTGCAAACTGAATTGATGAATTTAGTGTGTTTAACAGGCTTCCTTTCCCTTTGTTATTCAGGCCAGTAATGTAGAGTGGTGCTAGCATCAACTTATGGTCATAGCCATATGGGGGTGGGTGGCTTAGGAGTATTTTTGTCCACTCATACAGGAGTAATAAATCCCTACTTGAAGGAGTAATCTAATTTAGTGGATTTGTTTTATTTTCTATCCTGGGAGCACCCATGAATATGGGTATGTTTGTCACCAGCAGGGACTGGGGAGTTTGTACAAATTGTAATAAATATGAAAGGAGCAAAGTCCAGGTAAAAAGTTAGAGGGAAAACCTGCCTCAGTCTTCTGAAAATCCTGGTATAGAATAAACATTTTCCACGGCATAATTACCCAAATTTTTATTCCAAAGACACCAGAATGGCTTTGCAAGTGGTGTTGAGTGTTCTTTAATGGTCCAGTCTCCATGTGACTTAAATCTGCTTAAAAAACGCCAACGATTCTCAACCAAATTTACTGAGCTTGAACAATTGACAAAAACAATGGATATACTGTGCATTTGGAAAGTATTCAGACCCCTTGACTTTTTCCAGTTTGTTACGTTCCAGCCTTGTTCTAAAATGCATTAAATCGTTTTTTCCCACTCAATCTACACACAATAACCCATAATGACAAAGCAAAAATCAGATTTTGAAATTTTGGCAAATGTATTAAAATCACATTTACATAAGTATTCAAACACTTTACTAAGTACTTTGTTGAAGCACCTTTGGCAGCGATTACAACCTCGGGTCTTCTTGGGTATGACGCTACAAGCTTGGCAAACCTGTATTTGGGGAGTTTCTCCCATTTTTTTTCTCTGCAGATCCTCTCAAGCTCTGTCAGGTTGGATGGGGAGCGTTGCTGCACAGCTATTTTCAGGTCTCTCCGGAGATGTTCGATCGGGTTCGAGTCTGGGCTCTGGCTGGGCCACTCAAGGTCATTGACTTGTCCCAAAACCACTCCTGCTTTATCTTGGCTGTTTGCATAGTCATTGTCCTGTTGAAGGTGAACCTTCGCCCCGGTCTGAGGTCCTGAGCGCTCTGGAGCAAGATTTCATCAAGGATCACTCTACTTTGCTCCGTCATCTTTCCCTCAATCCTGACTAGTCTCCCTGCTGCTGAAAAACATCCCCACAGCATGATGCTGCGACCACCATGCTTAACCTGGGACCATCCCTAGAGTGTTCTCCAGACGTGACGCTTGGCCTTCAGGCCAAAGAGTTCAATCTTGGTTTCATCAGACCAGAGAATCTTGTTTCTCATGGTTTGAGAGTCCTTTAGGTGTCTTGACAAACTCCAATCGGGCTGTCATGTGCCTTTTACTGAAGAGTGGCCCGTCTGGCCACTACCATAAAGACCTGATTGGTGGAGTGCTGCAGAGATGGTTGTCATTCTGGAAGGTTCTCCTTTCTCCACAGAGATCTGGAGATCTGTCGATGTGACCATCGGGTCACTCCCCCAATTGCTCAGTTTGGCTGGGCAGCCAGCTCTAGGAAGAGTCTTGATGGTTGCAAACTAATTCAATATAAGAATGATGGAGACCACTGTTCTTGGGGACCTTAAATGCAGCAAACATTCTTTGATACCCTTCCCTAGATCTGTGCCCCGGCACAATCCTGTCTTGGAGCTCTATGGACAATTCCTTCAATTTGATGGCTTGGTTTTTGCTCTGACATGCACTGTCAACTGTGGGACATTTATATCGACAGCTGTGTGTTTTTCCAAATCATGTCCAATCAATTGAATTTACCACAGGTGGACTCCAAGTTGTAGAAACATCAAGGATGATCAATGGAAACAAGATGCACCTGAGCTCAATTGAGTCTCATAGCAAAGGGTCTGAATACTTAATTTATTACACTTTTTTTTTTTTCTTAAATCTAATTTCTAACAACCTGTTTTTGCTTTGTCATTATGGGGTATTGTGTGTATATTGAGGAAATGTTTTTATTTAATCGATTTTAGGATACGCTGTAATGTAACACAGTGGAAAAAGTCAAGGGGTCTGAATACTTTCCGAATGCACTGTATGTTACCGTAAGAGTTGTGCAAGGTTGGTGGAGTCAGTTATTCACAGCTATAATGGCTTAAAATGTACTTCCACCAAGTATTAAGTCAGGGGTGTGAAGACATTTGCAGTCAATGTCTACTCATTTTGTATTTCTTAGTAATTGGCAATCACTTTGAAAATGTGGAGTACATTGTGTGGATCGATGGGTAAAAAATCTAATTCCATTTTTATATTTAATTTTAAGGCAGCAAAATGTCAAGACTGCAGTGGGTGTGTAGACTTCAACTAGCGACGGTAGGTGATCGACAGGGAATTCATAGGTGAATAAATGTAGCTATATACTTCTTCCTTGCCTCCTCTATTCATCCTCTCACACATGCCATTACAGAAACCCTTTGAGTTGTTTGCTGAAGGCTGAAACACTTCCAACCTTTTAGGCAAGAGAAGAAAGAGTGAGAGGTGTAGAAAGAGGGAGAGTGAACAGAGTGCTCCTTCAGCTGATGTGTCATTATGAGGAAACAAATGGTAGAACCATGTGCTGAACTGAACTGACCATTGGAGGCCTGTACAACATGAACATCTCTCTGCTCCCTCTCTTCCTGTCTTCCATCTCAACTGACAGCAGGAGGCCAGTACAACATGGAACTACTCTACACCCAGTGGTGATTTTAGCATGTAAATCTTGATGGGGCAAACAAAATGTGGGATGCATGTCAGCCAAGCAGCAACACAACACTAAACAATACATTAATTGTACTATAATGGTGACAAACGGTGCCCACAAACTGTTAGGGCATACATAAAGCTGTCCCAACACAGTCCCAACACCTTACCACTGCTACACCTGGCTATCAGCGGAGCCTTATCTGGCAGCGAAACAGTTCATTCAGCCTCATTTACTGCCTTTAAAAAAACATAGCTGATATGGCTGACTTGCTTAAACAAATGTGATTTCTACTGACAATTGAGATGTACAAACTATGACATAAGGGGACAACAAGCGGATACGAGGCAATGGGTAACGAGGCTTTGTGGGTGACTTGTCTGTGTGCAGAGGGTCCCTGGTTCGGGGACGGATGAAAGCTATACTGTTGCATTGAGGCTGTGGACCTGGATCACTGGTTGCTGTGGAAAAGGAGGAGGTCAAAAGGGGGTGAGTGTAACCGATGTGAAATGGCTAGCTAGTTAGCGGTGGTAATAGTGTTTCAATCGGTGACGTCACTCGCTCTGAGACCTTGAAGTAGTTCTGTTGCTCTGCTAGGGCAGCCGCTTTTGTTGCGCGATGGGTAACGATGCTTCATGGGTGACTGTTGTCGGTGTGTGCAGAGGGTCCCTGGTTCGAGCCCAGGTTGGGGCGAGAAGAGGGACGGAAGCTATACTGTTGCATTTGTAAGCAGCTTTATTAACTCAATTACTTTCTTTTTTTTTTTTTTTTTATGGTTTGCAAACTGATATGTGACATGTATTAATGCCAAAATAAGCAAAACAGGCAAGCCCCCCAAAAAAAAAATATGTACACGCCTGTTCAAAAGTTTAGGGTCACTTAGAAATGTCCTTGTTTTTGAAAGAAAAGCAATTTCCCCCCCCCCCATATTAAAATAGCCTAATTGATCAGAAATACAATGTAGACATTGTTAATGTTGTAAATGTATCTATTGTAGCTGGAAACGGCTGATTTTTAATGGGAATATCTACATTATCAGCAACTATCACTCCTGTGTTCCAATGGCACGTTGTGTTAGCTAATCCAAATGTATCCAATTTGTAAGTCGCTCTGGATAAGAGCGTCTGCTAAATGACTTAAATGTTAATGTAAATGTTATTTACATTACATTTAAGTCATTTAGCAGACGCTCTTATCCAGAGCGACTTACAAATTGGTGCAAACACCTATGACAACCAGTGGAACAGCCACTTGCATCTAAATCTTGTTGGGGGGGGGGGGGAGAAGGGGGGTGAGAAGGATTACTTACCCTTACTTACCCTATCCTAGGTATTCCTTGAAGAGGTGGGGTTTCAGGTGTCTCCGGAAGGTGGTGATTGACTCCGCTGTCCTGGCGTCGTGAGGGAGTTTGTTCCACCATTGGGGGGCCAGAGCAGCGAACAGTTTTGACTGGGCTGAGCGGGAACTGTACTTCCTCAGTGGTAGGGAGGCGAGCAGGCCAGAGGTGGATGAGCGCAGTGCCCTTGTTTGGGTGTAGGGCCTGATCAGAGCCTGGAGGTACTGAGGTGCAGTTCCCCTCACAGCTCCGTGGCGAGCACCATGGTCTTGTAGCGGATGCGAGCTTCAACTGGAAGCCAGTGGAGAGAGCGGAGGAGCGGGGTGACGTGAGAGAACTTGGGAAGGTTGAACACCAGACGGGCTGCGGCGTTCTGGATGAGTTGTAGGGGTTTAATGGCACAGGCAGGGAGCCCAGCCAACAGCGAGTTGCAGTAATCAAGACGGGAGATGACAAGTGCCTGGATTAGGACCTGCGCCGCTTCCTGTGTGAGGCAGGGTCGTACTCTGCGGATGTTGTAGAGCATGAACCTACAGGAACGGGACACCGCCTTGATGTTAGTTGAGAACGTCAGGGTGTTGTCCAGGATCACGCCAAGGTTCTTAGCGCTCTGGGAGGAGGACACAATGGAGTTGTCAACCGTGATGGCGAGATCATGGAACGGGCAGTCCTTCCCCGGGAGGAAGAGGAGCTCCGTCTTGCTGAGGTTCAGCTTGAGGTGGTGATCCGTCATCCACACTGATATGTCTGCCAGACATGCAGAGATGCGATTCGCCACCTGGTCATCAGAAGGGGAAAGGAGAAGATTAATTGTGTGTCGTCTGCATAGCAATGATAGGAGAGACCATGTGAGGTTATGACAGAGCCAAGTGACTTGGTGTATAGCGAGAATAAGAGAGGGCCTAGAACAGAGCCCTGGGGGACACCAGTGGTGAGAGCGCGTGGTGAGGAGACAGATTCTCGCCACGCCACCTGGTAGGAGCGACCTGTCAGGTAGGACGCAATCCAAGCGTGGGCCGCGCCGGAGATGCCCAACTCGGAGAGGGTGGAGAGGAGGATCTGATGGTTCACAGTATCGAAGGCAGCCGATAGGTCTAGAAGGATGAGAGCAGAGGAGAGAGAGTTAGCTTTAGCAGTGCGGAGCGCCTCCGTGATACAGAGAAGAGCAGTCTCAGTTGAATGACTAGTCTTGAAACCTGACTGATTTGGATCAAGAAGGTCATTCTGAGAGAGATAGCGGTAGAGCTGGCCAAGGACGGCACGCTCAAGAGTTTTGGAGAGAAAAGAGAGAAGGGATACTGGTCTGTAGTTGTTGACATCGGAGGGATCGAGTGTAGGTTTTTTCAGAAGGGGTGCAACTCTCGCTCTCTTGAAGACGGGAGGGACGTAGCCAGCGGTCAGGGATGAGTTGATGAGCGAGGTGAGGTAAGGGAGAAGGTCTCCGGAAATGGTCTATCATTTCAAAAGGCTAATTGATCATTAGAAAACCCTTTTGCAATTGTTAGCACAGCTGAAAACTGTCTAATTAAAGAAGCAATACAACTGGCCTTCTTTAGACTAGTTGAGTATCTGAATCATCAGAATTGGTGGGTTCGATTACAGGCTCAAAATGGCCAGAAACAAATAACTTTATTCTGAAAATCGTCAGTCTATTCTTGCTCTGAGAAATGAAGGCTATTCCATGTGAGAAATTGCCAAGAAACTGAATTTCTCGTACAACGCTGTGTACTACTCCCTTCACAGATCAGCGTAAATGGTCTCTTACCAGAATAAAAAGAGGAGTGGGAAGCTCTGGTGCATAACTGAGCAAGCGGACAAGTACATTAGTTTCTAGTTTGAGAACAAGAGCCTCACAAGACCGCAACTGGCAGCTTCATTAAATAGTACCCGCAAAACACCAGTCTCAACGTCAACAGTGAAGAGGCAGCTTCTGGATGCTGGCCTTCTAGGCAGAGTTGCAAAGAAAAAGCCGTATCTCAGACTGGCCAATAAAAATAAAAGATTAAGATGGGCAAAAGAACACAGACACTGGACAGAGGAACTCTGCCTAGAAGGCCAGCATCCCGGAGTCGCTTGTTCACATTGAGACTGAAGTGGAAGGCAGGATGACTACAGGTGCTCCTTTTCTGACCAATCGCAATGCCACATTCCATGCTTCAGCTGTGCGTTGAAAGGAAGGCTGGTTGGCGATGTCTATTATTTTTTCTTTTTTACAGAGTAGCTAGGCTAGCCTAACATTTTTTTGTTCCATAAAGGTTTTAGACCATTGTGTTTGAAATGTAGGCTACAACGGGTTTGAGAATAGTGGGAAGATGAATCTGAGTGGGCTGGTAGCTGTTCTTGAACCATTGAAAATGACCGGGTGTGCATGCACACATCCAAAGTGTCAAGATATTCAGAGAATATGTATTTGTTGTTTGTTATTTCACAACTAAGAAAAACATACATGTTGTTTTTCTCATGCAATTTACAATTGTTGTTTATCTAAAGGCTAAGCTGTGTTATGTTAACAATGACAACTATTTAAAAATATATATATATATATTGTAACAATAATTACGGAATGAAATGTATATTTTTCAGGGGAGCTCATCTGTGCTTCCAGTACTGCTTAAAACACACATACTGTCACAACTATTTTAGTGTATTATTTTATATAGCAGTGGGGAAGGACGGAGCTCCCTAGAGACAGCACGCTGTCTGGAGGATACCTACCTGCCCACCCCCTGCTAGGTGGGAGGGAGACCCTGTGGATCTGAAGTAGAACGCTGTGCCGCAACGGGAGTCTGCTATGACTCAGGTACGGTAGGTGTCAATGTGTATTTTTGTCTGGTGTGTTTCATCGGTGTTTGTGTGCTTACCCGTAACGGCTATATGTTTATATATATTTCTAATCCATATCATTACATGTCTGTTGTTGACAGAGAGCTGTGTTCTAGACTCACACTGTTTTGGGGGAGAGTCCGTACCACTCTCCAGCGGACCACAGCTCCGGAGCCACAAGAAACTCATCGGAGGAACTGCTGATGCATCTACTACACTTTGCCACCAGGGGGCAGGGTGAATACTAACAATCTCACTCTGGACTCGCTCACATTTGAATGATTCCAAATCAACACTTACTAGCCTTTCACACTTCTTCAAGATTGGACAAGTATCAGCTATATGGTAATTGTTCCACCTTGCCAACTGATGGAGATTTCGCTATGTTGTTGACCACTACTATCAAAGTGTTTTACATCTATACAATGTACCTAGCTCTAGCTGTATGGCCAGGGGTCATTTAGAATTGGGAAAAATGCTTAAACCACTGACAGAAATAACAAAAGGAGAAAAAGGATACAAGTTATGAACTGTGAAGAAGACATTGTTTTTCCACACAAGGATGTATATACAGATACATACAGTAGACCTACACATTGAATTATTTAATTCTACAAGACATTTTATTTCATAATGCCTCAATAGTTATAGGTATTGTACACACCACTGACCAACTGGTCGGTTGTGATTTCTACCCAGTTCCAAGACAGGTTTTGGTACTTTTTAAGAGTAATTACACCTGTCACATAACTTTGGTGAAAGGTGTTTTATTTCCTCCTCCTCTAACGTGTGTGTGTGTGTGTGTGTGTTATAATGACACCAGGAGCCAAAGTCACATTCAATACCTGGATGGTTAATTATACAGTGTATTGATGGTTAAATAATAACTGGTCTGAGGTTTGAGAAGACCAGTATGTGATATTGCTTTAAGAAAATAGCAAGTTACCCTGTGGTGAGCGAGAGTGAGAAGGTGTGGAACATATGCAAGTCAATAGTAGTTTGAGCAACTAGCTCTCACAGTCTCACTTCAGAATTAGACATTCATACACATTTTTAAGTTGTTGCAAATATCAAAAGTGTTTAAGGTTATGTTTAGGCATTAACTCTGAATGGTTAGGGTAAGAGTTCAAGTTTGCGATAGGTTTTAAAACAATCTCAAAAACAACTTTCCAGCACTGGATTCAAACTTAGGCTACAACCTTTGGAATCAGGCAGATGCTTACAGGAATCGACTTGAAGGTAACAGTGCTCACTGTTGCTCCTAGTGGCCGGTTTCAAAGTCATCTCCCGACATCCTCAGACATGGGTGGACGTGGAATACTGGGTGTGTTTGTAAATTCATTCTGGAGTGCCACCGAGTGCTCTGGGCGTTAGTGAATTAAGAGCGTTGTCAGATTGTTAGTTCCTAAATTCAGAGTTTCGCTCTAGGAGTGTTCAGAGCGCACACTGGACACTGGACGAGAACTAGGGTAAATCCGAGCATTCTGACCTCACAAGGGCAGTCAAGCACCCAAGCTAACTGGCTAACTTGCTAGCTACTTCCAAACACAAATGAGAGAACACCTCACTGACCATTTTACTCGCCCTAGCAGAGCTGGTTAGGCTGTTTTCATGATATCTAGAGTGCTGGTAACTGTTCTGCTGGCAACCATTTTATTTGTATTTTTGCCAATTTTTACTGACGCTGGTGATATTCAACAGGTGTTGAGCGTTTGTAAATTCATCAGTTATTCTGCACTCTGGCACACTCAGACGAGAGTGCTCTGAAATCGGAGTAGATGAGTGGTATGATGGCGGAGATGGCAGCATGGTGACTAGCTCTTAAGCAACTCTGCAGTATTTGCTTTGTTTATGTACTATTTTTTACGTTATTAGCTCAGGAATTGTTGTGTCATTACATACAGCCTGGAAGAACTATTGGATATTAGAGAGGCGGTAACTCACCAGAACATCCAGTATTACGACCAGGATTATGACTTCCCTAGAGCAGATCCTTTGTTTGCTCTCCCCAAAGCAATTAACTTATTCCAGAGGCTGACCCAAAACAACGCCGGCGGAGAAGAGGTACACCAGCGTGCACACCACCCACTGCTCCTGGTTATTTTACTCGCTAATGTCCAATCTCTAGATAATAAAATTTATGAGCTCAAGGCGAGAGTTGCTTTACAGAGAGACACCAGGGATTGTAACATACTATGCTTCACGGAAACATGGCTCTCTCGAGATATACTGTCTGACTCTATAAAGCCAGTTGGGTTCTAAGTACTTCGCGCCGACAGGAACAAACATCTCTCCGGGAAGCAGAAGGGTGGAGGTATATGTTTTATGATTAACGACTTATGGTGTAACTGTGATAACATACAGGAACTCAAGTCCTTCTGTTCACCCGACCTAGAATATCTCACAATCAAATGCTGACCGTACTACCTACCGAAACAGAAGAGCACCTCGAAGATCGGTCAAGCAGACACCACGATGGCCCTCAAAGAACTTCACTGGACTTTATGCAAACTGGAAACCACATATCCTGGGGTTGCATTTATTGTAGCTGGGGATTTTAACAAAGAAAATTTGATGAAAAGGCTCCCGAAATTCTATCAACATATTGATTGTTATACTCGTGATGCTAAAACCCTCGACCATTGCTATACTACCTTTCAGAATGCATAAGGCCCTCCATTTAGCAAATCGGACCACGATTCCATCTTGTTCCTCCCCTCCTATAGGCAGAATCTCAAACGGGAAGCACCCGTGGTGAGGACTATTCAACGTTGGTCTGACGAATCAGAATAGATGGGAGCATTCGAGCAAAACTGAAAGCGCGAACCACCGCATTTAACCAGGGCAAGAAGACTGGGAATATGGAAGAATTACAAACAGTGTAGTTATTCCCTCCGCAAAGCAATCAGCAGGCTAAACAGTATAGGGACAAAGTTGAGTCCCAGTTCAACAGTTCATAAACGAGATGTATGTGGCAGGGTCTACAGACGATCACGGTTTAAAAACAGAAAACCAGCCACATTGCGTACACCAACGTCTTATTTCCAAACAAGCTGAACACCTTCTTTGCTTTCTTTGACGATAATACAGTGCCACCGACGTGGCCCGCTATCAAAGACTGTGGGCTCTCCTTCTCTGTGGCCGACTTGAGTAAGACGTTTAAGCGTGTTAACCCTCGCAAGGCTGCCGGCCCAGATAGTATCCCTAGCCACGTCCTCAGAGCATGCGCAGACCAGCTGGCTGGTGTGGTCACAGATATATTCAATCTCTTTATCCCAGTCTGTTGTCCCCACATGCTTCAAGATGGCCACCATTGTCCTTGTACTTAAGAAAGCAAAGGTAATTGAACTAAATGACTATCGCACCGTAGCACTCCTCTGTCATCATGAAGTGCTTTGAGAGACTAGTCAAGGATCATATTACCTCCACCTTACCTGCCACCCTAGATCCACTTAAGTTTGCTTACCGCCCCAATTGATCCACAGACGATGCAATCGCCACCACACTGCCCTGTCCCAACTGTACAAGAGGTATACAGATGTAAGAATGCTGTTAATTGACGATAGCTCAGCATTTAACACCATAGTACCCTCCAAGCTCATCATAAAGGACGAGGCCCTGGGTTTGAACCCCGCCCTGTGCAACTGGGTCCTGGACTTCCTGACAGGTCGCTCCCAGGTGGTGAAGGTAGGAAACAACACGTCTTCAATGATCCTCAAAACTCGGGCCCCACAAGGGTGCATGCTCAGCCCACATCTGTACTCCCTGTTCACCCATGACTGCGTGGCCAAGCACGCCTCCAACTCAATCATCAAGTTTGCAGGTGATACAACAGCTTGATTACCAACAACAATGAGACAGCCTACAGGGAGGTGTGGGCTCTGGGAGTGTGGTGCCAGGAAAATAACCTCTCACTCAACGTCAACAAAACTAAGGAGATGATTGTGGACTTCAGGAAACAGCAAAGGGAGCTGTCGTGTCTGGAGGACAAAGAATGCTGAGTTGCAGCCAAAGAACAGCATACTTACTGTGAAGCATGGGGGTGGAAACATCATGCTTTGGGGTTGTTTTTCTGCAAAGGGACCAGGATGACTGATCCGTGTAAAGGAAAGAATGAATGGGGCCATGTATCGTGAGATTTTGCGTGAAAACCTCCTTCCATCAGCAAGGGCATTGAAGATGAAACGTGGCTGGGTCTTTCAGCATGACAATGATCCCAAACACACCGCCCGGGCAACGAAGGAGTGGCTTCGTAAGACGCATTTCAAGGTCCTGGAGTGGCCTACCCAGTCTCCAGATCTCAACCCCATGGAACATCTTTGGAGGGAGTTGAAGTCTGTTGCCCAGCAACAGCCCCAAAACATCACTGCTCTAGAGGAGATCTGCATGGAGTAATGGGCCAAAATACCAGCAACAGTGTGTGAAAACCTTGTGAAGACTTACAGAAAACGTTTGACCTCTGTCATTGCCAACAAAGGGTATATATATCAAAGTATTGAGAAACTTTTGTTATTGACCAAATACTTGTTTTCCACCATAATTTGCAAATAAATTCATTAAAAATCCTACAATGTGATTTTCAGGATTTTGTTCTCATTTTGTCTGTCATAGTTGAAGTGTACCTATGATGAAAATTTACAGGCCTCTTTCATCTTTTTAAGTGGGAGAACTTGCACAATTGGTGGCTGACTAAATTATTTTGCCCCACTGTCTAGGGCTATATATCAATCTAGAACAGGATTATATATTTTGGATGCAATTTGAATGGAATTGATGGAGTGAGAAAGACAGAGAAAGTGCTCTCGTGCAGTAATTTAAAACAATATTTGAGTGACAGGCTGTTTTAAAAATACATATCTTTACAATAAAAAAAATGGGACCCCCGAAAGCTAGATGGAGATGGGTAAATTAGAGGCGCATTCGGTCTTTATATTATAGACTATGCTGCAGAAAATGTAGGCCTACCTGTCACAAGAAAAAAAAGTTACCATGATGAGAGGATAGATCAACATGCATTGTGAACTGTGCTTCAATCTGAGATGGGCTGTCTGTCCCCACCCTGTGAGTTGACAATTCATCATGCAGAGGCCGTAGAGAAGCCAAATTTAGACATTGCATATAATTGAAAAGAGTTCAATTTCACGCCATGCTCTTCATACAAATAATTTACTATAATTTACCGGTTTCTCACAGTTATTTATCCCGGGAAAGGGGAGTGGTTTTGGGCGGTAAAATCTCGGTAACCGGGTTCCAACCATTCAACTCTAGTGTGTGTGTGTGTATACATGCATGCATGCACGTAAGAGACATTGAAAGAGAGAATGAGAAAGAAAGAGATCAAAATTGGCAGTAACTATAATTGGCAGTTATGTCCCCTAACAGGTATTGCTGAAAGTTGTTTATTTAGTAGCACAGGCAGGCTTATAATTAGTGGATTGTATCTGTTGTGACTTGCTGACTTTCAGTTGATATTCATCAACAACTAGGCTGCCATTCTACGGTCATTCTATAGTCACAGTATAAAACAACACAGATCACCTGACTTTAAGGAACATTTATGAGTGTAATTCTCAGAAGTACTTCAGCTACCTCCAGTTTTCGACTTAGATTGAAATAGGTTCCAGGTACTCATTTTGGGTGTCGGTACTGTTTATGTTTAGGTGCAGGAGCTCCACAATACTTTGAGCTGATATTCTATAAGAGGAACAGGAGCTCAAGCAGTAGAATATTTGAGGTGTCAGCTCCGATGAGCTCCTGCCCATGTCAAGCACTGGCTACCTCTCCAACTCTTTGTTCTCTGAAAGAACACTACCACCTGTACCACTACAACTGTTACTACTATTTTATTACTACTACTACTTTATTCCCATGCTTACTGAAGCCACTATTACAACTTCCTCTACTGCAATGACCACTACCATCACTAAGGACACCATACTGCAACTCTTACAACTGATGGTAAACATTGCAGGTGGCATTCCTAAGTGCTGCGTGAAGACATCTATGGACATTCCTACCAATCTGCTAAAAAGTGGCCAAACTCTTAAAAGGAACTACATAAATCCACTTTACAATGGATGTAGGACCTGCGCCCGAGTTACGGGGGGAAGATCATTTTTATGGTAAAAATGCACCTTTATAATTAAAAGCATTACATGCATAATTGAATTTGTGGTCACTTTTGAGAATGGTGCTAATGGAACATTCACACTTATAGCCTACTGCTGTGTGCACATTGCTGAGCTCATAATGTGAAGAAATAGCCTAATAGCTTATCAACATTTTAAGCTAAACGTTCTCATCTGTTGCGACAGGCTGATTGCATAAAACAGTTTTTTTTATGCTAGTGGTTGTATTAATTTGGGATCTATTGCATCCCACAACTGTCCCGGACTATGTTTGGAATATTTAATTCATGGCCAGAATAGGTCAACTTTTGTACTTTGAGGGGTAGTAGATTGACATAGGCTAGTGCTTTTGCTGTTCGTTAGGCCTACACATCTTGTTGGCTGACAAAAAGTAAATGTGGACAGTTCTTCCAACATCTTCAATATACGCCTTGGAATTGCACAAGGATGCACGCAGTTGCGTCCCCGATGTGTCTGTCTTCATTTGTAGCCTGTGAGAAAAAGAGAATGATGAAGTGTGTATAGCCTGCGCAAAAAAACAAAGCAGTGCTCATGCTTTTCATGCAACTTTTTTCAAATCATCATTAGTCACATCATGCAGCCTTAGAATGTATTAAAATCAAAACATAAAGTTACAAAAATAACTAAATTAAGTATATAGGAGTTTCTGTTTCTTTGTTAACCGCATGCGCACTCCCTCAAATCGTTTGGAGAAAATATCCTTTCTATTTTATTCAGTTTTGTTCAATTGTATTCTTCATACTATAAAATAATATAAAATAATGCTGTAATTCTAAGCAAATATTGTCTGCTAAATGAACTAGCGTAGCCCACAGCCATGTGGAATAGCCAGATCAGGGCCTAACATAAGGACAAAGCAGAGTATTCTGTTCTTCTGAAATAGACTACATTTTTTTCATATCATGTTTCTTTCGACCTGTCTAAAATAAATCATGTATTTATTGTGATGGGGTAGGCTATATTACATGGATTTATTACACTTTTAAAAGTTATCCTAAAATCACCATGCGCAATGCCAAGTATCGGCTGAAGTGGTGTAAAGCTCGCCGCCATTGGAGTCTGGTACAGTGGAAACATATTCTCTGGAGTGATGAATCACGCTTCACCATCTGGCTGTCCGACGGACGAATCTGGGTTTTGCAGATGCCAGGAAAACGCTACCTGCCCAAATGCATATTGCCAACTGTAAAGTTTGGTGGAGGAGGAATAATAGTCTAGGACTGTTTTTCATGGTTTGAGCTAGGCCCCTTAGTTCCAGTGAAGGAAAATCTTAATGCTACATTATAGAATGACATTCTAGACAATTCTTTGCTTCCAACTGTGTGGCAACAGTTTATGGGAAGACCCTTTCCTGTTTCAGGATGAAAATGCCTCTGTGCACAAAGTGAGGTTCACACAGAAATGGTTTGTCAAGATCGGTGTGAAAGAACTTGCCTGCACAGAGACCTAACCTCAACCCCATCGAACACCTTTGGGATGAATTGGAATGCTGACTGTGAGCCAGGCCTAATCACCCAACATCAGTACCCAACCTCACTAATGCTCTTGTGGGTGAATGGAAGCAAATCCCCACAGCAATGTTCCATTATCTAATTATCTAATTATCTAATTATCTAAGCCTTCCCAGAAGAATGGAGACTTATAGCAGCAAAGGGGGGACTAACTCCATAATAATGCCCATGATTTTGGAATGAGATATTCGACGAGCAGGGGCCCACATACTTTTGTATCTATCATAAAATGAATGCATTGCTTTAGATAAGAGGGTTTGCTTACTGACTTACTGTTTCACAGGAAGCCACTATATAGACTATGTGATGCCTACTTGGTATTACATCCTGTCTTCCAAGGAGAGAGATGTGCTGAAGTCTGTGAGACTGGAGAAGGAGGAAGCGGAGAAAGAGAAAGAAGCGGAGACAGAGGAAGCGGAGGGAGGAAGTGGAGACAGAGGAAGCGGAGAGGGATGAAGCGGAGAGAGAGGAAGCAGAGACGGAGGAAGCAGAGCGGAGGAAGTGGAGACGGAGGAAGCGGAGAGAGGAAGTGGAGACGGAGGAAGCGGAGAGGGATGAAGCGGAGAGAGAGGAAGCAGAGACGGAGGAAGCAGAGACAGAGGAAGCGGAGAGAGGAAGTGGAGACGGAGGAAGCGGAGAGAGGAAGTGGAGACGGAGTAAGCGGAGAAGGATTAAGTGGAGAGGGAGGAAACAGAGGGAGAGAAGAGCCACTGAGCAGAGTAAAACAAAGCTTCAGCTCAGCTCTCTTATCGCCTGCCTACAAACCTGTGTAGAATAAAATGGACTCAGTGAAACGTTTCTAGATTTTGTCATAAAAGCAGCCAAGTACACATATGAGGAACTGTTCTAATTGTATTATCCAGTTACATTCACTAAATATCCATTTGGCTCCAAGAGCAATGACTTCCAGCAGGGAGAATGTGACCTGTGTGGACTCAAGACAGACAAACAAACATATACACAGATACACAGCTAAATACAGTTTGATCTAGCCTGGGAACAGATCAAGTTTTTAAACAAATTCCACAATGGCATCCTCTAATGGACTTACCTTTTGGTAATTTAGCTGAGCGATTTACAGGAGCAATTAAAATGACATGTCATTCTACAAACAAAAGATTAGGTCTATATTATAGCCTAGAAGTTGACCATCACTGGAAATGAATTGTGAATAATCATGCAGCAGTCCATATGATTCAGCAAAATGACATTACGTCTATTTGGTACTATATGTATTTCTCCTCCCTTCTATGCAAAAGGTAAAAGTACAGATAGGCCTATTGCTTATAATCTTCCAGAATTATGCAATTGTACACATTTCCTTAATAACACTTTTTCACAGCAACTATACGGTGTATGTGACAAACATAAAACAAATACGAAAAATAATCGCTGCCTGTTTGAACAATCCCCGCCCAGTCTAACAAACACTTCCTCCACACGATCGTGACAAAACCAAAGTGAAAGCAGCGGAGTTCATTTCACATGTTGACGATTACAACTATTCTTGAAGTAATGTCTACCTCAGCTAACTTGCCAGAAGCCGAACATTCCGGGTTGTTGAAGTTTCTCTCTGCTGCGTTCTACGCCGTCAGTTCATTCTTGATCATTGTTGTTAACAAAACGATTCTCACAAACTACAGGTAAGATCGTTTCGTCACTGCAGTACTTACTTTGCAGAGGTCACTCGCTTGAAATCCTTTGCAAGTGGTGCTTTCAAGACAACTGGGAACTCGAAAACAATCGAGGGTAAATCATGACGTAAGTGATCTTTAGGTCGGGAAGGTCGTAACTCCAGAAAGAGTCCCGAGTTCCCGACTTGGCACTTCGAGTTGGATGACCGTTCAAATCTTTTTTTTTCCTAGTTCAGTTCCCAGTGGTCTTGAACGCATGTAGTGGGAACTCAGATATTTCCGAGTTCCCATGGGTTTTTAACGCGGCATGAGCATAGCAGCTGGTGCAGTGGTTGGGTATACGCCGTATTTCCACTTTTTCTGTGGCCATTGCCTATACTCCACGTCTTAATCCTCACCATGCGTATCAAAGTGTAGTGGAGGTATACACCGTATCAATTAATAAGGCTGAAGGAACAGATCAGAATGTTTAGCTTAAATTGTTGATAAACAATTATTTATTAACATTTTAATTGTGCCAATGTGCACACATCGGTAGGCCTACGAGCAAATGTTCCAAAATGCAATTGGCTGGAAAACACCGTTCTATAAATGCGTACGGTACATACCAGCGCTTTCGTGGACAGAGATGGAAATATCCCTTAGAAATTTAGAAAGAGGGGTGATCTAAAGAAACAACAGCTATCATGGGTTGGTATTAGGCCCTAATCTATAGATTTCACATGACTGGGAATACAGATATGCATCTGTTGGTCACAGATACCTTTAAAAAAGGTAGTGTCGTGGATCAGAAAATTAGAACGTTTCTGATTTGACCATTAGCCTCATGCAGCGAAACATTGATCAGGCTGTTGATTGCACATCTCCTTCATGTGGAGTTGATCAGGCTGTTGATTGCACATCTCCTTCACATGGAGTTGATCAGGCTGTTGATTGCACATCTCCTTCACATGGAGTTGGTCAGGCTGTTGATTGCACATCTCCTTCACAAGTCTTGGTTTTATGCATGTCAACATCAGAAGCCTCCTCCCTAAGTTTGTTTTACTCACTGCTTTAGCACACTCTGCTAACCCTGATGTCCTTGCCGTGTCTGAATCCTGGCTCAGGAAGGCCACCAAAATTCAGAGATTTCCATACCCAACTATAACATCTTCCGTCAAGATAGAACTGCCAAAGGGGGCGGAGTCGCAGTCTACTGCAGAGATAGCCTGCAAAGTAATGTCATACTTTCCAGGTCCATACCCAAACAGTTTGAACTACTAATTTTGAAAATTACTCTCTCCAGAAACAAGTCTATCACTGTTGCCGCCTGCTACCGACCCCCGTCAGCTCCCAGCTGCGCCCTGGACACCATTTGTGAATTGATCGCCCCTCATCTAGCTTCAGAGTTTGTTCTGTTAGGTGACCTAAACTGGGATATGCTTAACACCCCGGCAGTCCTACAATCTAAGCTAGATGCCCTCAATCTCACTCAAATCATCAAGGAACCCACCAGGTACAACCCTAACTCTGTAAACAAGGGCACCCTCATAGACGTCATCCTGACCAACTGGCCCTCCAAATATACCTCCGCTGTCTTCAACCAGGATCTCAGCGATCACTGCCTCATCGCCTGTATCCGCCACGGAGCCGCAGTCAAACGACCACCCCTCATCACTGTCAAACGCTCCCTAAAACACTTCTGTGAGCAGGCCTTTCTAATCGACCTGGCCCGTGTATCCTGGAAGGACATTGACCTCATCCCGTCAGTTGAGGATGCCTGGTCATTCTTTAAAAGTAACTTCCTCACCATTTTAGATAAGCATGCTCCGTTCAAAAAATGCAGAACCAAGAACAGATACAGCCCTTGGTTCACTCCAGACCTGACTGCCCTCGACCAGCACAAAAACATCCTGTGGCGGACTGCAATAGCATCGAATAGCCCCCGTGATATGCAACTGTTCAGGGAAGTCAGGAACCAATACACGCAGTCAGTCAGGAAAGCTAAGGCCAGCTTCTTCAGGCAGAAGTTTGCATCCTGTAACTCCAACTCCAAAAGTTCTGGGACACTGTGAAGTCCATGGAGAACAAGAGCACCTCCTCCCAGCTGCCCACTGCACTGAGGCTAGGAAACACGGTCTCCACCGATAAATCCATGATTATCGAAAACTTCAATAAGCACTTCTCAACGGCTGGCCATGCCTTCCGCCTGGCTACTCCAACCTCGGCCAACAGCTCCGCCCCCCGTAGTTCCTCACCCAAGCCTCTCCAGGTTCTCCTTTACCCAAATCCAGATAGCAGATGTTCTGAAAGAGCTGCAAAACCTGGACCCGTACAAATCAGCTGGGCTTGATAATCTGGACCCGCTATTTCTGAAACTATCTGCCGCCATTGTCGCAACCCCTATTACCAGCCTGTTCAACCTCTCTTTCATATCGTCTGAGATCCCCAAGGATTGGAAAGCTGCCGCAGTCATCCCCCTCTTCAAAGGGGGAGACACCCTGGACCCAAACTGCTATAGACCTATATCCATCCTGCCCTGCCTATCTAAGGTCTTTGAAAGCCAAGTCAACAAACAGGTCACTGACCATCTCGAATCCCACCGTACCTTCTCCGCTGTGCAATCTGGTTTCCGAGCCGGTCACGGGTGCACCTCAGCCACACTCAAGGTACTAAATGATATCATAACCGCCATCGATAAAAGACAGTACTGTGCAGCCGTCTTCATCGACCTCGCCAAGGCTTTCGACTCTGTCAATCACCAAATTCTTATCGGCAGACTCAACAGCCTCGGTTTTTCGGATGACTGCCTTGCCTGGTTCACCAATTACTTTGCAGACAGAGTTCAGTGTGTCAAATCGGAGGGCATGCTGTCCGGTCCTCTGGCAGTCTCTATGGGGGTGCCACAGGGTTCAATTCTCGGGCCGACTCTTTTCTCTGTATATATCAATGATGTTGCTCTTGCTGCGGGCGATTCCCTGATCCACCTCTACGCAGACGACACCATTCTATATACTTTCGGCCCGTCATTGGACACTGTGCTATCCAACCTCCAAACGAGCTTCAATGCCATACAGCACTCCTTCCGTGGCCTCCAACTGCTCCTAAACGCGAGTAAAACCAAATGCATGCTTTTCAACCGATCGCTGCCTGCACCCGCATGCCCGACTAGCATCACCACCCTGGATGGTTCCAACCTTGAATATGTGGACATCTATAAGTACCTAGGTGTCTGGCTAGACTGCAAACTCTCCTTCCAGACTCACATCAAACATCTCCAATCAAAAATCAAATCCAGAGTCGGCTTTCTATTCCGCAACAAAGCCTCCTTCACTCACGCTGCCAAGCTTACCCTAGTAAAACTGACTATCCTACCGATCCTCGACTTCGGCGATGTCATCTACAAAATGGCTTCCAACACTCTACTCAGCAAACTGGATGCAGTCTATCACAGTGCCATCCGTTTTGTCACTAAAGCACCTTATACCACCCACCACTGCGACTTGTATGCTCTAGTCGGCTGGCCCTCACTACATATTCGTCGCCAGACCCACTGGCTCCAGGTCATCTACAAGTCCATGCTAGGTAAAGCTCCGCCTTATCTCAGTTCACTGGTCACGATGGCAACACCCATCCGTAGCACGCGCTCCAGCAGGTGTATCTCACTGATCATCCCTAAAGCCAACACCTCATTTGGCCGCCTTTCGTTCCAGTACTCTGCTGCCTGTGACTGGAACGAATTGCAAAAATCGCTGAAGTTGGAGACTTTTATCTCCCTCACCAACTTCAAACATCAGCTATCCGAGCAGCTAACCGATCGCTGCAGCTGTACATAGTCTATTGGTAAATAGCTCACCCTTTTCACCTACCTCATTCCCATACTGTTTTTATACTGTTTTTATTTATTTACTTTTCTGCTCTTTTGCACACCAATATCTCTACCTGTACATGCCCATCTGATCATTTATCACCAGTGTTAATCTGCAAAATTGTATTATTCGCCTACCTCCTCATGCCTTTTGCACACATTGTATATAGACTGCCCATTTTTTTCTACTGTGTTATTGACTTGCTAAATTGTTTACTCCATGTGTAACTCTGTGTTGTCTGTTCACACTGCTATGCTTTATCTTGGCCAGGTCGCAGTTGCAAATGAGAACTTGTTCTCAACTAGCCTACCTGGTTAAATAAAGGTGAAATAAAATAAAAAATAAAACATGGAGTTGATCAGGCTGTTGATTGCACATCTCCTTCACATGGAGTTGGTCAGGCTGTTGATTGCACATCTCCTTCACATGGAGTTGGTCAGGCTGTTGATTGATTGCACATCTCCTTCACATGGAGTTGATCAGGCTGTTGATTGCACATCTCCTTCACATGGAGTTGATCAGGCTGTTGATTGCACATCTCCTTCACATGGAGTTGATCAGGCTGTTGATTGCACATCTCCTTCACATGGAGTTGATCAGGCTGTTGATTGCACATCTCCTTCACATGGAATTCATCAGGCTGTTGATTGCACATCTCCTTCACATAGAGTTGATCAGGCTGTTGATTGTGGCCTGTGGCCTCTGGAACACACTGTCGTACACGTCGATCCAGAGCATCCCAGACGTTCTCAATGGGTGACATGTCTCGTGATTATGCAGGCCATGCGAGAACTGGGACATTTTCAGCTTCCAGGAATTGTGTACAGATCCTTGTGACAGGGGGCAGTGCATTATCATGCTGAAACATGAGGTGATGGCAGCGGATGAATGGCACAACAATGGGCCTCAGGATCTCATCACAGTATCTCTGTGTATTTAAATTGCCATAGATACAATTCATTGTGTCCGTTGTCTGAAGCTTATGCCTGCCCATACCATAACCCTATCGCCACCATGGGGCACTGTATTCACAACGTTGACATCAGCAAACCGCTCACCCACACCACGTTTACCATCTGCCCGGCACAGTTGAAACCAGGATTCATCCGCGAAGAGCACACTTCTCCAGCGTGCCAGTGGCCATCGAAGGTGAGCATTTACCCACTGAAGTCGGTTACAATGCCGAACTGCAGTCAGGGCAATACCCTGGTGAGAACAACGAGCATACAGCTTACCTGAGACGGGCACATCGCGCACCGCTCCCGAGCATACTACTTGCCAATGTCCAGTCTCTTGACAACAAGGTTGATGAAATCCGAGCAAGGGTAGCATTCCAGAGAAACATAAGAGACTGCAACTTTCTTTTCTTCACGGAAACATGGCTCACTCGAGACACGCTATTGGAGTCGGTACAGCCAGCTGGTTTCTTCCGGCATCGCGCCAACAGAAACAAGCATCTTTCTGGTAAGAAGAGGGGCAGGGGGGTATGCCTTATGATTAACAAGACGTGGTGTTATCATAACAACATACAGGAAATCAAGTCCTTCTGTTCACCTGACTTAGAATTCCTCACAATCAAATGTCGACCGCATTATCTACCAAGATAATTCTCTTCGATTATAATCAAAGCCGCATATATTCCCCCCCAAGCAGATGTATCGATGGCCCTGAACAAACTTTATTTGACTATGTAAACTGGAAACCACATCCTGAGGCTGCATTAATTGTAGCTAGGATTTTAACAAGGCTAATCTGAAAACAATAATAATAATAATATATGCCATTTAGCAGACGCTTTTATCCAAAGCGACTTAGTCATGTGTGCATACATTCTACAAGACTCTCTAAATTCTATCAGCATATCGATTGTGCTACCAGGGCTGGTAAAACCCTGTAACATTGTTATTCTAACTTCCGCGATGCATATAAGGCCCTCCCCCGCCCTCTTTTCGGAAAAGCTGACCACGAATCCATTTTGTTGCTCCTAGCCTATAGACACAGACTTAAACAGGAAGCTCCCGCGCTCCAGTCTCTTCAACGCTGGTCTGACCAATCTGATTCCACGCTTGAAGATTGCTTCAATCACATGGATTGGGATATGTTCCGCATTGCGTCAAACAACAACATTGACGAATACGCTGATTTGGTGAGCGAGTTCATTAGCAAGTGCATTGGTGATGTCGTACCCACAGAAACTATTAAAACATTCCCAAACCAGAAACCGTGGATTGATGGCAGCATTCGCGCGAAACTGAAAGCACGAACCACTCCTTTTAACCAGGGCAAGGTGACCGGAAACATGACCGACTACAAACAGTGTAGCTATTCCCTCCGCAAGGCAATCTAACAAGCTAAGCGTCAGTATAGAGACAAAGTAGAGTCGCAATTTCAACGGCTCAGACACAAGAGGTATGTGGCAGATCTACAGTCAATCACGGATTACAAAATGAAAACCAGCCAAATCAAATCAAACCGTCGCAGACCAGGATGTCTTGCTCCCAGACAGACTAAACAACTTCTTTGCTCGCTTTGAGGACAATACAGTGCCACTGACACGGCCCACTACCAAAACCTGTAGACTCTCCTTCACTGCAGCCGACGTGAGTAAAACATTTAAAAGTGTTAACCCTCGCAAGGCTGCAGGCCCAGACGGCATCCCCAGCCGCGTCCTCAGAGCATGTGCAGACCAGCTGGCTGGTGTGTTTACAGACATATTCAATCAATCCTTATCCCAATCTGCTGTTCCCACATGCTTCAAGAGGGCCACCATTGTTCCTGTTCCCAAGAAAGATAAAGTAACTGAGCTAAATGACTCCCGCCCCGTAGCACTCACGTCCGTCATCATGAAGTGTTTTGAGAGACTAGTCAAGGACCATATCACCTGCACCCTACCTGACACCCTAGACCCACTACAATTTGCTTACCGCCCCAATAGGTCCACAGACAACACAATCGCAACCACACTGCACACTGTCCTAACCCATCTGGACAAGAGGAATACCTATGTGAGAATGCTGTACTACAGCTCAGCATTTAACACCATAGTACCCTCCAAACTCGTCATCAAGCAGTCTCGAGCCCGCCCTGCCCAACTGGGTACTGGACTTCCTGACAGGCTGCCCCAAGGTGGTGAGGGTAGGTAACAACATCTCCACCCCGCTGATCCTCAACACTGGGGCCCCACAAGGGTGTGTACTGAGCCCTCTCCTGTACTCCCTGTTCACCCACGACTGCGTGGCCATGCATGCCTCCAACTCAATCATCAAGTTTGTAGATGACACTACAGTGGTAGGCTTGATTACCAACAACGACGAGACAGCCTACAGGGAGGAGGGGAGGGCCCTCGGAGTGTGGTGTCAGGAAAATAACCTCTCACTCAATGTCAACAAAACAAAGGAGATGATCGTGGACTTCAGGAAACAGCAGAGGGCGCACCCCCTATCCACATCGACGGGACTGTAGTGGAGAGGGTAGTAAAGTTTTAAGTTCCTCGGCGTACACATCACGGACAAACTGAATTGGTCCACCCACACAGACAGCGTGGTGAAAAAGGCGCCGCAGCGCCTCTTCAACCTCAGGAGGCTGAAGAAATTTGGCTTGTCACCAAAAGCACTCACAAACTTTTACAGATGCACAATCGAGAGCATCCTGTCGGGCTGTAACACTGCCTGGTACGGCAACTGCTCCGCCCACAACCGTAAGGCTCTCCATAGGGTAGTGAGGTCTGCACAATGCGTCATCGGGGGCAAATGACCTGCCCTCCAAGACACCTACTCCACCCGATGTCACAGGAAGGCCATAAAGAACATCAAGGACAACAACAACCCGAGACACTGCCTGTTCACCCCGCTATCATCCAGAAGGCAAGGTCAGTACAGGTGCATCAAAGCAGGGACAGAGAGACTGAAAAACAGCTTCTATCTCAAGGCCATTAGACTGTTAAACAGCCACCACTAACATTGAGTGGCTGCTGCCATCATACTGACTCAACTCCAGCCACTTTAATATTGGATTTTTTTTTCTTCAAATGTATCACTAGCCACTTTAAACAATGCCACTTCATATAATGTTTACATACCCTACATTACTCATCTCATATGTATATACTGTACTCTATACAATCTACTGCATCTTGCCTATGCCGTTCTGTACCATCGCTCATTCGCTCATTCATATTTCTTTATGTACATATTCTTTATCCCTTTACACTTGTGTGTATAAGGTAATAGTTGTGGAATTGTTAGGTTAGATTACTCATGGGTTATTACTGCATTGTCAGAACTAGAAGCACAAGCATTTCGCTACACTCGCATTAACATCTGCTAACCATGTGTATGTGACAAATAAAATTAGATTTGATAGTTTGTGCAGAAATTCTTTGATTGTACAAACTGTTTCATCAGCTGTCTCGGTGGCTGGTCTCAGTCTCCAGCAGGATATGCAGGTCCTGGGCTGGTGTAGTTACACGTGGTCTCCGGCTGGACGTACTACCATGTTCTCTAAAACGACGTTGGAGGATGTTGTAGAACATTCAACTCTTTGGCAACAGCTCTGGTGGACATTCCTGCAGTCAGCATGCCAATTGCACACTTCCTCAACTTGAGACATCTGTGGTATTGTCCCATTTTAGTGTCCTTTTATTGTCCCCAGAACAAGGTGCACCTGTGTGATGATCATGCTGTTTAATCAGCTTCTTGTTATGCCACACCTGTCAGGTGGATGGATTGTAAAGGAGAAATGCTCACTAACAGGGATGTAAACATAGTTGTTGCCAAAATTTGAGAAAAATAAGCTTTATGTGCGTATGGAAAATTTCCAGGATCTTTTATTTCCGCTCATAAAATAGGGTGGGTATAATTTGTGTCACGTTCCAACAGGAATCTGTAACAAAAACTTCGTAAAGTACAAGGTTGCCAACAAACAACGTACACAAAGTAGGTATCAACTCACCACATAGCTTATTCTTAATGTTTGTCCATTGGCTTCCAGAGTGAGGACAGACATTTTTCAGAATAAACGATGGGAGTGAAAAACGTAATGAAATAGCCCACTCCTTACCCTGTGTCTTATTATGCCGCTATACAACTTTCGTATGCGTTGTTTGTTGGCAGCCTTGTTATTTTACAACGTTTTTGCAACAGATTTCTGTTGGAAGTTTCCATAAATTATACCCACCCCATGAAACATGGGACCAACACTTTACATGTTGCGTTTTATATTTTTGTTCAGCATAGCTACAAAGTAGCCTGTGGCTATCTGGCAGAATTATATGATTATTTTCACCAATCCAGTGGGCATTTGTTTACCAAACTCTGTCTCATGTGCGCTACAAACACCAGTAACCAAACGAGCATGTCTAGAATTAAAAGGTAACTTCACTCAAACCTACATATCTTAGATTTTTCCTTGACCTCAAAAGTGGTCTGCTGATGTGATCTAAGGATTGTTGTGGACTTAGAACATCCTATTTTGTTCTTGTTCTATTTAAAAAAGTGCGACCAATTGAAAAGAATGGTGGAAATTTGAAACCTGTGAATTTCTGTCTCAGTTGAGTCTCCATTTATCTGTTTCAATAATATGCCTACTATTAGCCTACCAAGACCGATATGGAAGCAAAGGTATCTGATATTTTTAGGTTATTAAGAGTGTATGTCACAATTTGTCATGTAATTTTTCTTCACATAGGGTGCCGTTCCTTCGCCGGGTTGGCCGTTTTGAATATTTGAGCAAAATTAGAGTATACCTACTTCCCCAGGCAACACTGAACTTGAAGCTCCAACAGGCAGACAGTTGTTATGGGGTTGTTACAGTTTAGTAAAACGTCTTCTTTATTGACCAATAACATCTCTTTTCTCTCTCTTAGATTTCCCTCGTACATGTTTCTAGGAATTGGACAGGTAATATACCTCAATTCAGGATTCTTGAGGTAGAAGTTGCACAACAGATATACCCTCAGATTACCTTCATATCATCACAACCAACAAACCAAATTGTTGATGTAAAAAATATCTGATTCAATGTCAGTAACGCAAAATTGCCATCTTCTCATAAATAACGAACCCCCTCTTGATTTCCCCCTTTTTCCAGATGGCCACTACAATCATCATTCTCTATGCTGCTAAAATTAACCAAACAGTTCACTTTCAAGACTTTGACAGAAGCATTTTCATCAAAGTAAGTGTTTTTATTAAGTGAAGTGTGTTATATTCTTGTTTCAATCCTATGCCTGTCTGTCACAGATGCATACAACAAAAGGTGAACCACAATAAGTCTAAAAAATAGTCAGATGTTCCAAGATGTATTTTTGCAGTTTGCCATCAATATAACATCTTGAATTAATTCATTAAATGAATGATTGCTATACAGATCTTCCCTCTACCTCTGCTGTATGTTGGAAACCACATAACAGGACTGGCGGGTACAAAGAAGTTAAGGTACAATGGAGTCTAAATTCAAGAGTGAAACTTAATGCATTAGTTTCAGATATCCTCTCAATTACAGTATGTACAACTTAAACACCACTCATAGGGACTTAGACCAGTGTTGCCAAGCACTCTGACAAATGCATTTATAAAAAAGCAGACAAATGTGATTGATCAATTTAATCCTTTACAGTTTACCCATGTTCACAGTGTTAAGGAAGTTCACCATATTGATGACAATGATCATGGAAGCAAGGATATTGAAGTTTGTGGCCATTTTTTCACATCTGTATATTTTATTGTCATCAACTGCTAATTTACAGTTCAGTTCAGCCTTACAGTATTAACATGTGAATTTCAATATCCTCTCCAGAAAACAAATCCCTAGTCGTCTGATCTACAGTGTTTTGGCCATCGTTTTTGGAGCATTGGTGGCAGCAAGGTAAGTTGCAACTCAAATGTTCACACTGTTAACAAATTCCTGTTGAATGAGCTACTCTTCTCTGCTTGATATTACTTCTGAAAACATCAAAGATACTTTGAAGGAAGTCTTCATTACCATTATGAATAAAATGTTCCCTTTATTTTCTCCTATAGCTCTGACTTGGCCTTTGATGCCGAGGGCTACACATTCATTCTGCTTAATGATGTCTTCACTGCTGCCAGTGGTGTGTACACCAAGAAGAAACTGGGAACTGAGGTAGGACACATTCTTGCCACACTATAATAATAAGAGATAACACCTTGATTTGAGCACGTAAACTTGTTTAATTATTTTTTTTCTAATAAAATCCCAGAATGGTTCTGGATACTTTGAAAATACCAAGCACCTGATACTACATTCTCTTTACAGGTAGATACTTCCAGTTTTCAGATGAAGTTATTCTTTAACAGACACAGGAGACTGCATACATATTTCTAAGGCAGCTTGGATGAATCCAGACATCATGTATGTTTACGTTCCAGCCATGTGAGGAAAGGTTGAGGAGGTGAGGTATTGCTGACCTGAGCTCTATTGGTTGCATTGTGTAGGGTCTGAATTTGCATGATAATGACCTAATTGTGGCCAGGTTAAGTGATGTTGATTCATTTGTTAGGATGCACACTGGTAAAGTAAACAGTGCAGTATGCCTACCATGGTTGATCATTTTACCTTTAAGCTCCAGCAACACTCTCCTCTTATAGTTGAGAAGTTGAATAGCTAACTGTTTTGTGTAATACTGACTCACGTAAAATTGTATTTTCTATTTTCTTTAAAGGGTCTTGGAAAATATGGGATCTTATTTTACAATGCATTCATCATTTTCATTCCAACTCTTTTGGCTAGTGCTTTCACTGGGGATTTACACAAGGTAAATGCATTTCCCTTTTTCTCTGGATATACGTTGATTTTAGGCCCAGATCTAGGATCAGCTAATCCCTGTCTGACCTTGCCTGTGTGTGTGGTTTTGTGTTGACAGGCCATTACATATGAACACTGGTTGAACACCCCCTTTGTTTCTTGCTTCCTTATGTCCTGCATCATGGGGTGAGTGTACACATTACTGAAAGAGAAACTGCCAGCATATCCCTTTCTCTATGGCTGTTAAGAGGCATTGTTCCACCTAAACTAGGCAGTATAGTATGTTGATGTTCAGCATTGTAAGAGCAATGAAGTGTAGACTGAATGAGGATATACTTCCTTACCAACCAGAGGCAGAGCAGAACACTGAGACACGCCCCATCTTAGCCTTGGCGTGGTCCCACTGGGCTCCATTGTTGCCGACAACTTCCTCTAACAATTCTCAGGACATATCAGAACATTAAATATACCCCCAGTAGAGGGTGGTGATGGCCTTCTTAATAAGAAGATCTTGTGCTTCTCTCTGTTTCAGGTTTGTGCTGATGTATTCAATAGTGCTGTGTAGCCACTACAACTCAGCACTCACCACCACAGTGGTGGGAGCAATTAAGGTAAGAAGAACAACTGGACCAGTAACATGTGGGTCAATATGTTTGTTCCTAACATTTAGGGTTATATTGACACAGCTGGGTCAGGGTCAGTGAGCACAAAAGGGGAAAAACGTGTTTTCAAATGCAACCCTGATGCGAATGCCTGTGGGGAATCGTATTCTGATCATTTCCATCTCATGAGTCCACATACCCATGAATATCATGTCAAGTCAACTATATAGTGTATCAATTGTTTTCCTCAGAATGTTGCTGTAGCCTACATCGGTATGTTTTTAGGTGGAGATTACCTCTTTTCATGGACAAACTTCCTGGGCTTGAATATTTGGTAAGAATAGATGAATGTTTTATTCACACATTAGCAAAAGAAACCTGTTGCTATACCATTTCTATTCTGTTTTTGCCAATGTCCAACTCTGTAGTTCTCTCTTCTCGTCAGTATATCAGGGGGACTTGTGTATTCCTACCTGACGTTCCACAGCAGCAGCAAACCATCCCAATGCAATGGAAGCAGAATCCAGAAAAAACAGGATCAGCTGAAGATTCCCATTATGGAAGATTCCACAGACAGACTCCTTGTAAAATAAGTTCTCTTTATTTAACCTTTTATCAGGGTCCCATTGAGACCAAGGCCTCTTTTTGAAGGGAGCTCTGCGTGAACACAATTTGTAAGTGAATACACCTGCGATACAACTGGTCATGATGCCATAGTTTATTTTCTGTACTGTAAGCACAACCCTTTGTAACTGCTCCATATTGTAGCAGACGTTCTTACATTTTAATGTAACTTTATGAAAAATTATGATCATACTTTTGACAATGTTTATTATTTGTGTTGCAAGTTTAAACCTGTAATTTTAATTGTGTTGTCAAGACAAGTGGTGTTATACTATCTATACATACATACATACATACATACATACATACATACATACATACATACATACATACATACTAGTACATGTGTAAATAGCAATGGCCACTAGTGGTTACTAAGCAACCCGTGAAACCAATGTGTGTACTGAGAGACGTAATGTAGTGTATTGAGCTGTATGTTCAAGGACAACTGAACTGCAGTGTAGTGATGATGAAGCTCTTACCAACCATTAGCATAGCAATAAACTAGAAGGAATGAACCCGTCTCCTGGATCATGATCATTGATGGTGTTTATTGAAGACCAACAAGTACCAACAGTGTGGACTGCCTATAAAGAGAAACTGTTTTAAACATCAACAATGTCATCTCTGCAAAGCAAGTCAGAACATTTCATATTAAGGCCTAAAACGCACAATGCTATGGTCTGTTAACATGGTGTGAGGGAGAGTGAATTTCATCATCATTTAAACATCAACTTCAAAGCTCTTGTACTGTAGATTGTGTGCAGGAGATTTGTTTTCTCTTTTTCAAACAAACAAGTTGTGGAATATATTAACTGCCAAAACTTAACTTTTTAACCAAATAATCAACAAAGTGTTCAAAATACATCAAGATATATACACTACACTTGGGTTGTTTTGATTATTAACTAAGTTCCAGTTTAGCCTGTGCTCTATCAAAAAAAAATATTGGACATGTCATCCCACTGGACACAGATGTCAATTCAACATTAAACTCAGCAAAAAAAGAAATGTCCTCTTTTCAGGACCCCGTCTTTCAAAGATCATTTGTAAAGATCCAAATAACTTCACAGATCTTCATTGTAAAGGGTTTAAACACTGTTTCCCAGGCTTGTTCAATGAACCATAAACAATTAATGAACATGCACCTGTGGAACGGTCGTTAAGACACTAACAGCCTACAGAGGGTAGGCAATTAAGGTCACAGTTATTACAACTTAGGACACTAAAAAGGCCTTCCAACTGACCCTGAAAAACACCAAAGGAAAGATGCCCTGGGTCCCTGCTCATCTGCGTGAACGTGCCTTAGGCATGCTGCAAGGAGGCATGCGGACTACAGATGTGGCCAGGGCAATACATTTCAATGTCTGTACTGTGAGAGGCCTAAGACAGCACTACAGGGAGACAGGCTGGACAGATGATCGTCCTCGCAGTGGAAGACCACGTGTAAAACACCTGCACAGGATCGGTACATCTGAACATCACACCTGCGGGACAGGTACAGGATGGCAACAACTGCCCGAGTTACACCAGGAACGCACACTCCCTCCATCAGTGCTCAGACTGTCCGCAATAGGCTGAGAGAGGCTGGACTGAGGGCTTGTAGGCCTGTTGTAAGGTAGGTTCTCACCAGATATCACCGGAAGAGTGGGGTAACATCTCACAGCAAGAACTGGCAAATATGATGCAGTCCACAAGGAGGAGATGCACTGCAGTACTTAATGCAGCTGGTGGCGACACCAGATACTGACTGATACTTTTGATTTTGACCCCCCCCCCTTTGTTCAGTGACACATTATTCAATTTCTGTTAGTCACATGTCTGTGGATCTTGTTCTGTTTGACTCATTTGTTGAATCTTGTTAGGTTCATAGAAATATTTGCACATGTTAAGTTTGCTGAAAATAGACGCAGTTGACAGTGAGAGGACGTTTTTTTGTTGTTGCTGAGTTTAGTTTAGATTTATATTCGATTGAGTTGTCAAGAAATATATATCAACAAACATTTGAACCATGTCGTTTAGGTTAAAAGCTGGGTGAAATAGACAAATATTCCCTAAAGTCTTTTGACTTTTTCCAAATCTAATCAGTTTTGCACGTTGATTCAATGTCATAACATCGTTTTTTTTTTTATGCCTTGGAGACAACGTAGATTCAACCAGTATGTGCCCAGTGGGATACAACACTTAATCACATATGGCCAACAAAGCATCTGGGTGTTGCAGGAAGCACAAACCTAATGAAAACAACAAAAACATATATATAAAAACAATTGGCAATTTACACAATGTTAAGAGATGTAGTGATGCTAACAAATAATAAAACATTGCCAACGCCAAGTATTCATTACACCCTCCTTTATGTAGAAACATGTCCCATTTCTCGAGACTGGTCTAATAGGTGGAAACATGTCCCATTTCTCTAGACTGGTCTAATAGGTGGAAACATGTCCCATTTCTCTAGGCTGGTCTAATAGGTGGAAACATGTCCCATTTCTCTAGACTGGTCTAATAGGTGGAAACATGTCCCATTTCTCTAGGCTGGTCTAATAGGTGGAAACATGTCCCATTTCTCTAGGCTGGTCTAATAGGTGGAAACATGTCCCATTTCTCTAGACTGGTCTAATAGGTGGAAACATGTCCCATTTCTCTAGGCTGGTCTAACATGTCTCATTTCTCTAGACTGGTCTAATAGGTAGAAACATGTCCCATTTCTCTAGACTGGTCTAACATGTCCCATTTCTCTAGACTGGTCTAATAGGTAGAAACATGTCCCATTTCTCTAGACTGGTCTAACATGTCCCATTTCTCTAGACTGGTCTAATAGGTAGAAACATGTCCCATTTCTCTAGACTGGTCTATCATGTCCCATTTCTCTAGACTGGTCTAATAGGTAGAAACATGTTCCATTTCTCTAGACTGGTCTAATAGGTAGAAACATGTCCCATTTCTCTAGACTGGTCTAACATGTCCCATTTCTCTAGACTGGTCTAATAGGTAGAAACATGTCCCATTTCTCTAGACTGGTCTATCATGTCCCATTTCTCTAGACTTGTCTAATAGGTAGAAACATGTCCCGTTTCTCTAGACTGGCCTAATAGGTAGAAACATGTCCCATTTCTCTAGACTGGTCTAACATGTCCCATTTCCCCAGACTGGTCTAACATGTCCCATTTCTCTAGACTGGTCTAATAGGTGGAAACATGTCCCATTTCTCTAGACAGGTCTAACATGTCCCATTTCTCTAGACTGGTCTAACATGTCCCATTTCTCTAGACTGGTCTAATAGGTAGAAACATGTCCCATTTCTCTAGACTGGTCTAATAGGTAGAAACATGTCCCATTTCTCTAGACTGGTCTAACATATCCCATTTCTCTAGACTGGTCTAATAGGTAGAAACATGTCCCATTTCTCTAGACTGGTCTAACATGTCCCATTTCTCTAGACTGGTCTAATAGGTGGAAACATGTCCCATTTCTCTAGACTGGTCTAATAGGTGGAAACATGTTACATTGCAAGCTTAATCCATGAATGCAAAACTTAGTAGCAGATATTGTAGATACACGTGCTGCTGCAAAGGGGAGTACAATTCTTACGGCTAGAAGTTGACGTCGATAGATACTAAATCATTTTAGGGAGGCGATGATCAATATATTCTTCAATGGAACTATTTGTCAGTACTCGGAGACAGCTTGTGATAGCAGATCGTTAACAAAAAGGACAAAAAAACATGATGAAATAAATACCTATGAAATGTTGATTATAGAGAAGACTTGTACATACACCACCAATGGGGCTACAAGTCCGTATCTCCAATCAGCCAGCATCTTTTAATATAAAAGGTGGCGACACTAATGACTTTAAATACTCCTCTTCCGTATGTCTGGCCATGTAATTTGGTTAGAGTGGAGAAGGCCAACGCCAGGCCTGCACAGCCATAGCATGGGCAGGCTTTTGTTCCAGCCCAGCTCTAACACACCTGACCCAACTAACTGTGGTCTAAATCCCTGTGATAAGATGATCATCTAGATCAGGTTTGTTAAGGGCTGATATGGAGCTGCGGCTCTCCAGGACAAGAGTTGTCCCTCCAGGGTTATAGCTACAGTTCTGGGTGTGATACATTTAATAGGTGAAGGGGTTGGAGATTGAATTTTTGTGAAAGCTTGTGGCTAGCCACTACTGTAGATTAGGCTTGCAATGGGTTGCATCTCAATAGTCTCTACAGTGACTTCCTCCCCTCATCTACTCTCCTTCACCTGCACTGATCTGAAAGAACTAGACAAGTGGAAGCGAAATCCCCTGATAGGCTTCCACCACATTGCATTTTCACCTATCGTGTCACAGTCCAGATCAGAGAATCAGGAGAGGAATCCACTTTCCAGTATTTAGATACACTTAAACTGTCCTATGACTGACCGCACCCTGTATCACTCCATCCATCTGAGCTAAATCTACATAGACTTCCATTATATAAACATACTCACACAATATACTTTATCGTCAAAAGTAAAAGACATAACAAATAACTCGTTACCACCAAAGTGCAAACAAAACAAACTAAACATTAAAAGGTCATCTCCTCCAGTCTTTAGAAGGCAGAGGAAAGTGAAACGTTCTTCATATATTGACATCTACAACACAGGAGGCTGGTGAGGGGAGGCTCATAATAATGGCTGGAATGTAGAGAATGGAATGTTCCATTTATTGCATTCCAGCCATTATTATGAGCCTGTCCTCCCCAACTAAGGTGCCACCAGCCACCTGTGATCTACAATCTTAGCAGCCTAATAAGGATACAATTGGAAGCTGGATAAGGTGCTTTTAGCTTGTGCCTGCCCCACAATGTACATGGAGAAGAACCCCAGATACTGATCTAAGTTCCGCTTAGAATTTCCCCCCATTAATGGTTAAGTATTTGGGGAGGGTAAGCTTATCCTAGATGTTTCCCTACAGACAACTTCTACCCAGAACACATTGTGCAGGGAGGCAGAAGGGGAGTGACTGGGGAGGGTTTCAACACTGGGATATGGGTAGGGTTTCAGGCAGACAGGTTGTTAGCCAGCTCAATGAGCGCCAGGGCACCATGGAGACGCTCCCGTTGCTCTTGGAGACTCCGTTTGGCAGCCCCACCCCCGTTGCACTTCTCTTCCTCCATTGGCTCCTCCTCTTCCTCCTCATCTGATTGGAGAAACTCCCGGGGGTCCTGCTGCTCCTGGTCCTCCACCCCGCCCTTGCCCTGGGGTTTCCCCTTGGTGGGCACAGGGGCACGCTGCTCACGGGTCTGCCAGTACCTGCCACAACAGAGAGTCAAAGGGGGATATGGTGAGAATTGGGGTGTGCAGAATAAGGTGAGATCCCTCAATTGCTTCACTTGTTTTACTATCCATCTGATCTGCCTATCCACCTCCCTCCAGAGCCACTCACTTTGCCAGCCACTCTGCCACAGCCTTGTTGTCTACAGACTGGGCCTTGTTTGGTCCCTCCTTGGGGTCTTCTCTCTTCAAACGGGCATATGGATGCTTTGGGCAGTGCCGGTTAGCGTGGGTAAAGCGACTCCCGCAGGCTTGGGAGAGAACAAGGATATCAGAGTTAGTGTCATTCTTTTCTATATGGTGGATTCTGCACCCCTCCTATGAGAAAGATCTAAAGGTACCACCTATATTTGGTAGGACGTCATTGTAAAGCAGGCCGTTATTGTAAATAACAATTTGTTCTTAACTGACTTGCCTAGTTAAATAAAGGTTAAATAAATAAATAAAGGGCCTTATGGTATAATCTCAAAAGGGAAGGTCTAGTTGTGTGCTCACCTTTCTCAGAGCAGACAAAGGGCTTCTCTCCGGTGTGAAGGCGCTGGTGAGTCTTTAGCTGGCCACTCTGGACAAAAGCCTTGCCACAGTCAGGATAGTCACAAGGGTAAGGCCTCTCCCCTGGGAGAGAACACAGGGAGAGTTATTCGTTTGTAATTGTTCTATTTTTCTAGCAGATGCCTATAAAAGTGAGCAGTGTTGGTGTTGTAACACAGGGAACCGCATAGTGTCCTGGTAGTTTGGGTGTCAATGTGCCATCTGTGCTCTGCTTTCACCTGTGTGTTCTCTTGTGGGCCCGTAGAGACTTTTCTCACCTGTGTGTGTTCTCTTGTGGGCCTGTAGGGATTTCTCTCTAGGAAACACACGGTTGCAGATGTTACAGCGGATGCGGCTGGAGGAACTCTCCCCCTCGTTAATCAACTCACGGACAGTGTCAGCACGCGGGCGGCCACGCCGAATAGCGTCCTCTTTACTGTCCTGAAAACCAAGTGGAAACAAAGTTACCTACAGTTATATTAATAAATGCACCTTTATTTACTTTCTGAATAGTGAATGTAGGTAGGCTTACAACTGCTTAGAATGCAGCATTATTCCATATCAACCTTTAAATAAATTGTATGGCCTATCATTATGCAAAACTAAAGTTAATGTGGTCATTGGTTAAGTAAAACTTACTAATGCATGGTGACATGTGACTGTTCAATTCTTGTCCAGTCCAATATCAAATAATTGCTACATTATATTTTGTTCAATTAATGGTGCCGCAAGGTGCATGTATTAATTTATTCCAAGCACATCCGGAAACATTTTTGGCGGGCGACGCTACGTCACGTATGACAGCTGCCTGGGGTTTAAAATCCATCATGTCACACAGTGAGCGCGGGCGTTTTTTTAAATACACTTTTCAGAGCTTCAGTTTCACTCAAAACACGTTATTTTTATTGCAAGCACTCAAAGATACGGACTCTTAAAAAAACTTGAACAGCTATTCAGATTGCCACTAGATTGCATCATTCAATGATGTAGTGTAAAGTTAACTTTTAGCTGGCCAGTGACCTAGGAATCCTCTGAATGTAACATGATCACTAAGATTCTAAAGTTGAAGCAATGTAACCGATAATCTCATTATTCATTGCAAGACTATTTAACACAACAAATAATTGAGAGTTACATGCAAATAAATGCTAATGTTTCAGTTATTACAGCGTCATATCAGACACATAATTCATGCACGGTCTAAAGAAGCCTACCGGATAGGATTTAAACTTCAACACAACACAATTACTATTAGGCTAAACAACATGAAAAACAACCTCAAAATGATCCTACCTTCATCTGGTCTGGGGAGGCACCCATGTCCGCCTCGCTGGCAGTGTTGGTCCCGGTAGGGGAGGCAGCCCCGTTTACGGAGCCCGGGCTCAGGCTCACATTATGGGCGTTCTCCCCCCACTTCCACGGGTACACCATGAAGTCGCTGAATCCAGGGCTGGTCGCTATCAGAGATTCGTTCTTCCTGGGCTTGATCGGGGTGGTTTTGATCACAGACACCAAGACCCTCTTTGGAGAGTCGTTGCAAAAAATAACTTGAGGATGCTTGTTCTCGGCCATCGTTGAGATGAAAGACGAATGTGTCAAAAGCTGATCAAATCTCAAATTGTATCACAATGCTCAGGAATCACTTGCCATCTAAAGAAATAGATATTTACCCAGCTTTGCTATCAAGTAACCTAACTTTAGCAAAAAGTTGGGTTCGGTAGCTATAAGACCGAAAGTGTCCCACAAAATTCAGCTATTCAATCAGGAGTGAAAATAGGATTCATTTCCAAAGACGTAGAAAACCGTGCCACAATTCTTTATAAAAAATATGGTACAAAAATTCATGAATTTACACAAATTGTGTTCACACTGTCAATGTGGATACAATGTGTGCTCCTATTTTTGCAAGTATTTCCCGCGTTGCAAATCGCGCCTGGGCGGTTCATAAATCCTTTTACCACATGTATGGGAAATAACCTATTATAAGAGCCAAAGCATGAGGTAAACCCGAACGAGCGCAAAACAGTAACCAATGGTCATCATCGGAACATTCAAAGTACGCTGATTGGTTGGTACTTTTTATCCAATGAGTTTTAAACGTTGTTGAGCGCGCCTTTCCGGACTGACAGCAGATTGAACCAATGTAGATAACGCAAATGAATCCGCTACGTATATTGGACGAAACAACCAATGGTACTAAAGGGCGGTTCATTTGACAGTAGACTGGGATTGGACCACTGTCGATCAAAAGCCTCTCCCGCGCAGACAGCAGCCTATGTTAATATATTACGTTTTTGGGACGATTTAAAGGGAAAGGGTGAGTCAATGGCGCCGAAGTTACGTAATCAAACCGCCAGAAAGAGAAACGATACTGAAACAAAGGTTGCAGTCAGTCATTTAACCTATGCACTACAGTACAGTTGTTATTACTATATTAATACACTGGGCCTATATAATTAAAGTTATATTTTGTTTATCAGAGGAGTATACATTTTGTCCTATGTAAGAAGACTGGCATTGTAACATTTTAAAAAAATATACAGAAAACCACTGAATACCTTTACCCTGGGTGCATATTGCACATTGCCTTGTCCTTATCTGTGGACATGTTTTGTGTAAGGGAGGAGTAAATAATTATAGTTCAATAGGTAATGGACTCACCTGTGTGTGTGTGTGTGTGTGTGTGTGTGTGTGTGTGTGTGTGTGTGTTGTTTAACGATCCTTGTTGATACCAGAAGTCCTCACAAGGATAGTAAAACAAGGAACATTCGGACAAGTGGGGACATGTTCCAGTCGCCATGAGGAACAGCATCAATGTAACAGTATAACTTTAGACAGTCCCCTCGCCCATACCCGGGCGCGAACCAGGGACCCTCTGCACACATCAACAACGGTCACCCACGAAGCATCGTTACCCATCGCTCCACAAAAACTGCGGCCCTTGCAGAGCAAAGGGAACCACTACTTCAAGGTCTCAGAGCAAGTGACGTCACCGATTGAAACGCTATTTAGCGCACACCACAGCTAACTAAGCTAGCCGTTTCACATCCGTTACACCAAGACACTCATTCTTACTTAGTTTTAATAATCACCTCATGTAAATACATTTTATTGTGTAAACGATATCAATTACTGTGAGTTGAATGCCCGTGCACGGTCTTCAGTCACCTCAGCTTTCCGACAACACAATATTCTATAACTGGCTAGTTCGGTCTCGTCTCATCTCTCCTTATGTCAGCTGTTAGATCTTTCCTGGGAGACAAATCCCAGAACTAATATCCCTGCACAAACATCACCCAGCTTGAGTGTAGATACATCAACAAAAAGAACGATGGATTTGTTTGTCTTAAAAAGTCAAAACATTTTCTGCTGTAAATATCATATTGATGTGCTTATAACAAATGTATGCCTACACTTCCCCCGAAACAAATCAAAATCAGTTGTGTGTAGAGTACAACTTCAGCAGTTTAATCAGAACTAGAATGGCATTTCTATTTATATCTTCTATTTGCCCAAATCTATGGATTTGGCTGTCTAACACACTGACATGCACAGCTCTCTTGGGTGAGGTTCTGTCTTCAAGTCTCCAGTGGGTGATGAAGTCCCTTCCATCTATATAATATATTACAGATTCTAGTCAGGGGGCAGGAGGTATGGAGTGAATGACATCCTGGATATGACAGAGTTTGCCTCATGGGTAAATAATTATAGGCAATGCAGAAGGACGGCACTCTTCTTGCACAGAGTAGCCTAAAGAGTAATATTAAAATAATTAAATTGCTGAACTTACTTTTTCCACATTTTGTTACATTATAGCCGTATTCTAAAATGGATTAAATATTTTTTTCCTCCTCATCAATCTACACACAATACCCCATAACGACAAAGCAAAAATCAGATTTAGATATTTTAGCAAATTTATGGAAAACAAAATTCTGAAATATCACATTTCATAAGTAGTCAGACCTTTTACTCAGTACTTTGTTGATGCACCTTTGGCAGCGATTACAGCCTCGAATCTTCTTAGGTATGATGCTACAAGCTTGACACACCTGTATTTAGAGAGTTTCTCCCATTCTTCTCTGTAGATCCTCTCAAGCTCTGTCAGGTTGGATGGGGAGCATTGCTGCACAGCTATTTTCTGGTCTCTCCAGAGATGTTCAAGTCCCAGCTCTGGCTGGGCCAATCAAGGACATTCAGAGACTTGTTCCGAAGCCACTCCTGCATTTTCTTGGCTGTGTGCTTAGGGTCGTTGTCCTGTTGGAAGGTGAACCTTCGCCACAGCTTGAGGTCCTGAGTGCTCTGGAGCAAGATTTCATCAAGGATCTCTCTGTACTTTGCCCCGTTCATCTTTCCCTCAATCCTCAATAGTCTCCCAGTTCTTGCCACTGAAAAACATCCCCACAGCATGATGCTGCCACCATGCTTCACCGTAGGGATGAGGCCAGGTTTCCTCCAGACGTGACTCTTGGTATTCAGGCCAAAGAGTTCAATCTTGGTTTCAGAAGACCAGAGAATCTTGTTTCTCATGGTCTGAGAGTCTTTAGGTGCCATTTGACATCTCCAAGCTGGCTATCATGTGCCTTTTAGGAAGTGTCTTGGTGGTTCCAAACTTCTTCCATTTAAGAATGATGGAGGCCACTGTGTTCTTGGGGACTTTCAAAGCTGCATTTTTGGAGGTCGCTAAACCATTGCAATCAGATTGGTGGACATGTTATGATACCCACCTTTGCTCCTTCTGGTAGGTCCAGGCATCCGTTCATGACCAAGGGATCAGTCTGACAACCAACTGTGCACTTTGTTCATCAAAAAAATTGGATCAACGATTGTCATCAACCCTCAATTATAAACATAGCTTGAGAAATAACGTAATCTCATTTGGAAGCTAATTCTATGCTTTATAGATGTAGACTGACTGGCTCCAGATTGGATTCAGGCCGGGTAACCAATTGTGATATGTTTTACTTTAGCCCTGGATTAATTTGGGTTTGTTGCTGCTAGTATGTACACTGTTGTAGTCATGAGTTAGCTAGTACCACCATAGCTGCATACAGCATTTAGTTGTGCCCTAGACATGGTTTTCTCCTCAGAGGCGAATGTGACTTTCGCAGGGGTGAAAGTAAGTCAATCCGGTCCGGGACGGCTTGCTGGCAAAATAAATAGTGAGGTACGCCGTACTGGTAAAACGTGAGCCTATCACAATAATGAACACAAAATGCCTAGAAAGCTATAGGCTACTACACCATTATTTAAACATTACCGCCTGTCAGCCACATGAAAAATGAGCGAGATGGCTTGAAACCGAGTGGTATACGCTCCAAATTGTGTTGTGGTTTGACATTTTTCCAAGGCGAAGATGAGTGGCTGAGACGAGACCGAGACATGGAGACAGCAGTGAAAGCATCAATTCAGACTACAATTGTAGGCCTGCTAACGACAATCGCAGAATAACAATACATGTTTAGGTGTTTTGTAACACATTTCTCTTTCTATTCATCAAATTGCGGGTGCACAGCTCAGTTTGGATGCTAGAATTATTTTGTGAGTGGACAAACGTGGGCTGGTAGCCTACAGGAGCGCCATTTTGAAGTGATTGTTTGACAATCAGATTAAAACATCATGACTGGTTGTGTTTATGCCACTGTAAAAGCTAATACTATCACGTTTCAGGTAAGACCCAAATGCAGACTGTGTTGAAGTAATAATGTTTATTACAGCAACAGGGGCAGGCAAACGGCAGGTCAAGGCAGGCAGGGGTCGATAAAGGCACAGGATGGCAGGCAGGGTCAGGGGCAGGCTGAGTGGTCAGGCAGGCGGGCTCAGAGTCAGAGCAGGCTAAGGTCAAAACCAGGAGAGCGAGAAAAAGAGCGACTGGGGAAAACCAAGAGCTGAGACAAAACGCTGGTTGACTTGACAAACAAGACGAACTGGCAACAGACAAACCGAGAACACAGATAAAAGTACCCAGGGTATAATGGAAGACACCTGGAAGAGGGTGGAGACAAGCACAAGGATAGGTGAAACAGATCAAGGCGTGACAAATACATGTTAAAAGTGATATGATAAACTTTTACTAGGCCCACAGAGATCATATGAAATTAATTAAATTCCCCTACTGGTAAGAAATCAAATCTACTTTCACCCATGCTGTTTCTCATAGTGGCATGGGAATACGATGGCATTGTTAAAGTTGGCAAATATTTAGTAGGAAACAAATACAATAAAATACAAAAACACAGCCATGGGAAGCACAAATAAAATATCACAAATCAATCTGAAAACATTTATATTCCTCCACAAATAAGTCCCCAGTCAATGCTTTTAATTGCCTAAACTGCCCCAGAACATCAACATGAAATGTATTTTGAATTTTGTTCCAGCAATAAGGTGCATTAAAACTAAAAGCAGATTTACCTAGCTGGGTGGAGACCCTAGGAACCTCAATAGTTAACCAATCCTGTGAACGGGTTAGACAATTCAAGTGTCTATACTTCAACAGCAAAGTTAGATGAGACAGAAGTTTATGAAGTGGGGCCTTGTAAACAAAAAGGGAGTAATGTAGAGATCTCGCTCTGCCATATGGATGTATTGTATGATACACCGAGAGCAACTGGCGGCAAAAGAGCTGAGCACAGGATTTGGAGAGACTGTATACTGCAGCAGGTAACTTAGTTTGTAAACAACAAACGACATCCACTGCTCGCACGCCTGTTCGCCAAACTGTGTGGAGATATGTGATCAGAGGAAGACAATGTTCTATTTCACACTGTGGCTTGGTGGTTATCGTGGGGGAGTGTTGGAAAGATTGTTTGCATTCAGTTTAGTCACCTCAACTTGCTCAATTTCCACATTATTCAAAACAAGATTTTGTTGCGGTTTAAGGTTTAGTGAATGATTTGTCCCAAATACATTGCTTTTAGTTTTGGAAATATTTAGGACGAACTTATTTCTTGCCACCCATTCTGAAACTAACTGCAGCGCTTTGTTAAGTGTTGCAGTCATTTCAGTCACTGTAGTAGCTTATGTGTATAGTGTTGAGTCAGCCGCACACACACACACACCTCAACGTCACCAGTGAAGAGGTGACTCTGGGATGCTGACCTAGGCACTGACGAGTTTCAGAAGATCTTCTTGTTTCTGGCCATTTTGAGCCTGTAATCGAACCCACAAATTCTGATGCTCCAGATACTCAACTAGTCTAAAGGACAGTTTTAATCGCTTCTTTAATCAGCGCAACAGTTTTCAGCTGTGCTAACATAATTGCAAAAGGTTTTTCTAATGACCAATTAGCCTTTTAAAATGATAAACTTGGATTAGCTAACACAACGTGCCATTAGAATACAGGAGTGATGGATGCTGATAATGGGCCTCTGTACACCTATGTAGATATTCCATAAAAAAAATCTGCCATTTCCAGCTACAATAGACATTTATAACATTAATGTCTACACTGTATTTCTGATCAATTTGATGTTATTTTAATGGACAATTGTTGCTTTTCTTTCAAAAACACCATTTAAGTGACCCCAAACTTTTGAACAGTAGTGTAGGTTACAGTCCACTTGTCATTTCAGCCACAAATGGTGGGAAAATGTTATGAAAATCTAGACATGGTGTAACAGGTGCAGTTTGTAATTCCTCATTTTGCCATTGTATTGCTGGAGCTTTGATAAGAAGGCCCAGGCCTTTAAGCACATGGCTACTTAGAACAAACTCAGCAAACTCAGCAAAAAAAGAAACGTCCTCTCACTGTCAAGTGTGTTTATTTTTCAGCAAATGTAACATGTGTAAATATTTGTATGAACATACCAAGATTCAACAACTGAGACATAAATTGAACAAGTTCCACAGACATGTGACAAACAGAAATGGAATAATGTGTCCCTGAACAAAGGGGGGGGGGGGTCAAAATAAAAAAATAACAGTCAGTAGCTGGTTTGGCCACCAGCTGCATTAAGCACTGCAGTGCACCTCCTCCTCATGGACTACACCAGATTTGCCAGTTCTTGAGATCCCGGCTCATCGCTGGCCATGGCAGGACACTGACATTGCGGTCTTGCAGGAAATCACGCACAGAACGAGCAGTAGGGCTGGTGGCATTGTCATGCTGGAGGGTCATGTCAGGATGAGCCTGCAGGAAGGGTACCACATGAGGGAGGAGGATGTCTTCCCTGTAACGCACAGCATTGAGATTGAATGCAATGACAACAAGCTCAGTCCGATGATGCTGTGACACACCGCCCCAGAACTTGACGGACCCCCCACCTCGATCCCGCTCCAGGGTACAGGCCTCAGTATTCCTTTGATGATAAACGCGAATCTGACCATCATCGTTGGTGAGACAAAAACACGACTTGTCAGTGGAGAGCACTTTTTGACAGTCCTGTCTGGTCCAGCTACAGTGGGTTTGTGCCCATGGGCGACGTTGTTGCCGGTGATGTCTGGTGAGGACCTACCTTACAACAGGCCTACAAGCTCTCAGTCCAGCCTCTCTCAGCATTTTGCGGACAGTCTGACCATTGATGGAGGGATTGTGCGTTTCTGGTGTAACTCAGGCAGTTGTTGTTGCCATCCTGTACCTGTCCCGCAGGTGTGATGTTCGGATGTACCGATCCTGTGCAGGTGTTGTTACACGTGGTCTGCCACTCTGAGGACAATCAGCGGTCTGTCCTGTCTCCCTGTAGCTCTGTCTTAGGCGTCTCACAGTACGGACATTGCAATGTATTGCTCTGGCCAAATCGGTAGTCCTCATGCATCCTTGCAGCATGTATAAGGCACGTTCACACAGATGAGCAGGAACCCTGGGCATCTTTCTTTTTGTGTTTTTCAGAATCAGTAGAAAGGCCTCTGGTGTCCTAAGTTTTCATAACTGTGACCTTAATTGCCAAACGTCTGTAACCTGTTAGTGTCTTAACGACCGTTACACAGGTGCATGTTCATGAATTTTTTTATGGTTCGTTGAACATGGGAAACAGTGTTTAAACCCTTTACAGTGAAGATCTGTGACGTTATTTGGATTTTTACGAATTATCGTTGAAAGGCAGGGTCCTGAAAAAGGGACATTTATTTTTTTGATGAGTTTATGTGCTCCAATCCAGGGTTCCCCAAACTCTGTCCTGGGGCCTCCCTGGGTGCACATTTAGTTTTTTTGCCATAGCACCACACAGCTGATTCGAATAATCAAAGCTTGATGATGAGTTGGTTATTTGAATCAGCTGTGTAGTCTTTGGGTAAAACCAAAATGTTGCATCTGGGTGCCCAGGACCGACTTTGGGCAACACAGTGACTATGACACTGCTGTCATCAATATGTCCACTCCTATTTATAGTTTATCTCATGATCTTGATAAAACAACTTTTGTTATGTTGTGATCATGAGATCATTATTATGTTCAGATTACGAATTATTTATTTGATTATTGTCCTCTCTGGAGAAATAGAGATGGTTGTAAAAAAAGAAAACTTCTCCTTTAAGAGTCATGAATATTAAACAGACATGGGCGAGGTCTCTTCTAGTTCCCCACGTGAACCATTTAAACTCACGACCAAACTATATGAGCTTACTATTATTATTTATTATTATTATTATTACTTGGTGTTTAGCAAGTTCGTGTAAAATGCTCGTTATACCTTAACAACGTGTGGGTTGACTTCAGCAGTTTAACTATATTCGCTACTTTATGAGTACTGTGTTGTAGCTAAATTAGCAAGCTACATTTCCATGGCTTTGAAGTTGATTGGCGTTTCCGAAAATGCAGCAATGCTCCCCGACGACTACGGTTGTATGGTGGCGAATCGTTTCTGTCAGCTTGTGGATGACGATGCCGACCCGTTCGACTTTATAAAACATGCCGAGGTACAGAAGGAGAAGAAAAAGAAAGCAAACCAAATGACGGTGAAGCCCAAAAAACCTGGACAGAGAGAGTCCCAGAAAGATCGGCGGGTCCCCGTTTTAGCCGACCGAGAAGACAACCTGCCAGGAAATGAAACAGGCAGGTGGCTAGTTTAGTAGGCTAGTTAGCAAAGTTAACTAATGGCTGGCACTGCCTAATTGGCTAGCTAATGAAAGCGCTTGTCAAAGGGAAATTGGGAAATTATGTGTAGTGCACATGGATTCATTTAATGAAATGGCTACTAGCTCGACACCAAAGAAAGTTTGGTAAAGCCTGGTTCCGAGTCAATGTACGTCAATACATTTTTATTTTATTTAATTGTATCTTTATTTAACCAGGCAAGTCATTTAAGAACAAATTCTTATTTTCAATGACTGCCTCTGTCGTTCTGCCTGTTCAGGGGCAGAACGACAGATTTGTACCTTGTCAGCTCGGGGTTTGAACTCGCAACCTTCCGCTTACTAGTCCAACGCTCCCTGCCGCTCTAGTTTCCCTGCCGAAGGGAAAGGATGCCGCTGCAGCAGACTATAGAGATGCACCCTACTGCAAGTCTCTCCTGTGGTATGGTTGGGGTGGGTGGGTATAATGTGTAAGGTTCCAACAGGAATCTGTTACAGAAACTTCGTAAGGTACAAGGTTGCTGACAAAAACGCATACAAAGTAGCATGATTAATTCACCTAGCCAACTAGCTGCCGAATAGGCATCGACTACCCTCGTAGTTTTTCTTAATGCTTGTCCATAGGCTACCAGAGTGAGGACAGACATTTTTCAGAATAAACGTGGTGAGTGAATTATGAAATGGCAGTTTCTTATTCAGCCGCTTTACAACTTTGTATGCGTTTTTTCGGCAACCTGGTTATTTACAATTTTTAACAGATTCCTTCCTGTTTGACCGTTCCACAAGTTATACCACGGTATGGTTGCATTGACGAGCAGAGGGCGCTATGATTCTACCCTGACAATAACTTAATGCCACTGCGTAATTCTGGTAGTCAGGCCTGCCTAGTCCTATTTCTAAATCGTGTAAATCCAGCTTTCAGTTGATTTAGGTGCTTTCAGCGTCAATGTAATTCAGAATAAGTGGCAGAACAATTGGGTAATGTTTCAGTAGACTAGATATATTGGCATATGATATATTGGCATACAATGTTATTGTCCACTCAAACTGTCTACAGTAAATTTGCCTTCGATGATGCATGACAAATTTGACAATTCCATTTCAATCTCTGTTTTCAGGTGGTAAGTGGTCTGCCCGAGGGGGAGGGGTCCAGAATGAGACCAGAAGGTTGGTGGAGGCTGAGCGTGGCACAAGGCGAGGTGTTCTTGGGGAATGCAGGACCAACCAAGAGGAACACCCACCGGAGTACTCCATCCAGAAGTAGGTCCCCTTTCTGTGGAGACGTGACAAATGGAACATTCTCTTGTTCCATCGCCTTCCTGGTGTGGCTATCCTATGAGCTTGGCCAAAGAAGCCTACAATTTTGACACTACAAATGCCATGCTCAAATGAAACTTTATTTCATTACTTTGTGAATTTTTTATTTTTATGTTCTCATATGGCCATCATTAGGACCTTGATTAACTTTCTCCACTTATGTTCTCCCAGGCCAGCTCATTATGCTTATGGCCAAGTTCAAGGTGGCGGCTACAGAAACATGGATACTACCGGTAGCTTCAACCTGAGGGGCAAGAGAGAATATGAACGCCACAGTGGAACGTGAGTGCTTATCAATGTTGCAAATGAGACTTGTGTAAAAGTAATGTCATTGTTTACCACATGGTAAATGTGAAGTTTTCTTGTCTTTCAGAGTTGTCTCCCCTGAGGAGAAGAGAGGAGGACGTGGGTCCTGGAACAGGGGCTGTGTTCAAGACCCTATTTCCAGGGGGTGCGTTTACTACCACATGGAGAAGTTACAATAGTAAACCTGTTGACTCTTTTACATTATAAATCCTAGCGATGGATGGTTTAGCATGGTTACGATCTTATCTATAGTGATGTAGGGGTGAATGTGAAGCCTGATGCAGGAGGCATCCCACCTGAGGCCGGCCAACAGCCAGCAGAGATGGCGGGAGAGAATCAGTGAGTCACCGCACCTCCACAACAACTCAACTTTTGGGGGTGATAACAACATTGATAGATACTGGGAAGATGCACAGTGCAACAGGTTTATTTGTTTTTAGCAGTTTTATTTATCCCTGCCATTCATCACAGCCTATCAGACGTGGAGGGGGATGTGGTGGTCCAAGTTGCCATGGAGATGTCTCTGGACGAGTGGAAGGCCCTGCAGGAGCGGCGTCGCCCCAAGGTGGAGTTTAACCTCCGTAAACTGGACTGCAAGGTGCCCTCCAAGGCCAGAGTAATACACAAGTCCAAACGCATTGAGGTGAATGACCACTTCAGATTAGAGCTGTGGATCTTGACCTTTGGCAGGACCCGTACATTCATAAACAATTTGGCATTTATTTCTGTTAAAGTTGACGTGTTTCTGTTGTCTACATTTGGCATTTCCTCTCCTAGAACTTGAAGGTGGTGTCTGTGGAGGAACAGGAAGAGGACTGTCACTTCTCCAGTCTGCGCAGGTCTGCCAATGACATCACTTCCCACGTGGAGTTCAACTTTGACAGCCTGCTGCGCCCCAGCCGAGGGGGGAAGGGACAAGGCAGGGGGGAGAGAGGGGGGGTGACTGAAAGGGTAAGTCTTCTCTCCTTTAGACTTGATGCTGGAAACCGTTACATTAGGGCAGGGTGTTTTGAGTTCTATACAGACCAGTTTTATTTTGAAGTGAAAGCTGCTGGCAACAGTTTGACCATTTCCTGGTAAAAACATGATTTTTAAAATGAAATACAATGACTAATTACAAATAAATAATCTGACCATTTTGTTAGAACTTATTACAGAAGCATGAAACAATTTATCCTGTCCCACTTGTATTAATGTCCTGTTGTGCTTCTCTCCAGGCTTACGTCCTAGCCCCAAACCCAGAAGACCCTGATGACTTCCCTGCATTGACTGTGGGGAGATAGGTTACTCACTATATAATCTAACACAATTTTGGGAATTTAGTGTGCCTTTTTATATATAGGGAATTCCTTGTAATACAATTAATCCTTGAGATTGTGAAATGGGTTGCTCTCTAATAAGCACTGTTTGGTTTGTTGCTATGACAACACACTGGTCTTGTGTACATTTGTTTTTTTTCTCCTGGCTTGGATTCTGACTGAAGCAATGTTCAATAAGACCTGTGAATGCACTGATGGCTTGTGTCTTGTCTTACTCTGTTCCTCTTAAGGACACAACAGCCCAACAGTAAGGGTGTCCTGCCCCAGACAGAATATTGGCAGTCCATTTTCTTACAATTTTCCAATGATTCTACATTTTCAATAGCTACTGTTCGACACCCAGGTGTGACCTACTGTGAACGGCAGGCTGTTCCTGTTAATCTGTCTTGTGCTTTACACACTTGCATCTTACCAGTTAAGGGTGTTCTGTGGTGACTTTATGATCTGCAGACACTGAACAATTCTCTCCTGTGATAAACTATCTACACCTGTTCTCTGCTTTTGTCTAGCACAATTAAGTGTAAGATTTAAGTACAAAGCTTGGAAAACCATGACTGGCACTAGTCATGTGTCCAATAGAGTTCAGTTTGTCACATGTAATTTTTAGAATAAGACAATGGTGAGTACAAGTGGTGGGATTTTATTTCAAAGCTGGTATACGCCATGTGCATGATAATCACGAATGAGGTGTCCCTTTAGGACTTATTTTTCTGTAATACTTCTGATTGTATGGTTCACAAGTACAAAAATATTTACAAAGTACAAATCAAATGTTTTCAGGGTATCAAATGTGACTTATTTACAGTTAAGTACAGCATCTCAACAAAAATACAGATGAAATGCTTCACTGGGTAAAAGGGCATAGAAATTCAGGCAAATCAGATATTCAGGGTGGCACTAGTTACATTCCTATATGCAACATTCAGAAAGATACCGCCTAGACTAGACAGCCCTCTTGAACAAGAATTGACTTGAGCTAGGTTTTTCACAACTTCTCATTAAAGGTTAAATCTGAGCGGTGCCTAGTGCTGACGGACCTTTGTCAACAAGCAAATAAGATGTTAGTCTGGCAACATTCAACGTAAACAAGCAGGCAACGCTTATGTACTGGTAACTTCCAAAATAAAGGAACCTCAAGTGTTTTATAGGACCACCCAAATGGTGTCAATGTGCCTGGGCATAGATTCTACAAGAGTGGACCTGGTGACAGACACGCACACCCGCTGAGACCCCTCTTTCAAAATCACTGGGTATTTAAATTGCCTAATTAACTCAAACCTGAGGCGTATACTACGTGCCTGGTTTGAGGAGGTAACTTCCAACTCGGGATAACCAGAAGTGGCTCATCTTTTAGCCAGGCACTATGCTGCAATGAATGACTCAACTCCACTAATACTTGTCTGAGCCTTAAGTTTAGGACCAATGAAATAGATTCCCTCCCTCAAACATTGTGTCATCACCTTTATATTTAATGCCAGGCTTCCCCAAATATTTGACCCCCCCAAAAATAATTTATTTCATGTATTTTTATAATTTGATGCCAGCAAGCATTTGGCCTCCCTTGATAAATGTTTGTTATAAAAGGATTAGTGAAACCGGATGCACCAGAGCTCAATTTTTAGTCTCACAGTAAAGGGTCTGAATACTTATGTAATTAATACATTATGGGGTATTGGGTGTAGATTTGAATAAGCCTAATGAAATGTGGATAAAGTGAAGGGGTCTTAATTATTTCCGAATGCACTGTATCACGGTGTATTTAAAAAAATATATTTAACTAGGCAAGTCAGTTAAGAACAAATTCTTATTTTCAATGACTGCCTAGGAACAGTGGGTTAACTGCCTGTTTAGGGGCAGAACAACAGATTTGTACCTTGTCAGCTCGGGGGTTTGAACTCTGGGGTCCAACGCTCTAACCACTAGGCTACCCTGCCGCCCCAGGGTAGCCTAGTGAACGAATAGGTTAAAAGCAAACACTTATCACAACATAGGTTGTAATATGGCTTTTTTCCCCTGGCTTGGCTTCCTCAGTGAATTTACCCACGCACGCTCCTGCACGGCTAACACGGAACCCAAACCGGATGCGCGCCTGCGCCATCGTGCATAAATGTATTTTGTCGCCCCACACCAAACGCGATCACGACACACAGGTTAAAATATCAAAACACTGAACCAATTACATAAAATTTGGGGACAGGTCAAAAGCATTAAACATTTATGGCAATTTAGCTTGCTAGCTAATTTGTCCTATTTATTAGCTAGCTAATTTGTCCTAATTCTACCTGAAATGCACAAGGTCCACTCCTCCGACAATTAATCCACACAAAACGGTCAACTGAATAGTTTCTAGTCATCTCTCATCCTAGGCTTTTTTTGACTTTATATTGCGATTGGCAACGTTCATAAATTAGGTGCATTAATGCCACTGACCTCGTTCGTCTTTCAGTCACGTGGGTATATCCAATGAGATGGTACATGGGTACCTGCTTCTATAAACCAATCAGGAGATAGGAGATGGGAGAGGCAGGACTTGCAGCGCGATCTGCGTCACAAATAGAACTGACTTCTATTTTAGCCCATGGCAACACAGATGCTCCTGAGCAGTGTGGGTGCAATAATTGAATAATATAGATTTCTACATTTATTTTGCCACGCAAGCATTGTAGTCAGCCTGTGAGCTGGAATGTGAAGCAAACAGAAGCTAGCTGCCCCCCTTTCAATATACTTTGAATCCCTCAGTTACTTAAGGTTTCCTTTATTTTGGCAGTTACATTTGAAATGGCACTATTCCCACTACTTATGGCCAGGACACAGTTTTGTTTCATGATATAAACAGTGAAATATATACATACATACATACATACATACATACATATATAGTAATAAAAAGGGATGGCAAATTAATTCCAAACTAACTGAACATGGTTTACATCTGATTGAATGGGAAGAAAAACATTTCCTCATCAACATCCCTTAAAATCAGCAATTGACTGGACTGGTTCAAGTAAAATAAACCCAGTCCCTCTTAAGAAATGAAAACAAAAATCTCCATTTGCAGGAGCTGCAGGTAGACTGTACTCCCTTAGAATTCCAGAACCTCATGCTCAGCGCAGTAGAGGAGCTCTAGCTTTGGGTATGGAGTGACTGAAGGGACAGAAAGCACACAATTACACCCAGGAAGAGAGAAATGGGACATACAAATCATACACCTCAAAATGCTCAATAACACTACATTAGCTTCTATTCATTAGACCCTAGGGGTAAACAAAAATGTGCCAGATTTGACTATGCATGCAGTCTTTCCATTATAATAGTAATAAAGGACTAAATGAAAAGGAGAAGAGGTTGACTGGAGACATTTTGCACACTAACAATAGCATAGAACAGAGCAGTGAGACGAGGATAGAAAAAGGAAATAGATACCATAGTCTCGTAAAGCGCATTGATTGTAAAGAACATCGAGTTTTCCGTCCTCTGGACACAGTGCGTCTGTTAAGAGGGAAATTACAAAGAAGAAAACAAGGGAAAGGAAAGGGACACGTGATTCCCCTTGTAGAACAATGATTCATGTCAGCAGAATCCCAAACAGCTTATGACAGGATGCCAGTGTCTGAAAGCAAGGAGACCGTGTGAGCAGTAAAGTCCAGAAGAAGCTATAGCCAGTCATACTTCTGGATCAGCAATTCTAATAGAACATGCACGGAGCCATAGGGAGTGTGAAGCGCTGCAGAGAGTATTCCAAGTGTTTGAGCTGGAGCGTTGAGAGCTTGAACGTTTTTGGAAGGTCATGTGAAATGCAAAAGACTCAGTTAAGCAGACCTTGGTATGTGGAGGACCAACGGAGTAGGAGAGAATGAGGTTGAGCCCAGAGAAAGAGATTGAGGAGAGGCTAGGTGGGCTTGCCTTCTGAGGGGCCTGCAGCATGTTTAGGTTGGGTAGGTTGCCTGTGCTGCCTGTGTTGCTGGCTGTGTCTCTATGGCAGCCACTGGACTCACAGCACACTGGCTCTCTGTCGCTGGCCACTACATGCATGCTGCCTAGAGACCTGGCTAGTCTGGAGCTGCATGGGGAGCTGGCGGAGAGGAGGGAATGGGTTATTGGAACCATGAATGGCTATGGCTGGTTCTGTCCAGTTTACTTTACACACGTGTCAACTCTTTTCTGTATGACTGAGTAAACAAAGAGTTGCAATGCAAGCCATTTAATATGAATATACAGCTAGTAAATATGAGAAATAGTGCCCGAGCCAAAACTTAAGTTACACACCCCCAATATAAACTTTCACATAAATCATGTCAATGAAAGTAGTAGTTTGAATTCTCTAGGACGGCTCATTGGAGACATTGCCACTAACCTGCCCCCCACACTGTTGGCAGGCAGCGAGGTTCTGGTTCTCTTCCTATTGTCTGAGGCATCAGGCCCACTAGACTGCAGGAGAATCCTGAAGCAGACACACAACTCACACTTTAATGGTGATGCTCAACGGGCATGTATTTAAAAAGTGAGTGTGTGAGACATTCAGGATGTGTTTAAGTACCTTAAAGACTGCGATGAGGACCTGGTGTGAATCTTGTTCTCTTCTTGTCTGTAAATAAACACAAACACACACAATATTTCAACACCAACAGCAAGCGAGGGGGAAAGACAGGAGGAGATGCCAAGACTGAAGGTGGGAGGGAGAGAGCAAACAGGCAGCAACTGCAGAATATTCCAGAATTCTAAGATCATTGATCCATGTACATTTAATTATTCTTGTAATGCAATGGACCCTCATTCATTAACCTAAGGCTCTGAGAGGTTCAAATTAGTTATCCCCAACTTTAAAAGTTTGACGCAAAGCAAGTGGAATGTGAGGCAATAATAGCATTGTTGTTTGCTCAGGTTCTGGAGGCCTGAGAGGTAAAATATTAGCTAGTTGATTCATTAGGGCAATTAATTATTCATTTCATAAATATCTCCTTTGATAAATTAATTGAAGTGCAACATTTAGTGGTGTGTGTAAGGGATTTGCATTGGCTTTGCAGCGAAGGGAACCATTATTCCAAAACAGAGATTCAAGGAGTGAAATGTAAAGGCTATGGTTATTACTTGTGGTACCTAAAGTTAAACCTCAGGACAACCATTGTCAGCCAAGGAGGACACAGCGTTAAAAATAACAGATCGAAACGTGATTCCTGCCCTCCTCATTTTCAAAAACATAAACTTCCTTTGCAACCGGGGGGTGACAAACATGTAGCCGGTTTAGAAGTGTAAAGTTAGGTGAGGATGGTGGGCGGGAGACAGGGCCAGGCACATAAACTGGTGTTGAGGAGGGGGTAAATAAAGGAAGGGATACACTTACAGCATTCTCAGTTAGACTCCAGAAGGGGGAAGGGTTTGGGGGACAGACTGGCAGGAGAGCTCAGTGAAATCCTAACCCGTCTATACAGAAATGCAGGATGGAAGAAGGGAAGCCATACACAATCCACCACAGGGCAAGGCTACACAGGGACGAGAGCAGCATGGCTACCAACCATCTAAAAGGAGGAGGGGGAAAACATCCAACAAACAGAACAGAAACAAAAACATGACAGAGAGAAAGGAAGGATAGACAGAGAATCTCACTTTTTCTCCTCCCCACGGACTGGGTCAGGCACAGCCAACAGAAACGCCCCGTCATGAGTCCTACACATCCACTAGCCTGGGTGACAGACCCTTTCTACTAAAGCCATCTGATTGTCTTGCTTGACAAAAGTAAGAAAGTGGTATTATTACATGCTGAAACTGTTAGGCACCCAGGCTACATATTCAATAGCAGAACCAGGCTAACAAGTAAAGCCTTTTCACATTACACCACAGCAGAAAGGGGTACCTGCAAGGTTTTCACTAACTACTCAAGCCTCACCTAAGTTCTGGCATTGATTTTAGACAACTTGTTTTCCACAGCATGCTAAAAGTGTTTCCCAAACGGTGGACTGGGCCTTTGACACTATGCAGTGATAATAGCACCTTTCAGAGTCTACCATCTTCTATAATTGCAGAGGTATAGGCCTAAGAGTGGTTTAAAACTGGGGAAACATGAAAGCTTGCTTCTAGTTCTGTAAGACTGAATTCAAAGACACGATGCATATATAAGCCTAGTCATAGCTTCATACACACACACACACACACACAGTTGAAGTCAGAGGTTTACATACACCGTAGCCAAATATATTTAAAAACTCAGTTTTTCACAATTCCTGACATTTAATTCTAGCAAAAATTCCCTGTCATAGGTCAGTTAGGATTACCACCTATTTTAAGAATGTGAAATGTCAGAACAGTGGAGAGAATGATTTATTTCAGCTTTTATTACTTTCATCACATTCCCAGTGGGTCAGAAGTTTACATACACTCAAATAGTTTTTGGTAGCATTGCCTTTAAATTGTTTAACTTGGGTCAAACATTTCAGGTAGCCTTCCACAATAAGTTGGGTGCATTTTGGCCCATTCCTCCTGACAGAGCTGGTGTAACTGAGTCAGGTTTGTGGGCCTCCTTGCTCGCATATGCTTTTTCAGTTCTGCCCACAAATTTTCTATAGTATTAAGGTCAGGGCTTTGTGATGGCCACTCCAATACCATGACTTTGTTCTCCTTAAGCCATTTTGCCACAACTTTGGAAGTATGCCTGGGGTCATTGTCCATTTGGAAGACCCATTTGTGACCAAGCTTTAACTTCCTGACTGATCTCTTGAGATGTTGCTTTCGACCCCCCTTTGTTCAGGGACACATTATTCCATTTCTGTTAGTCACATGTCTGTGAAACTTGTTCAGTTTATGTCTCAGTTGTTGAATCTTGTTATGTTCTTACAAATATTTACACATGTTACGTTTTCTGAAAATAAACACAGTTGACAGTGAGGACGTTTCTTTTTTTGCTGAGATATATATAGGCCTACACACCTGAAGATTGACTTCAATGTGTGTGAGAATACAAATCACCTAATTCTTTTTTATTAAAGTAATAAATAAAAATCTGCCAAATGTTGTCCCACAGAGAACACCAAGGGCATGTCACAATCACATGTAGGCTACTCTCATAAGTCTGTAAAGGTGCCTGTGGCAGATAGTGGTCAATTAAGGATATAAATTGAGACTTACTGGCAATAAGAGCAATATAATTCAAAAGACAAGAGTACAAGAGTACAAGGGACAGAAGTAGCCTTTGGTGCTCGAACCTTTACTACCACAAGAGTCCGAGGGATTCTTCCAAGACAGATGTGAGCTTGGTTCAATAGAGGACTTTTAAGCAGGAGGAAGCCAGGCTTGAACAGTTCCCCCGTCAGTGCCCAGTCACAAACACAATGGAAAAATATACATTTGCAGCATTTTATATTCAACCCGGCCCAACACTTAATACATATTACACACATACAATACAGAGGCCATGCATGTCAAAGGTTACATCATGCTTTTAGTCGTGCATTGGTAAAAAAAACAGATCACACGTGCCCACAGTCAATGTTGCAATGTGCATTTTAGTCCCTTTCACAGAGGTGAGAAAAAAATAAATAAAAAAATAGGTAGCTAGATTATGATTCAGTTTATTAGGAGTGTAAGGTTTGGCCTGCGATTCACAGCATCTCAGAGCATATTGGTGTGTCCATGATGGAGAAACCACATTCTGTCTCACATCAATAGTACAAGTAGTCCTACAGTGGATTCTCACTCTTGCTAGCCTGTGCAGATCAAAGCAGCACGTGCCAGAACAGGTGGCCAAAATCATTAATCACATTATGCATCCATCCACTGCCTATTTTATCTTACTGCGGTCACCCAAAAGCCACACATCCATTGGCATGGCACAATTTATACAGGAAGAGGAAGCTAGTCAGACAGGAAGTGACATGCACTTACCTCCATTATACAAAACCTCACTTCCTCTCTCTCTGTGTTTTTTCCAACCCTCTGTCTCTCTGCTACATTTTAAAATGCAGACACTCCAGACAGCACTCTGGCCACACGATGCCTAAGAGGCTCCAGCAATGTACTACTGCTTGCCTGCCACGGGATAACAAAACCCACAGCCATAGGTGTACACAGTTGCCTGCAAACTGTCCATGTTGGCACCAAATGTTCCACAACAACAACATTCTCATTTGGATTCTCATTGGATGTGCCAACATGGGACCCTTTAAATTGCAAATATGGCACTCATTAAAATAGTAAAGTATGCCTAGCCCACATGGGCTATGCATACTTTACTAGGCATACTTTGAATGACTACTTTCAGTCATTCAACATAGCCAGTATAATCAACAATCAATTCGTGTTAGGATCCTGAGTGGCAGCTATATGATATGGTTCTGAGGCAGTCAGTGGAAAATAAGCCATGATTACTAGACCAAATACATGGTACAAACAGAACAATCTGACTGTTATATTAAGGTAATTAAAGCTGTAAAACTAAGCTAAACTCCATTCATCCCAAACCAGTGTAGAAACCCATAGTAGATGGGTATAATGGGCCAGCTATCTTGAGGCAAAAATCAAATACTTGTCACCCAAGAATGCATGGTGGGGCATGAAATGACCTGAGAAAAGGACACCCTACAACAATATCAAAGGATCTCAAGTCATAATCCAGATGAAACCTCAACTTCCTCTAATCATCAAAATGACTTGGCTAAACTGACTACACAGGCTGCTCCTATCCCCCCGAAACAAGTCAGTGTGATGCATGGTGGGAGTTGTAGGCAGATCGGAGACTTACGAAAGGGAACCTGTAGTTGTTCTCGCCTGCCTCTTGCTCTTCAGGGCTCGCAGTTTATCACCCTGGGTGATGCCATTCCTCTCCTCATCGTCACTATACTGAGGAAGATAGAAGAGGGAGATAAACATTCAAAGAATGTGTAAAAAAAGAAAAGGAGACGAATACATTTGCTTACCATTCCCTCCGTTCTTTATGTGAAGGTATATTCAATTTCTGCATATCCAATAAAACCAGTTAAAATTCTCACCAGTTCTGCCTCTTCCTTTATGGACATCCTGCTTTTGTTGCTGCCGTTGATAGTGATATCATCAACCCCCGACAGGATTCTGGTGACGGCCAGCTTGCCGTTCTCCTGCTCGTTCATCTTCTCCCGGAAAACATCTCCCTCCGACCACAAGCTGATCTGCTTACTGCAGCATCGTGAGAAAAAACAGCAATCAAGTTGTACATCTCCCTACAAACAAATTGGTTACTGATCAACAATTGACCCCCAACTCAATCAAAGAGCTCCCAGAACTGAAACACTTGAGTTGAATCTGGCGCGTTAGTGCTGGGTTGGAACAAAAGCATGCCTGTGGCTCCCCTGGTGACCACTGATCTATAAAAAATCCAGTAAAATCCATCACAACAATGGATTGAATCTAGATAAAAATCAGACACATACTCTTCCACAAAGTTTTGTTGTGGTCCGATGACTGATCCTGGCCGGCAGATCCTCATCCAGGCGATGGCCTCAGACGCAGTCAGGCGGTAGTGCTTCATCATGTAACAGCCTATCAGAGTGCCTGTTCGTCCCAGACCCGCTGAAAAATGTTGGCGTTGGTTAAATACATAGTTATTGATCAGACTTTTCGTGCAAATCTTTCCCATTCGTTTGGGACAGAGGCCTATACATTTTTGGGGAAATATGGCCTCCACTCAACTCCAGATGGTATAAAAGGATAACATAATGAGGTCTTGTACCTTTGCAGTGAACAGCGATAGCTCCATCTGCATTCTCACAGATGTTGAGGAACTTCCGGACGATGGCATCATTTGGCGTGCTTCCGTCCACGAAGAAGAGGTCGTGGTGCTCAAAGCCCATGTCAGTGAAGCGCTTGGCATCGTACATCTTCTTGTTGAGACGGACGATGGCTGTGATGTTGTGTTTCCTGAAATAAGGAAAGTAGGCCTCGGGGGCATGGAGAGGGTAACCTGAAGAGAGAACAAGGGTTTTGTAGAAAGATGTAATTGAAAAAAAATACATACAAAAAAATCTGTACACCTGAAGTAACATATTTGTGCACAGATGTGTAGCTGAAGTGTACGCACAGTGTATACTTGTAAAACAAACAATTATTTGATTACGGTCTGTGACTGAAATATTGCATGTTATTCGATATCCACTTTGCAAGTATAGGCTTCTACACAGTATAAGGGAGGTCATTTCCCAGTCATTCTCAGTAGGGAAAATATCCCAATTTGGCAGCATGTCCTTACATCTCAGATTGCAGAAAGCTAATGTGGAGGGTTTCACATACCGTTCTCTATTTTGCTTTTTGGATGAGGGCCGCTGAAGGCTAGGAACTTCCCAGGAATAATCCAGTTGAAATCTCCATTTTCTGCTCTCTGCAAAAAAGAGATGTGGACAGAATTATGAATCACTTATTGATGTTTCATCAACTTGCATTCTGAAGTATGATAATGAAAACGTACCTCATAATGCTCGTATTCCTCCACATCAAACTGGGAGAAATCAAGCCAGCCAAACTGCAGAGCCTGAAGAGAAAATTAATGGAAGTTAAGAGTTCAATGCTCCAAATAAAATAACGCAATATTTCTTAAATGTCATAACTGTGCTGCTGCAAATTAACTTGTTAGTCTAACATCAGACTGACTGAAGCAGTGTACCTTGTATATGGCGCGCAGGCAGTCTAGAATGTTCAGATTGTACATACATGTTCCAAAAGAGGCATCTCTGTTTAAAGCAAACCAGAAACAATCCAAATCAACTCCATATTTTTAAAGCATTCATACCACATTTATAAGTAGAGATGCACGATATATCAGTGAACATATCGGAATCGGACGATATTATCTAAAAATTCCAATCGGTATTGGCCGATGTCTAGTTTAACACCCTGATGTGCAAAACCGATGTCAAAGCTGACGTGCAGACCTATATAACGTACATACATGACGTAATGACGCCACGGAAAATGATGCGCTTCACGTGCAACACAGCATTCCTAACCTAGCCCACAATGTCTGCTGTGTGGATCGAGCAGTCAAGCAGTCATTTGAAAGAGTAACACAATTTCAACGAGACAACTCAAAGGCTAAATCCATTAAAGCCAAGATAATGGATTTCATTGCCCTTGACAATCAACCATTCTCTGTTGTGGGAGATGTTGGCTTTCACCGGCTGGTCAAGCACCGGTACACACTACCAAGTGCTCTATTTTTCAGATGTTGCCCTACCGGAGTTAACACAGTAATAGCGTCACTGCTATTAGCTTCACGACATGCATACCATGGAACACCGTTTGGGTCTTTGCATGTCAAAAAAGATACAGCAGCACTGTCAAAGCTGTACAAAAAAAGTCTGCAAACAAGCAAACACCGGACACAAACCATGTGTTTACAATACCGCGTTGGTAATAAAGTATAACTTGTTCGACCGCAACTTCTGGGGAAGCTCGCTTTAGCTTGGTACCTAGTTAGCACAAATACAACCAACCTGAAAACAATGATCAGTAGAACCTGCAGTCATTTTCATTATTCTTAGCAATGATTTAGGAACCGTTGTGAGGAAGTATTAGCTAGGTTGCCACTTGTTGTTCACCTATTGAAATTGAACTTGAGTTCATTAAAATTAATATGTAGCCAGCTACTTAACTCTGTTGGCCAAAGATAACGTTATAAGCAGCCAGCTAGCTTCATCGGGCTAGTGAGGCTTGACCGCACCAGGCTATGTGTTGTGAAAATATCCACAATAAGGATTAGGCACAAGTGGATTTTGCGGTTTGCTTTCAAAATAAAAGTATGTAATTAACAGTAATGCAAATTATTACATATAGTAGAATTATGCCCTACTTTTATTTTTAAGGCTAACCGCAAAGGCCACAATTTCTATTTTTTTCCACTTTTATTTAACCAGGTAGGCCAGTTGAGAACAAGTTCTCATTTACAACTGTGACCTGGCCAAGATAAAGCAAAGCAGTGCGACACAAACAACACAGAGTAACACATGGAATAAACAAGCCTACAGTCAATAACACAACAGAAAAAAAGTCTATATACAGTTTGTGCAAATGGCATGAGGAGGTAAGGCAATAAATAGGCCATGGTAGCGAAATAATTACAATTTAGCAAATTTACACTGGAGTGATAGATGTGCAGATGATGTGCAAGTAGAAATAGTGGTGTGCAAAAAAAGTAAATAAAAACAATATGGGGATGAGGTAGGTAGATTGGATGGGCTATTTACAGATGGGCTGTGTACAGCTGCAGCGATCGGTTAGCTGCTCAGATAGCTGATGTTTAAAGTTGGTGAGGGAGATAAGTCTCCAACTTCAGCAATTTTTGCAATTCATTCCATTCATTGGCAGCAGAGAACTGGAAGGAAAGGAAGCCAAAGCAGGTGTTGGCTTTGGGGATGACCAGTGAGATATGGAGCGCGTGTTATGGGTGGATGTTGTTATCGTGACCAGTGAGCTGAGATAAGGCGGAGCTTACCTAGCAAAGACTTATAGATGACCTGGAGCCAGTGGGTCTGGCGATGAATATGTAGCAAGGGCCAGCAGACAAGAGCATACAGGTCGCAGTGGTGGGTGGTATATGGGGCTTTGGTGACAAAACGGATGTCACTGTGATAAGAATGCATCCAGTTTGCTGAGTAGAGTGTTGGAGGCTAATTTGTAAATGACGTCGCCGAAGTTGAGGATCGGTAGAATAGTCAGTTTTAAGAAGGTATGTTTGGCGGCGTGAGTGAAGGAGGCTGTGTTGCGAAATAGGAAGCCGATTCTAGATTTAATTTTGGATCGGATTAGCTACTATTGTGGCTAATCCTTATTGTGGCTAGCTTCACATAGATGGGTCCGACCACCATTAATCAAATAATAACTGTCTTATAAATTAGGGTTATTTCAGATGACACCTAGCTATATAGTTAGCTAGTCAACTATAGCTACGGAAACAGATTGTCGTTTTGCTATGTTTTTTGGGGAAGAACATTGTTTGCATCCATAAGCAAGCTAGCTTTTTTTTAATGACGATATGTATCGATGAATCGTTGTGACATATGAAATACGAGTGATAGTGTGATCAATGTGTAATAACTACGTAAAAAATGTATGAACCCGTTAAAATTATAATGTGACGTGCAGTTATATTCAGGTCCTGATTGGTCAACAAGCTTATTTGACACGTCAAATTGTGTTAAATAGTATTTTTTGACACGTAAAGACCCAACGGCGTTCCATAGCAAAGACCTAAACAGCGTTCCATAGAAATCCTGGTTGAAAATGAAACGACTGAACAAATGAACAATGAAACAGCACAGCAAGTAAGTGAAAGAAATAGGTTTTGATTATGTTTTACTGGTAATGGGAACATACATAAATGCCAACAAAATAACTTTTTGGTCAGTGTGGTGTGTGTAACCTTTATTTAACTAGGCAAGTCAGTTAAGAACAAACTCTTATTTACAATGACGGACTACCCTGGTCAAACCCGGACCATGCTGGGCCAATTGCGCGCCGCCCTATGGGACTCCCAATCACGGCCGGATGTGATACAGCCTGGATTTGAACCAGTGACTGTAGTGATGCCTCTTGCACTGAGATGCAGTGCTTTAAACCGGTGGTCCATGTGTGATTTTTAACTATTTAACTGTACTAGAATGCTTCAAAGGCCAATAAAATTGTAAATTTCGGTTATCGGCATCGTTTTTTAAACAAGGAAAATATCGGAGCATCACTATTTATAAGGTACAAATACATATCAAATTACAGCTCCACACAGCATGATAAAAACTTAATGACATTGATCAATTGTCATAGACACTACTTTCTAACATGTGCTCTTGAGAAGTTCCTCACTCTGTGAAGTTCTCCTTCAGTGTGTGTGTACCTGAAGGACAGATAGGTAGAGTTCCTGGACACCAGTAGACTGTAGGCTTCCTCTGGCGTCTTCTGCAAATGCATCACCTTGAAACAAACAGGCCAGTATTATGGAGAAACTACTAATGGATAGCAACATTTTAAAAGAAGATACACAAGCACTTTTAGTGTACGGTAACATGTAATATGACTCAGGGCTATCAACGGGTATGACTTCTCTGCTGAGTGAGAAATACTTACTGCATATGAACCAATAAGATAGGCAGCATTGGCTTGTTTCTTATTATCTCCACAGGTATAGAAGACTATCTTCTTCTTTGCTAGTGTGAATGACTGCTCCAGATGTGGTGAAACGAAAACAAAATAACAATGTTAGCCATGCTTAGAATTCTGCACATCACGACACACATCACTATCACTACTTGGCCTGGACATCTAAAACCCTGCCAACATTCTCTTCAGAATATACAAGCATTAACCCCTTCTCTGACTAGTGTGACATAACTTCTATTTGGTTAGGCTGAGAGAACTGTTGACTATTAACTGTCAGTTCTCTGTCAGTGTGTGTGTTGAGGTTGAGTTTCTTTACCTTGAGCTTTTTAGTGAGTTTGCAACAAAAGCGATAGAACATGGCCAGGTTGAGCGGGCCAAAGTCTGCATAGAAGCTGGGAGAGATAGAGAGAACAAGGCACAGACAGGTTAGGTTGACTGTTAAAGGCAAGTTTCATTAGAGACTATTCAGAAAAGTCAAACATTGAAAACGTTACGGATAGAAAAATTGTTATTTTTTGAATGACCACCTATTCTCTTTGACAATACCTTATCTACATTATATATTAATATGAGAGTGTTCTGTAATGTTGCACCGGTCTTTTAAACCAACTGATTTAACCAATTAATCCACTACCCAAAATTAAGCCCCAGATGAAGACCTATGGGTGGAGACATTTATTGACAATAACCATATTTCAGAGCCTGTTTCACTATGTGAACTTCACTCTTAGCTGATGAACAGTCATACACCACACCTTCTATCAGACAGTGTTCTAAACTTTTTATAGTGAAGTTTTATTAGAGCTCATAAAAACAATACAGTATGCCTACTATTAGTGGGACCAAGGTAAGATACAATTGACAACATGAACTCCCTTTCATGATTGAAAAATAAATACATCTTTGTTTTATGTAACCTTTTCATCAGGGAGCCATACTGAGACCAAGGTCTCTTTTATAGATGACCTCTGAATTACAGAATACAGACACATCAAAAATATTAATATATAATGCATCTGAAATGACTTATAAAACTGACTGAGCAGATTTCAAAACAATATACTAGTGAACTGCAAATGGCAGTCTTTTGGATATGGTCTACAAACATCCTGTAATATAAAGTACCCACTTCTCATATGACAGCTCTTCATCTATGCAGAAGAAATGTCTGTCAGCTGTGCTTTTAATCTTCTGCTGCAGTATGGCGAAATACAGTTGATCTTGAGAAAAAAAAAATATACAACAAGAAAGTGGGTTTAAAAATCTTTGCTTGGCATATGGACAGTCAAACAGACGTACAACGTAGCTACGACTGAATGTATGTTAATTGGGACAATGTATGGTCAAAACAAATGTAACACATCCTACACGTCACACGTGTCAGTTTGAATTTGAAATTCCCCCGGAAATGCCTCGACGGACTAATGTCTGCAATCTGCAGGTTTTGTTTCCTTTCAGAAAAGCACTTACCTTTGACGATTTCAATGCTTTTACTTGTGACATTGTCCTCGGTCATTCTGATAGCGACTTGAGCCAACAATAAGTTACCAAATCAAGTTCAACGGCAATTGCTTGCTGTCTTTACTTTATAGACGCACCTAAATAATAACTTAAACGTCTGTCATAGGCACAGACCAGCACAATAACATACACACTCTGTAGGTTAAACAAAATATATTTTCTATATCTCGTGAAATGAAAACGCTCCACTGAAGCGAACTGCATGTGGTATAGACTACCACTCAGAAACCATAGAAAGTGTGACAATTTAAAAAAAATAGCCTAACATAAATGCTTTGCTGGGCAAGGGCTATAAATGTGTCTGCCGTCCGTCTCAGTTAACGAAATCTCTCAATATATACTGATATGACAAATAAAACGTGAACTGATTTAGCGACGAAAAAATAAATGCCCGCATAGGAGAGGTGCTACGTACTCTGCTCAAACCGAGTTACGAAGGAAACTCATAAACGCCCCCTCTGCAACAATGTAACGCTCTCGCGTAACGTTATTGGTTCAAGGAAACGGTAAACCCGCTACACAGTTGCATGGTTGGCAGGCCAATCATCCTACAGTCTAGCTTGAGGATTTTTAAAGTTCATTTGAGATTCTAATTGGAACGCTGCCCAAGCCGTTGCTAGGAGATTAGTTTCGCTTGGCCAATAGAAATATATTTCCTACTTTGACGGAACACTTCCAACGTAGTCCTCAAGTGAGGAATGGGCACGTTAGATCAAGCGATGTGTTGAATTGATTGCAACAATTTTTCTTACCAAGCTATAACAGAACAATAATGTTTGGTTGGTTCTACAGGACTGTAGCCTATCATGCAGGAGGTAGCCTAACAAATAGCCTACAATTGACGTATTGTTTCTGTGTGCAAGAAACTCAATGAAAAATAACAAGTGAGACAACTTAATTTAGTGCTGCTCGGTTTATAAAAACAGCCTAATTATCAGCCTTTTGATTCAGATTTATTTGAGCCTATTCTCATTTCGGGGTCATAAAGGTTTCTGGGTTTTTCTGATGCTCATGGTCAATATAGAAATAGGCCTAGACGAAAATGAATAAATTGGGGTATATGTGATCTGACTGCAGCATTGGTCACTGCATTTACGCAGCAGCATAAAAATGCATCCAAATGTAGATTAGGAAAAGTCACAAGAGGAATATAGCCTGCATCATAGAAGCTCTAAATGAGTTGTTTTTCATTCAGGCTGTCATGTCTGACATGCCATCAAAAGGCGGACAACGTAGTGTCCCAACGATAATATGTAGTCAATACTGTACTTCAATGCGTTAGCGATTTGGAACCGATGGTGTCGCCATTTTAGGTCAAAACAGCTGCAGGAAAATCAATTGTACGTCTAACAGTCAGCCACATCTTAATATCTGCATGTAGACACCGCAAGGCCAGGTAGCCTATTGTATTTGCACAAAGCTTGCTCTAAACAGAGTAAGTAGCCTACGACGAGATCCATTCCCCCAGTCTCTTACCTGATATTATACTAATGTAAATATCTGACTTTGGCTCCGCCTCCTCTCTTTGAGCTGCAAAACGCTTTTTCCTTGACTCGGGTCGCCTCTTCTCGCTTTTGCGCTTCATTCTCGCTTTTAAGCATGCACTGCCAGCATCTCCAAATCGCGCAATAAGATATCCTGTCTGCAGTGGGGTTGTCCTAGTTTACGGTGCTTTATTTGATGCTCTCTTTTGCTCTTTAGCTAGTGTCATCCGAAACACAGTTGTTCGTTCTCCCTCAATTTTTCCTCTGGTGACGTCTGTGAACGGGGCCAGTTTCTAAATCCGACTTCTGTGACGTAAGAGGTTGCCAGCCCCTCACTAGTCACTAGTGCTACACAATGAAGTTGGGCTACTATAAAAAAACAAAAATACACATAAAGGTTGGCATAGCCTAAATAGAATAGGCTGATACGTTATTACAATGTAATAACAATCTTTTATCGAGAAGGTGTCATCTGATGGTGTTTTAGAGAATGATGTAGAATTAATGTGTAGAGGACTTGATGTCTGATGGGGTGATATATAGCCTAAGCCTATTGGTCAGCCATTGAATTATGACAATTATGACTAAGATGCAGCAGTGAAAAAGAAAGTATTTTTATGTAAATGATTATAATCAGACAATTAAGCATGCATCTCCAACACAGTGTCAAGCCTGGGTGGCTGACTGTTTTTTGTATTCAAAACATTTTTTTTTACTATTGACATGAGATTAATGTTTTTCATCATGGCACAAAAACAAAGCAGGATACACAAGTGGGCTACACAACAATGATCTTTGGCTTATCACTGAGGTCCAGTGTGTGTTGTACTCCGGACAGCTGTAGCAACCAGTTGATGGGCATGTGGTCCAGCCGGTTCATATCAAAATGGGCAAAATGGACCTCAGAGCCTGGGCAGAATGACAGATTTGCACACTATTAGACAGAGCAAAATCTTCACAACATATGCCATATTGGATACTGACCAAACTCAATTTTAGACAAATACATTTTTTTAAAGGGATATACCACTGTGCATAAAACCTACAGAATAGCCCAAGATGTGAATCACATGTACTACAGTAGGCTATTTGTAAGCTATAGCTAATACTATCAACAACACTGTAATAGCACAATGCAGTTACCTGGGCCAACGATTATGGCTCCACCCTGCTGTCGAGGATCTCCCTGGAAGTCAAATATAGGGCTGGTCATGGCCCTCCACATGCTCTTCATATGGCCCACCAGCATACCTGACTTCACATGAGGGCTAGGTTTGGCTAGACAGACAGACAGACATTATTTTACATTGAATTTTATTACAGCTTTTATGTAGAGTAGACTATTGCAATTTCAGGAATACAGCAAAAGACAGAATGAATGTCTCACCTGATTCCACAGACATCTCTCCTCTCCTCATCCCCAGTCTTTTGTATATGCATCTCTCTGGGTCGACGTATATGTCATGAGGGTAGCCAGTCAGTGAGCAGAATGACTACATCACACAGAGAAAACACACGTCAGACACTGCACGACAACACAACAAACAAGACGCTTACAAGTATTATTGACATAATTGCAGAATGACACATTGAATATGCCTACCTCAATATGATGATGAGATGATTGTCCAATAACAACCAGTCTGAGACCAGCTTCCTGCATTGAATATATGAAAATATTAATCAAGTTAGACATAACAAGTTATAGCCTATATTGTTGGCTATGTCACATTTGTCACTGAAACCAAATCCAAGTTTATTAGTTACATTCAGAGATGTTATCGCATGTGCAGCGAAATTATTGTTTTTCTAGCTCCAACAGTGAAGTAATAGGCCTAATACCTAGCAATAAAAAACAATACGCACATAATCCAAAAAGTAAAAAGAAAGAAATTAAGAAATGTCAGAACGTGAAATGTCAGAGTAGGGAATAGTGGGTAAACAGTATGTAAACATTATTAAAGTATCTAGATTAAAATGATAGTTTATCTAATACTACAAATGTTTTTCATTAAAGACAGTTATAGACTGAAGAAAGTAGCAATTGGAAACGTGTCCCTATTAGAAATTGAAAACGTCAAAGAAAAAACAACTCTTCACCACTCACCTTTAGAACTTCCGCGGGTATTCTGCTCAAATCATCCACATATTCTTTGCAGGTGTGGCACAAGAAATTCTGTCGAAATACAGAGTTTCTTTAGGAATTTGAAGCGTGTCTGCTGTTATTCGTTCTAATAGTCTCCCCCTCTTTGAACAGTGAACACCTGTGCATGTCGTGTCCTCAAAATCTGTCTAGTCTGACTGCGCTGAACAGTACGCTAGCTAGGCTACTTTGTTGCCTGCGCAGTGCTGCCAGAAGCATTTAGCCTTTTCAACTATTAGATCAATATATAAGGTTTAGAAACCTAGCCCCAACGGCATAAATACCTCTGAGTGTAGGCTATGTAGGATAGTCTAAATGTTTTGTAAAGTGTAATGTGAATATACCGTAAAATAGCCTACTATTCCCTACCCGAACAAAAATAACGACTGATTTCCTGTCTTGGTATAACTCTTTGAAGAAAGTTGAGACTCCATGTCGGTCATAAATCAAACAGTCCTCTACATCCTCAAGACGAACATTTACGGGTGGTCTCTTGATCTCTCGATGATCCTTCGTTATTTGTTGCGTTATAGGTGGATCTGTCGCCATCACAGCAGTTCATGGTAGCTTCATTTTTCCAAGGCCGCCCTGCCCATGCTATTTTGGGACTTGCGGTTGAAGCGTTATCTGGCTTCAGTTCAGGAGTAGGCTACTGAACACTATTCACGCCCATTTTCGTGTGCAGTCTTGCCTCGAATGTCTCTTATTTGCCCATAGGCTAGACTTTCACCACACACGTTCATTTTATAGGCCACTTTTAACAAAGCAGGCATATGGACCAATTTGGGCAACCCGAAAGGCGAAAAGAATAGGCCTACCTGTGTCTCTCTGTGTGTAATTTCTAGCATATAGAAGGAGAGAAAACAACTGTGACCGGGGTTTCATCCTATGACCGCTGTGTGCAAAGTCTAGGGGAGATATTCATTTAGGCACGTCTGGCTCACACCAGCAGCTCGAAGTTGGTCGCGCGTCAGCCATACTACATTTGGGCACATTTGATTCATTTGTATTAAACTTGTCAATCTGTACAAACATATACGGAAGTTTAATTATACATTCAAAATGCATTGGTTATGTTAGAAAATAACATAACCAAGAACACAGGTTTAATAAAAATAATAATATATATTACAAACGTCACAGGGGTCTTATACTGTATACTATACATACCATTATATATATATAATATATATATATATATATAATATATATTGTGGTCCTTCTGTAGCTCAGTTGGTAGAGCATGGCGCTTGTAACGCCAGGGTAGTGGGTTCGATTCCCGGGACCACCCATACGTAGAATGTATGCACACATGACTGTAAGTCTCTTTGGATAAAAGCGTCTGCTAAATGGCATATATTATTATTATTATATATTATATATCATATCAGCTTGTATGTATCAAAGGCAGCACTGCGTTTCAGGGCATGTTTGTTTTGAACAAATCTTAATGATTGCAAAAAAATATAAAGCTCTCTTATCAATAATAAGATAGTCTTCAAATATCTACATTTGAATATACAAATTTGGCTAATACTATGACATTACTGTCTATAAAATGTAAATAATTGACATCTTAGAATAAATCAAATTTGACATCATTGTCTGTGAAATTGGCAAAATTCATATTCTTTGAAAATATCTCCACCCAGAAACAGGTGATATGATCGATCACAGCAAAATAGAATATGTTCAGTAGTTTCAATGTCATTCCCACAAAATGTACAGTCATTACACTCTACATTGAATTTCAATCTTTAAAATTAATTTGATGAATAAATATGTCGAATTTTAAAATGGTTCTCTTTGGCCATCAGTGGTATAGGACAAATATGTTGTTCTTGTTTTCTTGGTTACAGATGCATCAAACATTTGACAGATATAATTCCTTTTGAATTAACGGTTGTAGGAATAATTATTTGGAAATAACTTGTCTGACATGTTTGTTATACTTCTTATCCCCTAAACAACAGTCATTATGTACACTGAACAAAATTATAAATGCAAGATGCAGCAACTTCAAAGATTTTACTGTGTTACAGTTTTTTAAAAGGAAATCAGTCAATTTAAATAAAAAACATTAAGACCTAATGTAACGGCCGTCGTCGGTGGAAGAAGGTGAGGAACAAGGTGCAGCGTGGTAAGTGTTCATGATTTTTAATATAATAAAAAATGAACACTAAACAAAATAACAACTAGGAAGAACGAACAAACGAAACAGTCCTGTCTAGTGATGACACACAAAACAGAAAATAAACACCCATGAAACACAGGTGGAAAAAGGCTACCTAAGTATGATTCTCAATCAGAGACAACTAATGACACTTGCCTCTGATTGAGAACCATACCAGGCCAAACTCAAAAACCAACCTAGAAAAACAAACATAGACTGCCCACCCCAACTCATGCCCTGACCATACTAAAACAAAGACAAAACAAAGGTCAGAACGTGACACCTAATCTATGGATTTCACATGACTAGGAATACAAATATGTATCTGTTGTTCACAGATACCTTTAAAAAAAGGCACAGGCGTGGATCAGAAAACCAGTCAAGATCTGGTGGGACCACCATTTGCCTCATGCAGAGTGACATCTCATTCACATAGAGTTGATCAGGCTGTTGATTGTGGCCTGTGGAATGTTGTCCCACTCCTATTTAATAGCTGTGCGAATTTGCTAGATATTGGCGGAGCTGGAACACGCTGTCGTACAAGTCGATTCAGAGCATCTCAAACATGCTCAAAGGGTGACATGTCTGGTGAGTATGCAGGCCATGGAAGAACTGGGACATTTTCAGCTTACAGGAATTGTGTACAGATCCTTGCGACATGGGGCCGTGTATTATCATGTTGAAACATGAGGTGATGGTCGGGGAGGAATGGCACGACAATGGGCTTCAGGATCCCGTCACGGTATCTCGGTGCATTCAAATTACCATCAATAAAATGCAATTGTGTTCATTGTCCGTAGTTTATGCCTGCTCATACCATTACCCCATCATCACCATGGGGCATTCTGTTCGCAACGTTGACATCAGCAAACCTCTCGCCCACACGACGCCATACGACATCTGCCATCTGCCCAGTACAGTTGAAACTGGGATTCATCCATGAAGAAGACACTTCTCCAGTGTACCAGTGTCCATTGAAGGTGAGTATTTGCACACAGAAGTCGGTTACGACGCCGAACTGTAGTCAAATCAAGACCCTAGTGAGGACAACAAGCATGCAGATGAGCTTCCCTGAGAAGTTTCTGACAGTTTGTGCAGAAATTATTCGTCTGCATAAACCCAATCAATCAATCAATCAATCAATCAATCAATCAATCAATCAATCAATCAATCAATAATATCAATCAATCAATCAATCAATCAATCAAATGTATTTATAAAACCCTTTTACATCAGCAGATGTCACAAAGTGCTATACAAAAACTCAACCTTAAACCCCAAACATCAAGCAATGCAGATGTAGAAGCACGGTGGCTAGAAAAAACTCCCTAGAAAGGCAGGAACCTAGGAAGGAACCTAGAGAGGAACCAGGCTCTGAGGGGTGGGCAGTCCTCTTCTGGCTGTGCCGGGTTGAAATTATAACAGTACATGTCCAAGATGTTCAAACGTTCATAGATGACCAGCAGGGTCAAATAATAATAACAATCACAGTGGTTGTAGAGGGTGCAACAGGTCAGCACCTCAGAAGGAAATGTCAGTTGGCTTTTCATAGCCGAGCATTCAGAGTTAGAGACAGCAGGTGCGGTAGAGAGAGAGTCAAAAACAGCAGGTCAGGGACAAGGTAGCACGTCCGGTGAACAGGTCAGTGTTACATAGCCGTAGGTAGAACAGTTGAAACTGGAGCAGCAGCACGGCCAGGTGGACTGGGGACAGCAAAGAGTCATCAGGCCAGGTAGTCCTGAAGCAAGGTCCCAGGGTTCAGGTCCTCTGTGAGGGGAGGGAGAGGGAGAGGGAGAGAGAGAGAATTAGAGGAAGAATACTTAAATTCACACAGGAGACTGGAGAAGGAGAAATACTCCATATATAACAGACTGACCCTAGCCCCCCGACACAAACTATTGCAGCATAGATACTGGAGGCTGAGAGAGGAGGGGTCGGGAGACACTGTGGCCCAGTCCGACGATGTCCCTGGACAGGGCCAACCAGGAAGGATATAACCCCACCCACTTTGCCAAAGCACAGCCCCCACACCACTGGAGTGATATCTTCAAACCACCAACTTACTACCCTGAAACAAGGAGTATAGCCCACAAATATCTCACCTACGGCACAAACCCGAGGGGCGTGCCAATCCGGACAGGAAGATCACGTCAGTGACTCAACCCACTCAAGTGATGCACCCCTCCTATGGACGACATGGAAGAGCGCCAGTAAGCTTGTGACTCAGCCCCCATAATAGGGTTAGAGGCAGAGAATCCCGGTGGAGAGAGGGGAACCGGCAGGATCAAATTGGAGAGATAGGTAGGAGCAAGCACATGTAATGCTTTAGCAGTAAAACATTGAAATCAGCCCTAGCCTTAACAGGAAGCCAGTGTAGAGAGGCTAGCACTGAGGTAATATGATACAATTTTAGGGTTCTAGTCAAGATTCTAGCAGCCGTGTTTAGCACTAATTGAGGTTTATTTAGTGCTTTATCTGGGTAGCCGGAAAGTAGAGCATTGCAGTTGTCTAATCTAGAAGTGACAAAAGCATGGATGAACTTTTCTGCCACATATTTGGGCAGAAGTTTCTGATTTTTGCAATGATACATAGATGGAAAAAAGCTGTAATTGAAATAGTCTTGATAAGTTTTTCAAAAGAGAGATCAGGGTCCAGAGTAGTGTCGAGATCCTTAACAGTGTTATTTGAGACGACTGTACAACCAAAAGATCACTTTGTTTCTTGGGACCTAGAACTAGCACCTCATGTTCCAGCGAAATGTCCAGCTGTGTATCGTCCGTATAGCAGTGAATGTTAACATGGTGTTTCCGAATAACATTACCAGGAGATGAAATATATAGTGAAAACAATAGTTGTCCTAAAATGGAACCTTGAGGAACACCGAAACTTATAGTTGATTTGTCAGAAGACAAACCATCCACAGAGACAAACTGATATCTTTCCGACAGATAAGATCTTAACCAGGCCAGAACTTGTCCATGTAGACCAATTTGGATTTCCAATCTCTCCAAAAGAATGTGGTGATCGATGGTGTCAAAAGCAGCACCAAGGTCTAGGAGCACGAGGTCAGATGTAAAGCCTTGGTCTGACGCCATTAAAATATATTTTACCACCTTCATGAGTGCAGTCTCAGCGATATGATGGGGTCTAAAATCAGATTGAAGCTTTTCGTATACATTGTTTGTCTTCAGGAAGGCAGTGAGTTGCTGCGCAATAGTTTTCCAATTTTTTTTGAGAGGAATGGGAGATTCGATATAGGCCGATAGTTTAAAAAATATTTTCTGGGTCAAGGCTAGGCTTTTTCAAGAGAGGCTTTATTACGGCCACTTTTAGTGAGTTTGATACACATCCGGTGGATAGAGAGCCGTTTATTATGTTCAACATAGGAGGGCCAAGCACAGGAAGCAGCTCTTTCAGTAGTTTAGTTGGAATAGGGTCCAGTATGCAGCTTGAAGGTTTAGAGGCCATGATTATTTTCATCAATGTGTCAGTTTTCACCAGCAGTCCGGGTGGCTGGACTCAGACGATCCAGCAGGTGAAGAAGCTGGATATGGAAGTCCCGGGATGGCATGGTTACACGTGTTCTGCAGTTATGAGGCTGGTTGGACGTACTGCTCTAAAACAACACTGGAGGCGGCTTATGGAAGAGAAATGAACATTAAATTCTCTGGCAACAGCTCTGTTGGACATTCCTGCAGTCAGCACGTCAATTGAACGCTCCTTCAAAACTTGAGACATCTGTGGCATTGTGTGGTGTGACAAAGTACAAGGTGCACCTGTGTAATGATCATGATGTTTAATCAGCTTCATGATATGCCACACCTGTCAGGTGGATGTATTATATTGGCTAAGGAAAAATGCTGACTAACAGGGAGGGAAACAAATTTGTGCACAACAATTTAGAAAATTAGCTTGTTGTGTGTATAGAACATTTCTGGGATCTTTTATTTCAGCTCATGAAACATGGGACCAACACTTTACATGTTGGGTTTATATTTCTGTTCACTATATAAAGATGGTAGAAAAGGAGACACATCTGAATATATATTTTTTTGGCACATAATTGGCCCAGCGTTGTCCGGGTTTGGCCGATGTAGGCCGTCATTGTAAATAAGAATTTGTTCTAAACTGACTTGTCTAGTTAAATAAAGGTAAAAAAAACAGACCACATATTTTTGTTCATTCAAATGCTCCTGAGTGGCGCAGCAGTCTAAGGCACTGCATCTCAGTGCAAGAGGTGTTACTACAGTCCCTGGATGGAATCCAGGCTGTATCACATCCGGCCGTGATTGGGAGTCCCATCGTGCGGCACATAATTGGCCCAGTGTCGTACGGGTTTGGCCCCTCACAGAGGACCTAATTTGTTCTTAACCGACTTGCCTAGTTAAATAAATGAATATGATTATTATTCCATATCGGTGTGTTAAGTGGAGTGAAGCTGTGTTTATATGCCAATTTCCAATTTAATAACACTTGTTGGCGAAATGTGATATACAAAATAAATACATCATAATATAAAACAGTGGTGACCCGTCATTCAGGGAAGGTGGTGAGCCCCACCTGTTTAGCTAAAAAATAAAAACTGTTTTGCATGTTATTTTGGCATCAATACGTGTCACATATAAGTTTGCAAACAATGTAAAAAAATACAAAAATAAACTGCATACAAACATAGTCTCTTTTTTGCTTTCTTGAGTAAATCAGCTCCAAAATGCAGGTGTTTCAGCCTAGCTCAGTGCTTTCTGTGGTGGTGGGGCAGCCAGCAGAAAATACAGAGCGTAGGGTTGGTAATGTTCTCTAGCTGCGCTGTGATTGGCTCAGTATTTTGTCACTCATGGCTACACTACGTCACTGCAAAATCTATGGGGAGAGCTTGAAAATTCACACCCCTTGGGTGCTGCCATGGAGATACACTAGAAGAAGAAGGCCATCCAAGAAGGTAAGGCCATTGGCCACAGACAAAATAATGTCAAATCACGTTATATCTACCGCAGCTTTGATTGGACTGATGTCAATATCATACCTTCAAAATCTTAGCTAGCAAGCTGAACAAGCAGTCACAGGTAGGCCTCATGAAAAACTGTTTCATATGCTCTTTTTAATCACAGTAATAGGCAGTGATTTGTCAGTCACAGTGAGCTTGATAACGTGAAAGAATCCTTTTCATAGCATCACTTTTATATACTGACATTAAGACAAATCCTTCTACGTTGAGAATTAGAACGCAGTTTACATAACCTGATAATGACTTGATATTTGAGTGCATTCACAACAAGTCACCCGCAGACAACTTACAAAATGCAATATTGCATTTGAGGGTTCGTTATTCTGATGAAAATAGTTATTTTCTAACTGGGAAAATAAATTCCTACGTCTTTTGTGAGTAAAATCCTTTTTCCAAAATTGATTTAGGTACATTTTTGTGAAGAGGTATGAAGGTTGTGATATGGGTCATTTACAGTGCCTTGCGAAAGTATTCAGCTGGACAGAAATAGAAGGAGGAATCGGAACACGCTGCAATCAAATTCAGGTCTTAGTTATTCCATTGTACTGGATCTAATACATATTAGCATTTTCCATACATTCATTAGTGTAATACTTTTTTATGACATACTGTGAAAAACTCTTTTGGCTGCTTGCTCTGTCACTTTCAGACATGTGCAGAGCAGACTTGAACGACAGGGGTTCTCTGTAAACACTTTGGATCCTATTCTTGGACAGTTAGAAGACACAATGCATCAATGCAATTTTATTTATTTATTACTAATTACTGTCCATGAGTAACCTCAACCTCGTGGGTTTGTGGGTGTTTGGGCCAATAAAGTGCCAACTCAATTCTACCACTGACTAGTCACTCATGCCCCTATGAACGGGGACACAGGGCAATAGTTTATAATCTAAACCAGCACTTTTTTTACTGGAGTACACTAACCACTAGTTGGGGCTCTTTTCTTGACACATAGTAGCAGTTTACCAGATAACAAGTGAAGAAGAACAAAAAGTAGATTGTTGTCAGGGTGTATTACATCCTGTGCTGCCCCATTGTCATATCCATTCTGGATTCTGAGTGGTAAAATCATAGCTGAAAAATGCCTTCATGTACAGTATGTGTGTACATTTTCCCCCAAGACAGAACTGTCAAAGGGGGTGGAGTTGCAATCTACTGCTGAGACAGCCTGCAGAGTTATGTCATGCTGTCCAGGTCTGTGCCCAGACAGTTCAAGCTTCTGCTTTTAAAAATCCATCTTTCCAAAAATAAGTCTCTCACTGTTGCCACTTGTTACAGACCCCCATCAGCCCCCAGCTGCGCCCTGGACACCATATGTGAATTAATTGCCCCCCATTTATCTTCAGAGTTTGTACTGTTAGGTGACCTAAACTGGGATATGCACCCCGGCCGTCCTACAATCTAAGCTAGATGCCCTCAATCTCACCCAAATTATCATGGAACCTACCAGGTACAACCCCAAATCCGTAAACTCGGGCACCCACATAGATATCATCCTGACCAACCTGTCCTCTAAATACACCTCTACTGTCTTCAAGCAGGATCTCAGCGATCACTGCCTCATTGCCTGCGTCAGTAATGGGTCCGCGGTCAAATGACCAACCCTCATCACAGTCAAACGCTCCCTAAAACACTTCAGCGAGCAGGCCTTTCTAATCGACCTGGCCCAGGTACCCTGGAAAGATATTGACCTCATTCCGTCAGTAGAGGATGCCTGGTTATTCTTTAAAAGTGCTTTCCTCACTATCTTAAATAAGCATGCCCCATTCAAAAAATGTAGAACCAGGATCAGATATAGCCCTTGGTTCATTCCAGACCTGACAGCCCTTGACCTGCACAAAAACATCTTGTGGTGTACTGCATTAACATCGAATAGCCCCTGCGATATGTAACTTTTCTGGGAAGTTAGGAATCAATATACACAGGTAGTTAGGAAAGCAAAGGCTAGCTTTTTCAATTTTCCAAACAGTATCCTGTAGCACAAACTCCCAAAAGATTTGGGACACTGTAAAGTCCATGGAGAATAAAAGCACCTCCTACCAGCTGCCCACTGCACTGAGGCTATGAAACACTGTCACCACCGATAGATCACGATAATCAAGAACTTAAATAAGCATTTGTCTACGGTTGGCTTGGTTTTAACCTGGCTACCGCTACCCCGGTCAACAGCTCTGCACCCCCCATCTATCCTAGCCTGCCTTTCTAAGGTATTCGAAAGCCAAGTAAACAAACAGATCACCGACCATTTTTAATCCCACCGTACCTTCTCCGCTATGCAATCTGGTTTCCGAGCTGGGCATGGGTGCACCTCAGCCACGCTCAAGGTCCTAAACGATATCATAATCGCCATCAACAAAAGACAAAACTATGCCGCCGTATCCATTGACCTGGCCAAGCTTAATATGAGTCTGGAAGGAGACTGTAAACTCTCCTTCCAGACTCATATTAAGCATCTCCAGTCGTAAATTTAATCTAGAATCGGCTTCCTATTTCGCAACAAAGCATCCTTCACTCATGCTGCCAAACATACCCGCGTAAAACTGACAATCCTACCGATCCTTGACTTCGGCGATGTCATTTACAAAATAGCCTCCAACACTCTACTCAGCAAACTGGATTCAGTCTATCAGAGGGCCATCCGTTTCGTCACCAAAGCCCCATATACTACCCGCCACTGCGACCTGTATGCACTCATTGGCTGGCCCTCACTTCATATTCGTCGCCAAACCCACTGGCTCCAGGTCATCTATAAGTCCTTGCTAGGTAAAGCCCCGCCTTATCTCAGCTCACTGGTCACCATAGCAGCACCCACCCACAGCAGCTTACAGATCACTGCATCTGTACGTAGCCCATCTGTAAATAGCCCCTCCAACTACCCCATCCCCATATTGTTTTTTATTTAATTTATATACAGTGCCTTGCGAAAGTATTCGGCCCCCTTGAACTTTGCGACCTTTTGCCACATTTCAGGCTTCAAACATAAAGATATATAAACTGTATTTTTTGTGAAGAATCAACAACAAGTGGGACACAATCATAAAGTGGAACAACATTTATTGGATATTTCAAACCTTTTTGAAAAACAGCTCGAGCTCAGGGAGGTTGGATGGAGAGCATTTGTGAACAGGAGTTTTCAGTTCTTTCCACAGATTCTCGATTGGATTCAGGTCTGGATTTTGACTTGGCCATTCTAACACATGGATATGTTTATTTTTGAACCATTCCATTGTAGATTTTGCTTTATGTTTTGGATCATTGTCTTGTTGGAAGACAAATCTCCGTCCCAGTCTCAGGTCTTTTGCAGACTCCATCAGGTTTTCTTCCAGAATGGTCCTGTATTTGGCCCCATCCATCTTCCCATCAATTTTAACCATCTTCCCTGTCCCCGCTGAAGAAAAGCAGGCCCAAACCATGATGCTGCCACCACCATGTTTGACAGTGGGGATGGTGTGTTCAGGGTGATGAGCTGTGTTGCTTTTACGCCAAACATAACGTTCTGCATTGTTGCCAAAAAGTTCAATTTTGGTTTCATCTGACCAGAGCACCTTCTTCCACATGTTTGGTGTGTCTCCCAGGTGGCTTGTGGCAAACTTTAAACAACACTTTTTATGGATATCTTGAAGAAATGGCTTTCTCCTTGCCACTCTTCCATAGAGGGCAGATTTGTGCAATATACGACTGATTGTTGTCCTATGGACAGAGTCTCCCACCTCAGCTGTAGATCTCTGCAGTTCATCCAGAGTGATCATGGGCCTCTTGGCGGCATCTCTGATCAGTCTTCTCCTTGTATGAGCTGAAAGTTTAGAGGGACGGCCAGGTCTTGGTAGATTTGCAGTGGTCTGATACTCCTTCCATTTCAATATTATCGCTTGCACAGTGCTCATTGGGATGTTTAAAGCTTGGGAAATCTTTTTGTATCCAAATCCAGCTGTAAACTTCTTCACAACAGTATCTCGGACCTGCCTGGTGTGTTCCTTGTTCTTCATGATGCTCTCTGCGCTTTTAACGGACCTCTGAGACTATCACAGTGCAGGTGCATTTATACGGAGACTTGATTACACACAGGTGGATTGTATTTATCATCATTAGTCATTTAGGTCAACATTGGATCATTCAGAGATCCTCACTGAAATTCTGGAGAGAGTTTGCTGCACTGAAAGTAAAGGGGCTGAATAATTTTGCACGCCCAATTTTTCAGTTTTTGATTTGTTAAAAAAGTTTGAAATATCCAATAAATGTTGTTCCACTTTATGATTGTGTCCCACTTGTTGTTGATTCTTCACAAAAAATACAGTTTTATATCTTTATGTTTGAAGCCTGAAATGTGGCAAAAGGTCGCAAAGTTCAAGGGGGCCGAATACTTTCGCAAGGCACTGTATATACATATATATTTTTTGCTCCTTTGCACCACAGTATCTCTTCTTGCACATTCATCTTCTGCACATCCCACTCCAGAGTTTTTTTGCGAAATTGTAATTATTTCGCAACTATGGCTCATTTATTGCCTTACCTCCCTAATCTTACTTAATTTGCACACACTATATATAGACGTTTGTATTGTGTTATTGACTGTATGTTTGTTTTTTCCATGTGTAACTCTGTGTTGTTGTTTGTGTCTCACTGCTTTGCTTTATCTTGGCCAGGCCGCAGTTGTAAATGAGAACTTGTTCTCAACTGGCAAAGTATTATGTTCAACAACTGACATTTTCAGATATTATTTTGACAAACACACTTTGGTGCTTACAATTCATTCTCTATTGTCATAGATGACCAAGGAGCTATTGAAATGTTACATTTAGAAAAATTAATGTAAAATCATGTGAGATGAAATTAGACAAACTAAAGGGTGTGCAATGTGTCGGCCCACTGAGTGGATATTCTGAACCTTGTTTGAAGTCACTAGGTCAAATGACCAAGGAGCTATTAAAATTCTACATTTTGAAAAATTAATGTAAAATCATGTGAGATGAAAATGGACAAACTAAAGAGTGTGCAATGTGTGTCTATGCCATCGGGTTAGCTCCAACCAGTTTTGAAAGTGTTAGGAGTAATGGTTAAAGAGCTATTGAAATTAGAAAGATTTGATTTGTCACTGCTGCTGTTGGTGGGCGTAAGGAAAAATACAGGCGAATATCCATCGAATATCCAACCTGAAACTGTCTTTACCTCGGTCTACTATCAGTCAATCTTACCATGTAGCCTATTGCAAAAGGGTTGGAAACTTTCCGGTAATTTTCTATGGGAAGTCCAGGAATTTGGGAAATGTTGCTTAAATTCATCCAAAAAAGTTAGCTTATAATAGTGAACCTTTGTGACCCTTTTTTTTGTGGGATACATAAGGCAATTCTAGGTCTTGTGGCATATTTTTGTTAAACTATCCCCAATTCAATGGAATTGCAACCCTCTGCATGCACAGTGCATTTTCCATCACACATGCTATTGAGCCCACACTTCCATCACATGTACAGCTGATTCTCAAGATCTTGCACACTAATGAGATGCTATTGAGCCCACACCACTACACTGTCTGAGGACTACATGCTTTCTGGTAAGTTTTGATTACAATACTGGGTGGGGTGAATATATTTGATGACATACATCATATTTTGTTAATTAATAAATTGTAGCCTACAGCAAATTGTGTTTGAATCATTTCTTAGTTGTTAATCATTTCTGCTAGTTAGTTTTTGCTACTGTGTGGGTTTTAGCTTGCTTGAGCCTGCTAATTGTTAATTTACCTGTTTCCATACATGTTTCATTTGAAACCATTTATCTTACAAAGGAGTTGTTTATTCTAACTTCTTAACTATTTATCTGTACATGGAATTGTATTTTTTAAATATTGTTTTTCTATTTTTTTGTTGAATCTTTACAGGAAAATGCCACGGGCACTATATGATGTGTGGAGACGTTTCAATGCAGCAAATGTAGAAGGAAAATCTGTGTACATTTTCAAATACTGTGCCAAATAATATGTGAAGAATGCAACAAAGAACAAAGATTGCAGAATCATCTGGCCAAGTGCATAAAGTTCCCTCAGTGCTCACAACAAGCAACCTCTGACAAAAGTCCCTCTACTTCCATTTGAGGTGAAAACGATGAATCAGAGAACTTATCGATAGCAACAGCTCATGGTCCTCCTGGAATCCGAATTTGTTTTGACTCAATGGAGGAACATAGCCAGAGAAATGCTGATGAATGTATCGCTCAAGCTGTGTATGCAACTGGTTCACCTCTGATGCTCACAGGCAATGTGTATTGGAAGAGATTTCTGAATGTTCTTCACCCAGTATACACGCCTCCAACCAGACATGCTTTATCTACTCATTTGCTGGATGCAGAGTTCAACAGAGGTCAAGTGAAGGTTAAGCAATTCATAGAGAAAGCAGACTGTATTGCAATAATCTCTGATGGGTGGTCGAATGTTTGTGGGCAAGGAATAATTAACTACATCATCTCCATCCCTTAACCAATATTCTACAAAAGCACAGACACAAGGGACCACAGACACACCGGTCTCTACATTGCAGATGATCTGAAGGCAGTCATCAATTACCTTGGACCACAGAAGGTATTTGCACTGGTGACAGACAATGCTGCGAACATGAAGGCTGCTTGGACTAAAGTGGAGGAGTCCTACACTCACATCACACCCATTGGCTGTGCTGCTCATGCATTGAATCTGCTCCTCAAGGACATCATGGCACTGAAAACAATGGATGCACTCTACAAGAGAGCCAAGGAAATGGTTAGGTATGTGAAGGGTCATCAAGTTATAGCAGCAATCTACCTCACCAAGCAAAGTGATACGAATAAGAGCACGGCATTGAAGCTTTCCAGCAACACACGTTGGGGAGGTGTTGTCATGTTTGACAGTCTCCTGGAGGGGGACTGTCAAACTTTCCAAGAAATGGCCATATCACAGACTGCTGATATGGACAGCCCCATCAAGAGGATCCTCCTGGATGATATATTTTGAAGACTCATCGCTTCAGTAGGTTCTATGATTGAGTGTAGTCTGGCCCAGGTGTGTGAAGGTGAACAGCAAGGCACTGGAGCGACAAACCGCCCTTGCTGTCTCTGCCTGGCCGGCTCCCCTGTCCACTGGGATTCCCTGCCTCTGACCCTGTTACGGGGGCTGAGTCACTTGCTTACTCGTGCTCTTCAATGCCGTCCCTCAGAGGGGTGCGTCACAAGAGTGGGTTGAGTCACAGACGTGATCTTCAAGTCCGGTTTTGCACCCCATTGGGCTTGTGCGGTGGAGGAGATCTCCATGGGCTATACTCAGCCTTGTCTCAGGGTAGTAAGTTAGTGGTCTGTTGATATCCCTCCAGTGGTGTGGGGGCTGTGCTTTGGCAAAGTGGGTGGGGTTTTATTCTGGTTGGCCCTGTCCAGGGGTATCGTCGGACGGGGCCACAGTGTCCCCTGACCTCGTCCCCCTGTCTCAGCCTCCAGTATGTATGCTGCAATAGTCTATGTGCCAGGGGCTAGGGTCACTCTGGTATATCTGGTGTTATTCACCAGTCTTATCTGGTGTCCTGTGTGAATTTAAGTATGCTCCCTGTAATTGACTCTCTCTCCCTCTCTACCTCTCCATCCCCTCCCAGAGGACCAGAGCCATAGGACCATGCCTCAGGACTATCTGGCCTGATGACTCCTGGCTGCCCCCTGTCCACCTGGTCGTGCTGCTGCTCCAGTTTCAACTGTTCTGCCTGTAGCTATGGAACTCTGACCTGTTCACCGGACGTGCTACCTTGTCCTGGACTCTCTCTCTCTATCTCACCTGCTGTCTCGACCTCTGAATGCTCGGCTATGAAAAGCCAACTGACATTTACTCCTCTACAACCACTGTGATTGTTATTTGACCCTGCTGGTCATCTTTGAACATTTGAACATCTTGAAGAACAATCGGGCCTTAATGGCCGTGTACTCTTACAATCTCCACCCGGCACAGCCAGAAGCCTAGAAGTTCCTCTCTAGGTTTCTTCCTAGGTTCCTGCCTAGGCCACTGTGCATAGCCACCGTGCTTCTACATCTGCAATGCTTGCTGTTTGTGGTTTTGGGGTTTGGGGTTTTAGGCTGGGTTTCTGTACAGCACTTTGTCACATCTGCTAATGTAAAAAGGGTTTTATAAATACATTGATTGATTGATTGATTGATTGTTGCAAGGTGTTGTGGCACCGGTACCTATGCCTTTTGGGTATGATAACCTTCATGATAGCAGTCTTTTCATGGGTCTTTTTTTTAGGCAAACCTTGGTGCATAAACACACTTGTGTCAAAACAAAGTTCCACAGTGTCAAGTGTCTCTTCTCCACATTCAGACACGTGGTGGAATGGGAAAAAGAACCAATCTCCCCCAGTCCACAACATAGCGTCACACATCTTCAGATGGCACTTGACTGGAGGCTCGGTGTCTGCTCCAACCAATGGCACACATGCGCACTGTTTCTTTGAATTTCTTTGGGGTACAGGCTACAGTTTGTTGCGCTTCACCCACACTTCTGCTGTGTCCTCACGTCAACTGTTACCAAGGCCTCAGTGCCCATTTTGAGAGAAGGAATATCCTCCTGTCTCCAGTAGAGGTCGACCGATTAATCGGAATGGCCGATTAATAAGAGCCGATTTCAAGTTTTCATTACAATCAGAAATCGGTATTTTGTGCACAGATTTTTTTTTTTTACACCTTTATTGAATCTTTATTTAACTAGGCAAGTCAGTTAAGAACACATTCTTATTTTCAATGACTGCCTAGGAACGGTGGATTAACTGCCTTGTTCAGGGGCAGAACGACATATTTTTACCTTGTCAGCTCGGGGATTCAATCTTGCAACCTTACAGTTAACTTGTCCAACGCTCTAACCACCTGATTATAATGCACTCCATGAGGAGAATGCAGTAAGCCAAGGTAAGTTGCTAGCTAGCATTAAACTTATCTTATAAAAAACAATCAATCAATCAATCATAATCACTAGTTAACTGCACATGGTTGATGATATTACTAGTTTATCTAGTGTGTCCTGCGTTGCATATAATCGATGTGGTGCGTATTTGTGAAAAAGGACTGTTGTTGCTCCAATGTGTACCTAACCATAAACATCAATGCCTTTCTTAAAATCAATACACATAAGTATATATTTTTAAACCTGTATATTTAGCTAAAAGAAATCCAGGTTAGCAGGCAATATTAACCAGGTGAAATTGTGTCACTTCTCTTGCGTTCATTGCACGCAGAGTCAGTGAATATGCAACAGTTTGGGCCGCCTAATTTGCCAGAATTTTACGTAATTATGACAAAACATTGAAGGTTGTGCAATGTAACAGGAATATTTAGACTTATGGATGCCACCCTTTAGATAAAATACGGAACGGTATTTCACTGAAAGAATAAACGTCTTGTTTTCGAGGTGATAGTTTCCGGATTCGACCATATTAATGACCCAAGGCTCATATTTCTGTGTGTTATTATGTTATAATTAAGTCTGGGATTTTATTGAGCGGTGGTAGGCAGGAGCAGGCTCTTAAGCATTCATTCAAACAGCACTTTTGTGCATTTTGCCAGCAGCTCCTCGCTGTGCTTCAAGCATTGCGCTGTTTATGGCTTCAAGCCTATCAACTCCCGAGATTAGGCTGGTGTAACCGATGTGAAATGGCTAGCTAGTTAGCGGGGTGCGCGCTAATAGCGTTTCAAACGTCACTGGCTCTGAGACCTGGAGTAGTTGTTCCCCTTGCTCTGCATGGGTAATGCTGCTTTGAGGGTGGCTGTTGTTGATGTGTTCCTGGTTTGAGCCCAGGTAGTGGCGAGGAGAGGGACGGAAGCTATACTGTTACACTGGCAATACTAAAGTGGCCCTAAGAAAATCCAATAGTAAAAGGTTAATGAAATACAAATGGTATAGAGAGAAATAGTCCTATAATTCCTATAATAACTACAACCTAAAACTTATTACCTGGGAATATTGAAGACTCATGTTAAAAGGAACCACCAGCTTTCATATGTTCTGAGCAATGAACTTAAACATTAGCTTTCTTACATGGCACATATTGCACTTTTAATTTCTTCTTCAACACTTTGTTTTGCATTATTTAAACCAAATTGGACATGTTTCATTATTTATTTGAGGCTAAATTGATTTATTGATGTATTATATTAAGTTAAAATAAGTGTTCATTCGGTATTGTTGTAATTGTTATTATTACAAAAAAACAAAAAAATCATCCGATTAGTCACTATCGGCTTTTTTGATCCTCCAATAATCGGTATCAGTATCTGCGCTGAAAAATCATAATCGGTCGACCTCTAGTCTCCAGACGAGGCCAATCCGAGTGGTGTCTATGTCGGATCCGGAATGGCTGGTACAGCCAGTATTTCCTGGTTCCGAGAAGGGGTCTGGACTTGGACACCCTGTTCTATATTTATGTGTCCTCAGCAAACACGTCCAAGTCTATGAATTCAGAATGCCCACAAGCTACCGGCTATTATATTCGACGGGCTGGGGGCAAGCAGTGTTACACGCATACATTCTGGTCTCCCATACTCAGTCTCTAGGCTTCATAGGAAATAGAACAAGAGCTGCCTGACTCCATCTCAACGCATTCTGTTTCTGGGTCTCGAGTTAGACTCACTGGAATCACACTTCTCTATCCCCGTAGATGGTGTTCCGGCTCTGAATAGCCCAAATTCATCTGGGTCACATTTCAAAGGCAGACATTTTGGTTTAGCAACATTCGTAACAGTCTTTGGTAACACTTTTAAAGTGTTTTTTTTTCATACCTATGTGGCGCTGCAGTGTTTAGCTGTGTTAGATCTCTTCCACACAAGACATATCTATCATATGTACAGTTTAATATAAAGTGTTGTGTTAAATTATGTTCATTTATGCCCTTCTCTCTTTCCCGACCCAGAGTCTCATCTATATGGGCCATCTTCTCTCGAAAAATGGTTACCGCCTGAAGAAGAGTATGTGCAAGCTGCACCACAAGAAGAAGAGGAGGAACTGCTTCCTCCAGGGGCTGTGCATGCTCTGCTTCATCGTCCACAACAACAGCGGGCGTCAACAGTGGCATCGGAATTGGAGGACGTTGTCATAGTAACACAAGTGGTACCGTAAGCGGAGGAATCGGAAATAATGTATTTGGAGCGGCAGCCGCCTCGGAGCTCACCGGGCGATACACTGCTCTCACTTCCCCTGAGGACTGTGCCAAATTCATGCTGTCGCCACGGGAACTAGCTATCTGGGAGGGCCGGGCTAGGGGAGGAGTCTACTGTCGGCTGTGCTGGCTAAGCTGATTCCACCACCAGCGCTGTTCCAGAGTGCAGGCGTTGCAGATCAAGCTGTAGCTGTGCCCATGTATGTGGCTAGTAGTGACAGTGACTACGCTGAGATGGTGAGAAACTACAAAGGGTTTATTCATAGTGCTGCTGAATTAGTTAATTGTTTAATTATGTCATTGATTGGCCAGAGTATCCATTGACTTGATGTCCCAGGTTTAAATCAGTCCCTGATTAGAGATGAAGGATGAAAATCACCCGGCACTGTCTGAGCAGTTTGCTCCAGTACCATAATACGTCCTGGTGTCGCTTCTAATATCATCTGTCTAATCCCTCTTCATGTGGTTCTCGTTGGTCTGTGTCTGGTCCTTCTTTCTCTCCTAGGTGTGTAAGAGGAAGTGTTCGGAGGTGCGGATGTGCTTTCTGTAAGCGGCCGCGATGTGCCTTCCCCGTCCCTGAGGGAGGGCTGGAGAACAGAGGATGAGGTGGGGATGCCTCCTCTAACCCTGGGAATGGCCACTGCTCACTCCACTTCTGTCCCCTGCCCTCCTCCTCCTCGACTACCGAGGGCTGCTCTGGAATGGCTCTCGATGGCGATTCGCTTCAGACTCCTCAACCTTCTGCCCACATGACTGTGACGACTACCAGGGAACGGGCTGCGACATGATTGACACATCCAGCGTCAACCGCCTCCCCTCCTCCATGCTGCTCAAAGTAGGATGTTACCATTAGGGTGCAGTTTCTTTTTGGAGGCCTGATTAGATGCTTTCAAAATCCTTTTAGTCTAAAAACACAATTGAAATGGGTTGGATGTGGGTGGATGCACAATCTGTAAATGTTATTGTGTGTTCTGTTCATCACAGCTGTTCTCCCACCTGTCGGTGAAGGAGCATTGTCTGTGTGCCTCGCTGGTCTGTAAGTACTGGTGGGGACCTCTGCTTAGGCTTCCAGTTCTGGAAGCAAATCGTTATCAGTGGCCTACAACGAGTGAGTAGAATATTTGAGCATTTTTTCAAGGTGACATTGAATTTTCAAGACAATGTTTGTAAACCTCTTCTTTTGTAATGTTCATGTATTTTATAAAAAGTGTATTATTTAAATATAAGGAACACTTTCTCATCAAACCTTACCTTGAGCTATAATATCTCTCTCTTGCTCACCCTCAGGTAAATGATGACCTCCTGGTGAAATGTGACGGAGTTGACCATCTCAGACTGTTGTGGCGTGCAGGACCGCGGTGTGTGTTCCTTGGCAACCCACTGCTCCAGCCTTCAGAGGTACACTGTAAACAGCTGAGTGACCTGTCTCTCAGCACCCTGGCCTCACACTGCCCTCTGCTGGCCAAGGTCCATGTGGGCAACCAGGACAAACTGATGGACGAAGCACTCAAAGGTTCTCTCTCCTCCTCCTTATTTCCTCTCTCTCGCTCTCCACTCAATCGATCAACCAAGTTTTGCAACAAGTGTTGCTAACAAGTGTTACTTTCCCTCTTTTTCTCTTCCTCCTCCCCTCCCTCTCTCGTGGCACAAGATGGGAGAGCACGGTTCAGAGCTGAAGGATATCCACCTCGGCCAGTGCTACAGTATAACTGATGAGGGGATGGTGTCTCTGGCCAAGGGATGTCCCAAGCTACAGAGAATCTACATGCAGGAGAACAAAATGGTGAGTTCCCTTACCAGAACATCAGTGTTCAGTTGACACCAGTTGGCCTGCAGAACTTGGCAGATCAACGCTCTGTCTCTGTAGTGGTAGGGGAAACGTTGCCTTCACATTTGAATTTTAACCCATGAAAGGGATAGGAAATGTTCTGGAAGGTCCCAAAGGCTCGATAAACTTTGAGTGGTGTCTCCGTGTCGTGTAGCAGCTTCATTTGGGATGTGTGTTTACTGTGTGTGGGTTGGTGGGGTATTTTTGCTGTTGGGATCGTGGTACATCTGTTTCAAATGGAACGCAAATCCCAAACTCAAAACAAAATCTGTTGAAAACATGCAAAGAAGCACAGGCTAAGGGAGAGCACTGTGTGCATTTTGGATGACATGTACAGTCGTAGCCAAAAGTTTTGAGAATGACACAAATATTAATTTCCACAAAGTTTGCTGTTCCAGTGTCTAGATATTTTTGTCAGATGTTACTATGGAATACTGAAGTATAATTACAAGCATTTCATAAGTGTCAAAGGCTTTTATTGACAATTACATGAAGTTGATGCAAAGACTCAATATTTACAGTGTTGACCCTTCTTTCTCAAGACCTTCTGGGCCACATCCTGACTGATGGCAGCCCATTCTTGCATAATCAATGCTTGGAGTTCGTCAGAATTTGTGGGGTTTTGTTTGTCCACCCACCTCTTGAGGATTGACCACAAGTTCTCAATGGGATTAAGGTATGGGGAGTTTCATGGCCATGGACCCAAAATATCGATGTTTTGTTCCCCGAGCCACTTAGTTATCACTTTTTCCTTATGGAAAGGTACTCCATCATGCTGGAAAAGGCACTGTTCGTCACCAAACTGTCCCTGGATGGTTGGGAGAAGTTGCTCTCGGAGGATGTGTTGGTACCATTCTTTATTCATGGCTGTGTTCTTAGGCAAAATTGTGAGTGAGCCCACTCCCTTGGCTGAGAAGCAACCCCACACATGAATGGTCTCAGGATGCTTTACCGTTGGCATGACACAGGACTGATGGTAGCGCTCACCTTGTCTTCTCCAGACAAGCTTTTTTCCAAATGACCCAAACAATCGGAAAGGGGATTCATCAGAGAAAATGACTTGACCCCAGTCCTCAGCAGTCCAATCCCTGAACATTTAGCAGAATATCAGTCTGTCCCTCATGTTTTTCCTAGAGAGAAGTGGCTTCTTTGCTGCCCTTCTTGACACCAGGCCATCCTCCAAAAGTCTTCGCCTCACTGGGCGTGCAGATGCACTCACACTTGTCTGCTGCCATTCCTGAGCAAGCTCTGTACTGGTGGTGCCCCGATCCCGCAGCTGAATCAACTTTAGGAGACGGTCCTGGCGCTTGCTGGACTTTCTTGGGTGCCCTGAAGCCTTGCTCACAACAATTGAACCGCTCTCCTTGAAGTTCTTGATGATCCGATGAATGGTTGATTTAGGTGCAATGTTACTGGCAGCAATATCCTTGCCCGTGAAGCCCTTTTTATGCAATGATGACGGCACGTGTTTCCTTGCAGGTAACCATGGTTGACAGAGGAAGAACAATGATTCCAAGCACCAGCCTCCCTTTGAAGCTTCCAGTCTGTTATTCAAACTCAATCAGCATGACAGAGTGATCTCCAGCCTTGTCCTCGTCAACACTCACACCTGTGTTAATGAGATAATCACTGACATGATGTCAGCTGCTCCTGTGATCATTTGAACATCTTGGCCATGTTCTGTTATAATCTCCACCCGGCACAGCCAGAAGAGGACTGACCACCCCACATATGCTCTCTCTAATTCTCTCTTTCTTTCTCTCTCTCGGAGGACCTGAGCCCTAGGACCATGCCCCAGGACTACCTGACATGATGACTCCTTGCTGTCCCCAGTCCACCTGACTGTGCTGCTGCTCCAGTTTCAACTGTTCTGCCTTATTATTATACGACCATGCTGGTCATTTATGAACATTTGAACATCTTGGCCATGTTCTGTTATAATCTCCACCCGGCACAGCCAGAAGAGGACTGGCCACCCCACATAGCCTGGTTCCTCTCTAGGTTTCTTCCTAGGTTTTGGCCTTTCTAGGGAGTTTTTCCTAGCCACCGTGCTTCTACACCTGCATTGCTTGCTATTTGGGGTTTTAGGCTGGGTTTCTGTACAGCACTTTGAGATATCAGCTGATGTACGAAGGGCTATATAAATACATTTGATTTGATTTGATTTTGATTTGATTTGTGTCAGGGCTGAAATGCAGTGGGAATGTTTTTGTGGGGATTCAGTTAATTTGCATGACAAAGAGGGACTTTGCAATTAATTGCAATTAATCTGATCACTCTTCATAACATTCTGGAGTATATGCAAATTTCCGTCATACAAACTGAGGCAGCAGACTTTGTGAAAATTAATACTTGTGTCGTTCTCTACACTTTTGGCCATGACTAAATGTGTGTATGATTGTTGCTGTGTGTTTGGGCTGGTGCTTTCAGGGTGTTTTGGGGACAGTCCCTGTTAGAGTGCAGTGTGATGACAGGGGGTGGGGGGTCTGTATAAACACAACAAGTAAAGATGAATATTCAACACCCTGGGGTTGTGTGCCAGGCCAGCTGACAATGCAGGCTTTATAATGAATACCCCCCGGATCCACTGTTGTGATTTTACATTCATCTCCTAGTGCGCGCGCACACACACACACGCGCACGCACGCACGCACGCACGCGCACACGCACACGCACGCACGCGCACGCACACACACACACACACACACACACACACACACACACACACACACACACACACACACACACACACACACACACACACACACACACACACACACACACACACACACACACACACACTCTGTGATCTCTAGCTTCCCGTGTTAGCTGGTTGTGTTGTGGTGGGGTCTTGGTCACTTTCATTAGACACCATTACTCTGCAAGTGTCGAGGTTGTGTTCCTGTTCTGCAGGGGATTTGGACATCCTGACTTCCTGAATCTCTGGCCCCATTTTAAGTTTATGTCCACTTCTTTCCCAAAGTAGGCTATCAAAAAGACTAGGAACGACTGGAACACTTGAGGACTGTTATAGCCTACCCAGTTTTACATGTTGCCTTGGCACTCGGCAGTCATGCAGTGTAATTTCTGAAATATCCCTGACACTGTCTCTCCTCCACCACTGGAGGACACAGTTACTCCACTACTGGACGCGGACAGTCAACAGGTCTTACTCTGTGAGAGGCTTGATACATGGGTCAGATCATTTTTAAAATGATTTTAACTAAGCCTCAGTGGCCGGCTAGAATCCGCTACATTTGGCAGTTCCATGCAAAGCTTTCCTGGATATGTACTGTATGTATTGAGATGTGCAATTGACTTCTGTTTCCAAGTCTATCTAGGTCTTGCAGCATTGCATCATAATCCTCATTATTCTCTAACCTAATGCATTTGCCTTCCTTTCCTCTAAATATTCTCTCTCCTCTCAGGTTGGTTATGCTCTTGATTAATTAGTTCCACTTAAAGTTGTTTAACAGTAGCTCAGTTGGTTAAAATCTCATTCATCACCATAATAGTAATGAAAATAGGTATTATAGTGAGGTGAGAGATTAATTTCGGCGCTAATAATATTTCTAATGTTGCGGGATCAATTTCAGACAGTCATTTTTCAGACATTAGACTGCTGGAAGGTTTTCTGGCTTCCTCTTTATATTGTGCCAGAGAGAAGTGGGTTGTGAATATTTTTAGGAGTTGTTATGTCTAGCCGCACTCATTGTGTTGGCCTGATATTGTCATTAATTTGGCCTTCTATTAAGAAGGCCAGGGAAACTTCCCTCTCTCCTCTCCGTAGAAGACTCTCATTATCTCACTGGGGTTTCTCTCCCCAACTGTGTGGAGAAATCAAATTTAATAGCTCGATATCTTTTCTAATGAGAAATGTAGGACCAGATTAAAGCATTGATTTCACCTTGTTAAAAAGGAAAGTGGGCAAGGTGAATTATTTACAATTGTCTTGTAGGTCTAGGGACAAGTGTCCTTATCTCTGGATTAGAGTTAGGCTGCTGGTTTTCATTTTTTTTAACGCAAGGCCCGTGCTGGGGAAAAGATATGTGCTGATATATCCATATGCCAACAGTGTGCAACAATGTCTAATTTATCATAACCATTACAGATAACGAATCATAATTGCTAAATTGCCCCAAAAATATTCGGTGAATAAAAAAACAAGTGCCA